>NC_133355.1:8167721-8501055 GCF_030506205.2 Paramisgurnus dabryanus | reverse complement strand
GAATTTTAATAAAGTTTGATTTTGAGTGACCAAGCACATGGACCAGTTACTTCAAGATGGCTAGCAGGTAAGATCATCTCTTTATATCTTTCCAGTTAAATTTGAAATATTCTCTTGTCAGAATGCTTACACAACATTTTGATTATCATTACCGAAACAGGTAGTTTTCTACATTTCGAAAATTGTTTGATTTACAATTTTTTATGAAAATGTTCTTTATTAAAGTCTAATTATATGCACTGAATAAAAAATGAGCAAAGCCTACGTGGCTTCTCTATTTTTAGCAAAACATACTGGGGTACCTCATCCTCCGCAACACCATTCTCATATACCGCAACCATTTAATAGCAGTTGCGGTAAAGAGAACTTCTGTTTCGGAAATGAGAATTTAAGCATATTGTTTATTACATTTAAATATCTCTTATGAATTTAATATAAATTTAAAATGTAATAACTGTTGATAGTTTGCTTTATGATGCTTCATTGTAGACAGTCAGCAAGTGAGAAAAAAGCTTTAGCAAAGGCCATGTTGACAAAGTTCAGGGAGAAACTTAACAGCAACCCAGAATGGCTAGAGGAGTACAGAAGGAAGGAGAGAGAGAGGTTAGGTTTGGAGATGTTACTAGCAGGTGTAATTAGCAAAAAACACACTACAGTGTTAGGAAATGTACATGACAAACACACAACACAACGCAACAAGTCTATACTATATGATGATGTGTACATTAATTTTTTTCTCCCATGTTGTGAGACATGCTAATTTAATGTTATGCTTTCTTTCCACTTTCAGGTATCAAAAACAACCTAGCGATGGCACGCCACGCATCTAGGCGCTGCAACATCAGTTGGATAACAAGATCCATAAAGTTGGATCCCATGCGTGCCAGCATCTCAGCTACCTGCGACCGCACAACGCGCACTGTCTGCAGCGTCAGATTGCTGCCTGGGGGCAAGGGACAAAGGGAGACTACCTCCTTTCTGCGCAGTGCGTGAGTGGGGGGGGCGTGTTGTAGACGCTTATGTGAGGACGGGCCCTGGGGCGAGCAACACAAAACCAACTGAGGAGAAAAATGCTCTGTTTTTGAGCGGCTTCTTTCCGGACGGCAGTCCCCCAGGACCCAGTTTCTTGCATCATATACTGGAGGATTTGTGCCAGGGACTCTTGTGATGCACCACCGGTTCTGGTCCATGAGACACAGGGTGGTGAGGTATGAAGTGCCTCATAGCCTTAGAGCTCTTCACCGCTTCCGAGAAATGCTCCGTGATTGTGCCCACCGTGTCACCAAACAGGCCGGATGGAGAAACAGGCGTGACTGTGCATGGCCACCATGAGTGGTCTTCGTGGCCCTTAGCGTGAAATCCGTAACCATTCTCAGATCCCTGAAGGTATTTCGATCCGTGCTGCCCTCATCCAGAGCCTTAAGCACCTGCGCCTAAAAGATCTGTAGGACCGCCATAGTGTGCAATGCAGACAGAGCCTCTCTCGGCGGCGGTATGCTTTTTCGGACAGGTGTGCTGTCATGAGGCTTCACTACCCTCAAAGCTGCGCCACACCATCCAAGGAAGTGGACAAGGGGCAGAGGTGAGCAGCCACAGCGTCCTTGATGGGGGGAATACACAGGTAGCCTAACTAAGAAAAAAAATGGGGGGAGGGGTAGCCCACACTTTGGTGACTTTCCTCCGAGCATCAGCGGGGCGGCCTGAGTGAAGAAAACAAAAGTCAAGCTTGCTTCTCTGGGGTTCTTGTGGGGTGCTCCACTCAATCTCCAAGTCCTGCAAGGCTTTAAAGAGAATGTGCACCAGTTCCTTTTAGAAGGATGGCTGTGTGTCTGATGCACCACGTGGAGCCTGGTCCCAGTCTCCATCCAACGCTGTCAGAGACATCTCATCTTCCTCCGCCGGAAACCCAAAGGAAACAGACCTGGCGGCTCCCGGTTCAGGACACAGGCTCTCGGCGACAAACTGAACCGGTTGAGCGAGGGGAGGACTACCACCAGCGGCTCTTTGCCGGCAGTGGGACACTGCAGTAAGAAACCTCCAAGGGCAATGTTGAGCCGGGTCCTGAGCACCTTCATCGGGAGATCCTCACAATAAGGGACACCCTGAGCCAACAATTGCCGCCTTTGGGTGGAGCACACAGAGCTCGTGTGCATTGGGTGGGTCGATCAGACCTCCGCACCACAAGCAGATTTGCGACATCCCGGAACACAGAGAGGGCTGCTTACATTTCAACCTGAATTCAATTTTGCTGCCTATGAAGTCTGTCCTAAAGCATTTCTCGGATCTGCCATTATGCAGCCAAAGTCTTGTCTCATAAGGCAGCGAGGGAACAAGTCAGCTGTCTAAACTTTCGGATACAGCCTCTCTCTCTCTCTCTCTCTCTCTCTCTCTCTCTCTCTCTCATCGAAACAGATACAGAATGGTAAAAGGTCAGAAGACCAAATCATATCCAGCAAGGAAATATTTTTCATCTTATTTACACAAATGTTTTGTGATATCTAGCTGACATTAGCTGGCCATTTCTCAATCCAATGGCTGCAGCCTTCAGAGCTCGCATTTGTAGGCAGAATATGTCATCAAGACCATCTTATTTCAGTATGTTAAATGCATAAATGGGGACTTAAATATGACACAAAGGAATATTAATATAAGCCTTCCTGTTCTCATGTTTTTTCTTTAATATTTTTTTCAAAGACTACACAATAAAACAGTTTTGAACTTGAACACATGATGCTGTAAATATTATCAGACTTTCTACTTTAAAATTTGTTTTTAACACAATCTCAGGCTAGTATACGTATTCTCATTACCGAAATAATTAACCTCATTTCCGAAACCTATGTATCATTACCGCAACAGATACTTATTAAATGTTAATTTCATTAATAGAAGCATAATACTTTGATTTTAAACGCATGTGCAGAATCTCCAAATTATGTTCTTTCAGGTTTGTCATGTCATTTTGAAAATGTGTCAGGTTTCTTCGAAATATAAAAAAAAAATAGTTGCAAATTGTGGAAGGTGTTGCGGTATATGAGCTAAATAAAACAAAATAAAAAAAAACGTTAAATTTAAAATAAATATTATTTCAGAATTTCAATTTACTGTGCATGACTATTAATAATCCATTTTTAAAAATGTGAAATTATATTAGCTTTTCTAACAGTGTTGATGTTTTCTGACTGTTGCGGTAATGAGATTTTTTAGGACTTATTTTTGAAATTATGTTACAAAAAGTGTTAAATGATAAGTAAAAGTTTTTAAATTAATGTTCCAATATACTTCAGACTTTGTTTCTAATGTCTGGTGGAAAAAAAAGTAAATTTAAGCAATTTTTACATTTTCATGCTTGACATTTTTACAACCAAGTTTTCGTGAGAATCACCCATGCATCGTTGGGGTTTAGCGCCGTATTGATCAAGTCTAGCCGTATGTACAGCTTCATCCTTCAGTTGGGCAAAGGCAATTACATTCTTGTTCCCTCTAAACTTTACAGTGCTTTTATGAAAATGTAATTATGTATGTGGGGGAGGACATTTGCTAAAGCATGTAAGTGGATTTTTATGGGGTGGTTTCCCGGACAAGATTTAACGTTAGATTAATCCAGTACTAGGCCTGGACGTTTATGGAGTTTTTACAAAACAAACTTACAAAAACAATACTGGTGCATCTTAAAACAAAACAGTGTCACTGATATATGTCAGTACAAGGTGTTTATAAATTAAGGCAGCTCAAACATGCATTTTAGGATGGGACTAGTCATCAGCCAGGGCTGCGTTCAGCCCCGACAAAACGTTGCACAACGTTTATTAAACTGAAACGGTGATGCATTGAACACGCTGTTGTGATGACGCAAGAGTTGCAACTACGGTAGCTGAGAGGCCATTCTTTGTGTTCTTTTTTAAATGTTTCTAAAGCCTGATGAAATCGTTATAAATGTGTGTTTAATACTGTAAAATACCCTCGATGTTACAATCACTGACCTTGCTGTCCAAAATGAAAGACAACATTCCAACTTGAACCCATTGAGAGAGCTGTCTCTTTACTATCGCGTGGTTTTATACATCTTGCCGCTGATTGGGCCGACATTTCTGACACACCCACCAAACAAGAGAAAACGCTTCTAAAACCTGTTGCATTCCGTTGCACACCGTTTCCAGGAAACATGTCGTTCAACCCGGAAACCGTAGCAAAACGTTGCGCACCGGTGTGAGATTGAACATGCCCCTGGTTTGGGAAACCGCCGCTCGTCAGTGTAACGTTACTTCATGGATTGCATTGTAAAAAGCAGGTGTAGTGTTAAAGACTTACCTGTTTTACGTCATGCTGTCGTGTTTTTTATACCTGTTGTTCAAAGTCATCATAACCGGCAGACGAAGTTGTTAAGATAATATTTTTAGTCAGCAATAAAATCATAACTATACTAACGCTGCTTTACATGATCTCTCACAAATATAATGTTTTCCTCAAACTTACTAGACATTGGTCAGACGAAAGGGTTGGCCCGCCCCAAACTCACGGCATTGGTTGAGAGACGGCTTTGCGTTTTCTGATTGGCCAATACGCATTAGTCCGTTAAATACTTTTCTTCGCCCGACTTGGCCGTCCCAGAGATGAGCAAAAAGAAAAATTGGTATAGCAGCTTTAACTTTTAATATTATAATTTACCTATTTAATTAAATCATTAATTAATTATATATTACATAACCAGACCTGTTTAATTTATATAATGGTCACTAAAATTAATTGTATACCTGTTATTTATTTATTTAAGCATTCTTAACGCCATTCCAGCTTCTATTCTTGGCGAAAACCAGATAATCTATACTTACAAGTTGATTTATACACACGTTAGGGGGAGGGCATTTTTTTAAGCCTGTGGGAGGAAATCGGAGTACCAACCCACGATGACAGGGACATCATGCAACTCCACACAGAAAGACCTCCTGACCCAGGGATGCATTTTTTTTTTTTTATATTTTGAAGATTATCGTCATTGGCAATAACCCAGCTAAATATTAAATAGTGTTTAGCAACGCAGCAAGATATTATTTAGGTTTTTATTGGAGTCATTCCTGTGTACTGTTAAAGAGCATTGATTATTGTATTGCTCTGGTGTGGCTACAATATTGAATTCAAACTCATAAATATATGTAATACATTCTTGCAATTTGGTAGTTTTAGACTATACATCAAAATGAAATGACAAATGCTTTCCTATTTCGTTAGAAAACAAGGGACCACCTAAAAAATGAAAATATAACTATTTTCTTCAATAGATAATTTTATTTAAAATAGTATGTTACAATGTTTCAGCCTACATGATGTTTACTCAAAGATAATTTAGAACTCTGGTTAGTTTAACCTTCACATATTTTAGATATAAAACTATTGTTTCCCATATTACTGTTAATTTTTTGCCATTAGCCAGGCTACATAATAATGCACCACCTCCTGTCATCTCCACTTATGCATTATATATTTTTTTCCTTACAAACTTGCTCCCAAAACCCCACAACAGCAAAGGTATAGTTTTAAACCCTTGATTTAGCAGTAAATAAATTAACGTTTTCAGTCAAAAAAGCAACAAAGACTGTGTCAGCACTACAAATAGTAAGTCAATTTACAGATTAACACAAACAAATAGCCGATAGCTTTACTTTGTCGTCCTCGTCCCTTACACAGATTTTTCAAAACGCACAGGGTAACACTTAAACATTAATACTTTCAAAGCAGACCAAAGTAAAAAAAACACTCAATGGGAAGAGAAGAGTTGGTTAGTGTCTTAAATTTTATAATCAACTTCATCTGCAGGTCAAGTTAATAACAAAGTCTTATTAATAATCCTCCATATTATAAATACATTCTGGTACATTCATGTTTTTTTTTCCGGGCACAGTGAGATAAAATAAACACTGATCAAACTATATTATTTTTATAGCGCTGGTGAATATTGCAAAGTTAAACAGAAGTGTCACACCTGCACTCCTGACAAAAGGACAAATTACATAACCATAACACACACAATTTTTTATTTACATTTAACTGGTTGAACTAATAACCTAAACATGAAAATCATAACTTTGCCAATTTTTTAAGTAGACCAAAGACAATGTTTGCTACGTTGCTGCAAATGTTAAAGGAGACTGTACTCCAACCCTATAAGAGCACATACACACAACCTCGCATACATCACAACCTCACTCATTGATCGGCCTTTCTAGCCAAGTTGGCTTAAGCACTGAATTAGCTGATTTCTGGAATGGTGGAAGTTTCTGCCTTGCAATAAATGTGCATGTCTTTTCAAAACATTACAGCAGTGTGTTTGTGTGCATGGGATTTATGTTATCTATAGCCAACAGTTACATTTAAGCGGTTATAGGCCAGCATGCTCATTGACTTTCACTTCTCTATACCAATCAACAGGTGCGATGTGGCCCTATTTCCCACAGATCAGAGTCCAGGGAATTTTTTTCCTCTAACGATAAATTAAACTTGGGCACAAAAACGGTTCTGTTCCCTCTACAGCCAACAAACAATAAAAGGAAATACAACAGGCTCTCATTCACATTCACACAGAGAGTAATAGGATGCTGGCGCCCCCTACAGGTATCTTAACCAAACTACACCAAAATGAAATGTTTTATGCTACACAATAATGATTTGGGATGTCCTTTTTACTTGATTTTAGTTACAAAATCACACACAAACTTCCTATGTCAGTGCTCCCAGAGACTTCCTTACTCCCATTTATTTTAAATGGAAATAACTATAAATGTGTTTAGTAAGTATTGGGGTAGCTAAAGTCAGCAACAGTGGGCAAATAATAATAATCGATTTGCTACACTATTTAACTGATTTATTTATTTTTTAAGCATGGCTTTGCCTTCCACTATATCTTCATTTTCACTGTGATAGTTGCAGTTTCAAATATAACTCTTCTTAGCACATGCTTAAAAAATCCCAGCCAACAGAAATAAAGGAAAGTCTGTCTCCTAAACCAATAGGCATATGGAAGATCTCTAGTTCTTGTTCTATGCATTACATGTATTTGTGTGAGTTCAAAGTATGTATGAATGAAATGGCAGGAGAACCCATTGGTGGTCTTTATGTGGAGTCAAACAGCTTCTTAGCGCGGTTATGCATCTCCTTCGCCATGATAACAATGGCGTTATATGTTGCCGTAGTGACTTGGCTGCCATATGGAATGCTCTGCATTTGAAAAGGCACACTTTTGTCTCCGTGGAAACATGGTTGGTATAGCGTCGCTAGGGTGTTGCCGTGGTAGCATGGTCGTTATGGTGGTCCTTTCTAGTTTGATGATCCAGCACATCTTCTGCGTTCAACAGGGGAACTCGGAGAAGAAGCATTAGGAGGTGGCGATCTCTCCCCCTAGGTGGCGCCAGCCCTGCTGTTGCTCCAGCGGGGACAGATAATCTGCAACACATAGGTTTCATTTGCATTATTGAACGTTTTGGACCTGCTGTTGGATGTTTTAAAAGGGCACATATTATGCCCACTTTTACAAGATGTAATATAAGTCTCAGGTGTGCCCAAAATGTGTCTGAGGCTCTCCTATATCAAAATACCCAACATATCATTTATTACAGCTTATACCACGGGGCTGATAAATGTTTTATTCTGATTGGTTGAGAAATGTTCCACAAGTTTGTATTATTTTTCAATAAACGCACACCTGACCTGTCAAATAATAGTTATGACTTCCATGCCAAAAGAGACAGTGAGTGCTTTCAGTTAAAGGTGGGGTGCATGATCTCTGAAAGCCCCTACCACAATAGAATCTGGACCTTCTTTTAATAGACCCGCCCCACACATATGCAACCCAGGCAATAATGTCGGTTAATAGACATGCCCCTTACTGCTGATTGGCTACAAGTGTGTTTTGGTACTCGTCTCGACTCCCCTTTCCAAAGTGTTTTTTTAAAAATCATGCACCCCACCTTTAAAATAAATCTGATTCCCTTGAATGCTGTCTTAGAAAAATCTCAATATTGAGTTATGGCACACAGCGTACAACTCACTGAGGATGGAAACTATGGTAATGCAGGACTGCCAGACAGTGGCTGTGGGTGGGGCTTTATCAGTGTGACATCACATTAACAAGAGAATCAAAACAGCATATCTAATGAGACTGCTTTGGTTTAGGGTTTAAAAAAAAGAGCAAGTGGGTGGATTTGCTTCATAGTAGGATGGTTGTGTTAAAAAACTGCCAATACACATTTATGTCCAATCACCTTACAAAAGTGAATTTGCATAATAGGTGCCCTTTAAATGTTTAATTTTCCAAGTTACATCATTGGATACTTTTGATTTTGTACAAAAAATGAATTATAAGTAAGCAAGTTACTTGTTAACAACAGCATAAGTACCTTAAAAATGTTTGCAGAATTCATCAACCGCTGTTGATGCAAAAGTTTTTTGTAGCACAGTTTGCTCACATTTTTGTACTTTGATCAGTAAAATTTGATTATGTCCAATAATAAAAGTACATTTGCTGTTGGCATTTGTGTTTCCTGTTTGTTATTTAACAGAAAGGAACATTTCGTTATTTGAGCTTTCAAAAAGTGGCAGGATTTCTTTTAAGCATCAAGTGTTCAAATAAGGACCACAAGCCTGACATGTGACTTCATACTTACTCGGGATTATAATGTAAAAATTAACCAGTACTTTAGGTTTCTGTTTATGTGCATCACATGAGTGTGTGCGTGTTACAAGAGGGCACAAGGTTTTCTTCTTACCATTATTACTACAGTTCTTATTTCCTTTGTCCGAGGCTTCTTCTTCAACCTTCCAAATTTCACAAAGAAACACATTAACAAACAATAACACTAAAGGTAAATGAAGCAAAAGGAAGAAATGTGTATAATACCTCTTTCCTCCATTTAAGCTCACAGAAAATCCTTTCAAAGCACTCGTGCATGTAGTTAAACTAAAGAGGAGAACATGCACACACAGACTTTGTTTATTACAGTATGAAGAGTTCAACATGTATGGCAAAATGTATCTCTGTTCCATTTTCCAGTAAACCATTTTTAGGCCATATACTATATTACCTTTGGGAATTAATATATCTGTAGTTGAAATGTATATATACAGTACATGCATATGTGTGTGGCTTACATAAGGAGTGAAAATTTTAACCCAGCGAGGTTTCTTCTCCCCCCGCACGTACTCGAAGCAGAACGCCATACCCTCCTCATCAGTGTCCCATCTCTGCATTTCCGACCATTCGAAAAGTATCACCTGATTCTGTGAGCGTGCCAAAGACAGTAAAAACAAGTAAACATCACAATCAAGCAAGTTTTCACTCGTATTAATATAAAAAATGATATTAAAGTATGCACCAAGAAATTACAACACTGACAATACTCTTTCTATAGATAGCATTTAGGTCTGAAACTAGCTGTGAGCTTTTACAATATATATTATATTGATAAACAATTATTCAAAGCACCAGCCCGCCAACCTCCAAAGTGCCGTCCTCCGTGCAAGCGTGCAGTTTGAAATGCTTCATGCTGATAGCCGTGATCACATGACCTTTTCTTCGCGAGTCACATGGACAGTGAGGGAACATCACCTCGTTGTAACCTTCACATGACCGCAGGAGACTCAGATACTGAACGAGAGGGAGATCAAAGGAGAAGAGGTGGAAAACAAATGCTTATTTTGTGATAAAGCAGGGCTTCAGTTGAAAAAGTGCTATTAATAGATTTAGCAATTTTACACTGGTACAACCTAACTAGAGGATGTTAAAGGGATAGTTCACCAAAAAATGAAAATTCTGTCTTCATTTACTCACTCTCATATAGTTACAATCCTATATAAATTTCTTTGTTCTGATGAACACGAAGGAAAATATTTTAAGGAATGTTCTGATCAGAAGCCCCATTGACTTCCATAGTATTCTTTTTTCCTACAATGGAAGCCTCTGATCGGTTTGCTTACAAACATTCCTCAAAATATCTTCCTTCTTGTCCATCAGAACAAAGAAATTAATACAGGTTTGTAAAAACATATGAGTGAGTAAATGATGACAGAATTTTCATTTTTGGGTGAACTGTCCCTTTAAAATAATGAACAATGTTATTCTGCCACTGAAAGAGGATGTGATACCATTGTCATCTTCCTTTGTTCTGCTAGTTTCTGTAGCTGATAGGCTTTATCTTCTGCTTTAATGAATCCCTTCTTTACATCATCCTGAGCCTAGACAACAGAGAGAAAAGAGACAATGTAAGAGATGAACTACTATAGCAGTTTAGACCTGTTATTAACATCCATCACGTGTGGTCAGGTGAGAGAGACCCAAACTGTGTCCACCTCAATAAAATGTTCTTGTGAACACCTGTGATCAGATTTGAGGGGGTTCATGATCATAATAGTTCATGATCATGAGCCCCATTCACTTCCATTGTAGGAAAAAAGAATACTATGGAAGTGAATGGGGCTCATGAACCCTATTCCTCAAAATATCTTCCTTTGTGTTCATCAGAACAAATAAACTTATACAGGTTTGTAACAACACAAGAGTGAGTAAATGATGACAGAATTTTCATTTTTGGGTGAACTATCCCTTTAGTAGTACTGAGTTGCTTGAAGTGAAAGGTGTACTTGTTTACAGAAACAAATAAAGGCAACTACAGTGCTTTATCCATGCAAATATGGTGACTAGAATGCAAAGTGATGCTAAACCAAGACTTGTGGTATTTATGTATGACTATTTATGTAAATGACAAATCATGAGCCTTAGGTCAGTGGCTACTGCACATGCACCGAACGAGTTGTTGTGGCCAAGGAGATGTCCAAGTCTCATCATCCGGTCTGTATTTTAAAAAGTCAAATGGTGCTTCTGTTTTCATGTTTCATTACAAATATATAGTAGGAAACAGAAGCACCATTGACTTTCATAGTAAGAAAAATACTACTAGGGCTGCAACGATTAATCGTGCAAATGTGCGTTTTGTCAATGAATGAATTTTAATGAATTACGGTAAAATCCCGGCACATCCCAAAGCCAGGGGGTGCTCTTGTGCAGAAACTCCCTTTGTGCCACAGAAGAAGTAGCATTACAAATGCTATTCCAGGAAATGTCTATAGGAATATTTATATCGCTGTTCTTCAAATTGTTTCAGGTATTGTTTCAGGTATTTTCCTGAGGCACTTATGCATGACACGTGATGCACACACGATCTCTCAAAGCGCAGAACGATGCCTTACTGAATGATATAATGGAGGCTTGTGTGACTGACCTGATGAAAGCAGTAATGGAGGGCCAATGGGTTTTCTCGCATCAATTCCTCCTCTTGTGTACTGAAAAGCCACTTGCGCATTGTGAGACACGTTCCAGGCACCGCTGAGGTGTAGTTCTGCACATACAGCTTGTGTGGGAACTCATTAGGAGCCAATTTACGTACTGCGTAATAGAGAAATATTCATTTAAAGAAGTTTGGCATGCAGTCCCAAGCATTTTGGAAAAGGGAATTAAAGGAAAACACCACCGTTTTTCAATATTTTACTATGTTCTTACCTCAACTTAGATGAACTAATACATACCTATCTTTATTCAATGCGTGCACTTAATCTTTGTACAGCGCATTGTGAATGTGTTAGCATTTAGCCTAGCACCATTCATTCCTTAGGATCCAAACAGGGATTCATTTAGAAGCCACCAAACACTTCCATGTTTTCCCTTTTTAAAGACTGTTACATGAGTAGTTACACGAGTAAGTATGGTGGCACAAAATAAAATGTTTTTAAAGCTATTTTTTAAGCAGACAAAACATCATGCTGATAGTATTCACAACGCGCTGTACAAAGATAAAGTGCACGCAAGGAAAAAAGATAGGTAGGAATAAATTTGTCTAAGTTAAGGGTAAGAACATATTAAAATATTGAAAAACGGTGGTGTTTTCCTTTAAGATGAAAGGAGAGACTGCTTACCAAATGAGTGGTTAATAACTTCAAAAAGAGCAAAGTAGCTGGCCATCATGCTGTCCATTCCAACCTTCAAAACGAGAGCCTATAAAAACAACAAATGATACTTAAGCACTTGGATGAACTTTTCATCTCGCGCTGGAGAGCTCACAGGTGTTAGAATATACAGCGAGTTACATGAATATCCTGTGACACAATAGCTGTCAACCAGCTGGTGTTGTATAAATATGACCATGTGACATTTTACCTGGTAAACCTGATCAGTGGTGCTGTTTTTCCGGACCCTCACCGAGACCGTGGTTTTATCAGGCAGGGCTATCCGTAACTCCACGTCCGATACACCGTTGTGATTCTTTAAAGCATGATCACATTGAGTTAATGGGCTGAGTCATGCAATTATTTTAATACGGATCTGCAGGCAAATGCTCACCTCATTCGACTCGGATAGAAATTCTTGCATAATGTCACTCTCACCTATGACTCGTACAGAGCACACTGAAGAAAGAAAAACAGGATATTTATATATAGCCAGGGCATGAAATTAACACCCGACCACGCGCCAAATGCGGGTGGATTTTGCAATTGGCGGGTAACACTGTCAATCTACCAGCCACATTGGCGGGTAGCCAATGCGAATCAGTGATGTGCGGGTCATTGTATAAACAACCCACTCCCGACCGACATTTTCAACTAACCCGCCCCGCCCGCAATTGTTCAAAATAGTTTTTAAACTCGACCGACTGACCGCGGCCTGAATATCAATAAAATATTTTTGGATGACTCGTAACCGGCACCCGCTCATTTCTTATCAACCTGCGCATTTTACCGATGCAAATTGAGTGATTCATTGAGAGGATGCGACTGCTGTTTCGCAACGTTCATGCGATTGGAAAGAAGATGAGGCACTTTCCTGACTACGTTTGGATGTGCGAGTAAGTATTAAATTGTTGGTGAGATGGGATGAGAATGCAATGCTGACGTATGCTACTGTACAATCACAGTTGCACAGATGTGTAGTGCTGCTGTGACGGATCAGAACTCTTGATGTGTAAACTTTAGAGAGAGTTGCGCTACTATGCCTTATACTGTAGTACATTAACATACATTTTGCGAATATAGTAATGAAAAACAACGTATGTGCGGCGTTTATGTGCGCAGTTTGCGCCCCCGCTGTCTCTGTGTGCGTGCGCGGGTATAAGGGAACTCAAAAGGGCACATCGGAGAGACGCGTTCCTAAAAGCATGCGTACATAAAATTTTTCTGCTCTTGACAGGGCACATATAAACAAAATGATCTCAACAGTATTCATTTTCTAATAAAACATTTCTTTATGTCTTAAGTGTATGTATAGAGTGTCAAAAACCAGTCTGTGCTGGTCTTAAAGAGACAGTAACCTCAATTAACCTACTTAAGTCTGTGTCATTAATGTTAATCAAACAACCTAAGACAAAGAGAAATTCACATTTGTAGCTCTGAAAAAAAATTATATTTAATTCATACAATAAAGACAGTGTTATAATTCACTATTCGGGCAAAAAAAAACTGGCTGGTAAAAAGTCTCTGTGGCAGGTGGATTTCTAAATCCACCTGCCACAGTGGCTGGTGGTCAAAAAAGTTAACTTCAGGCCCTGTATATAGCACATCGCCATATTGTATCATGCAAATACCACAAACTCTCAAAGTTCTGGTGCATCTGTATAAAGTCAAACATGCAATCAAAACCACTTCCATGACTGTTGACTGCATAGGTGCATGAATATAACTAAACCCAAATCCAGAAAAAGCAAAGCAAATCATGTGCATAACAATCATGAACAGGAATCAATGAAAATGTGAGATGTTTTTTTTTTTAAAGCTGGCGTGTATCATTTTCACGTGATAATAACAGCTCCTCCTATCCCAGTTCAATATGCAACTATATATTCCGGACTATAAGTCACACTTCTTTCATAGTTTCGCAGGTCCTGGAACTTACAGTCAGGTGCGACTTATACGTCAAAATTATTTCATATGAACCAAGAAAAACCATTACAGCCGCGAGAGTCCGCTCTATGCTGCTCCTGTATTTATGTAATTCAATGGATTCAGTGATGCGGATTAACTTCGGGAAGTTTTTTAACTTGATTTGGCTTGTCGTGTTAATTTAGCCTATTCAGCCTCCCAGGTATGTTCTGTATGCTATTGTGTATCATGTAAATAACTGTTTATGCTACTTTAACATGTACGGACACCTATTCAGCCTGCAGTTCTGTGCTATTGTTTAGCCTTTCCAGGTTAAATGTCTGTTCTTTGGCTTCGATTTTTTAAATAATTTTCTAAATAAACGCGACATATAGTCCACTGCGACTTATATATGTTTTTTCCTCTTCAAAACGCATTTTTGACTAATGCAACTTATACTCCGGAGCGACTTATTGGCCGGAAAATACGGTATGTACTTATTAGAAGTCTAATGTTTGTTGATTAATTTTCCAACAAAATGTAAAGTCCAAACAAATCTAAAATAACAACTTATGCTGATTTAACCAATGGCATGAATTTGGTGTGAGACACTCTGTTTATCTGGGGTGCAAAAATGACGGAATTTACACATTTAGGTTAAAGTCCACTTATAGTCGATAATTTTATCACTTTGAGCTTTATAATATCATATGTAAAAGTTTTTCCTGTGGCAGTAATTTCTTCATGCTATAAAACAGCTTGAATGTAACTATACCTTTGTCTCATTTAGTATAAGAGGAACTATGAATATGCAAATTAGCACCCGTTAGATGCTACATTCTGCGGTTTCCGACACATTACTGCTAAGTCCGGTTTCACACAAAACATACGTGAACTGCGCTGATGTTAAAACCTGTTAGAGATTTTACACGGCGTGAGCATCACAAAAGTAGAGCTGAAGCAGCAGTTTTCTCCAATTTTATGGAGAAAATATTCAGCAATGGTGTTAAATGATGAATTTGCACATGGTTTGTCTTAAAGCATATAACAAACACCATATAGATATATAAACAACAATAAAAACTTGATTTTCACCAAAAGGGGAATTTAAATATCTTTTATATCTTCTGAGCATTATCAAGGCCTAATGTGTCAAACAATATAATGTAACCACAGCACCATGTGTTCCTCTTTTCCTAATGTATCATCATATAAAAATATTTCACAGACATCTGTTTGTCATTCGTGTCACACCTCTCTCCAGATATTCCTCCAGTCCTCTCCGGCGCACATCCAGCTGTTGTTCAGACAATGAGAAGGGCCATTTTCCCGGCAGCTTCGGAAAAGTAAAGTTGGAAAACTCTCTCTTGAGGTTCTGATGAAGTATTGCAAACTCCCTGTAACGCTTTGAGCAGAGCTGTCTGCCTGACATGTACACATTATACACCTAAAACCAGAGAAATTAAAAAAAAAAGATTTGTTAGATTAATATAATACTATATATATTTATTATTATGCTAAAAAGGGTTAATTTGAAATAAAGAATAATTTTAAACACATCGATCGAATGTTCCTTAAAATTCACATTAAACAGCTGAACGTACCACAAATTTTTCCGAGTGCTGCTCCACGTGTTTGTATGTAGGGACTGAAATGGGAATGGCCTGTTTGTCGCTGTAGTCGAAATTGGGTGCCACCGAACCTTCGTCACCAACCTCAAGCCCGTCTGCCTCCTGTGCCGGCACCGAGAGGACGGTCAACACCAACTCTCTCTGTCCAGCCCTGATGAGATCCACCACCTGCTTGTGTGTCGCCCCTTCGACACTCATGCCATTCCTGCAGAAGAGAAAGAGAAAGTGTGACATGTTTCAAGGGTAAAATATTGGATGAAAGCATATGCAAAAATGCAATCTACATTAACCAGCCATAATGCCACTAGAGAAATACACATGTCATTAAAAAGAGAACCAATTCGACCAAAAAGTGTTACAAAAAAATCAAACCGCACACTATGCAATACGTGAGGGCACATGCACTGAATAAAACTCTTTCAAAAATGTTTTTGATGAATAATCTACAATATGCATTGAGAACTATAAGTATAAAACCAATCCAAGTGTGTTTCTTCTGCATCTCTTCTGTTCAATCACAAATTAAGCCTAAATATTTAACATTTCTTTAGAATTAAATTCAACCCTGTTAGCACATTACATCGTTCCCCAAGTTATACAAATGAATATACAAAATAAAAAGGTTTTCTGATGATTTTACAGATGATTTTTATAAAATAATAAACTTCCTAGTTTAATCCAATTTAACATATAAAAAAATGTGCAACATAATTGAAATATGCTGGTTTATGATTTTATAACAGGAACAAACAATTGTGTAACAAAGTTCACATGACAAGCTATTGAATGCAACCAGGGAAAGATTCCCTAAGATTGTAAAAACTTCCTCATTCGTGTATAGGGAAGTAGTGAGTGTAACATGAAGAGAATGATAAAGAAAAGCATGTCATAGATACCTGTACAAGTTAGCGTTATTTTTGCTTGTAAAATTCAAAACATTGCTAAATATAACAGTTTCCTTTCTAAAATATTTATGTTTATCTTGTTGGGAGGAGACACTCAAGACAGAGAACGGAAAACAGTCCAACACAACAGTTCCTTAGGAAATCAGCCTTGGCTCGTCCTAAAGGTTTATTACCTATTAGGATATATATATATTTTTTTTAAATAGTAATTACTTAAAACAAATTTACATTTATGCATTTGGCAGATAATTCAAAGTGAACAACAGTACATTACAAGGTAAACGTTTTTCACCATGTTTGTGTGTGTTGCCTGGGTTCAAACCCATGACCTTTTGCTCTGAGCAATGATCACAGAGCATCCAGACACATAATGATCAGTCATAATGATACATATTCAACTCCCAACCAATCAATCTCTATGATTAAACATTTAAAAAGCTGATTCTTTTAAAGAGAGATAAATCCTAAAGAATTTCCACATCATGTTTTAATATTGTATACTGTAAAGTTTAGTTTTAAATATTAATAGTTCAATGTTTTAATAACTGTGATAAAATAAAGTAACTCAATCTAATTGAGTCTTACATGTCCTTAAATAACATTATAACAGGTTCAGTCACTGGTTCCTTGCAGTTCCTTTTGTTATTTCAGGAAGAAGAAACTGTTTTCTTAACATTTTCAATGAATGCAATATAAGACTGGACAAATTTAGCAACATCTGACACATTACTAAACCAGCTTATTGTAACTGTAACAATATGAACAGTTTAAAAAGGAAGGAACAATGACTAAAAGAAGGACTAGTGTGTAGCATAATAATTACACAACATACAAATTCCCTCAGTTGTACTTCTGAATGAATGTAAACATTTCCAGTTGTCTCCTGACACCAGTTGTGTACAAAAACACTTTGACTAGACTGTGATCAATGGTTTCTTTATTTACATACACATACCATGAGTTTATCTCTTGTACACAAATTAGATGACAGTGTACTGAGTTCAGGTGATAAAACATCACCAGCACATCCTCATGTAAGTTTAGTGACAGGAACTAACATTATAAACCATACCTTTCTTCTAAGCATATTCTTTGCTGACCTGACGTTTGTGGTGAACTTATACAATACTGTTGCCTCTTACAATACATTTTAACTGAAGTGAATCTGAAATCATTCTCATAACGCTGATCTGATGTTACCCATACACTTTCAAGAGTTATCAGATAATATTCACAAGAACAGGACGGGGTCATGTGGCACCCCTAAAATTTTGCATAAAGAAAATAACTAGACTAAGGTCCCATACACACTGCATATTTATTTGGTTGTAACTTGACCTTTTAATGCTTAATCCTGTTCTGTACACACACAGTTCAGTAATTTACGGGACTGACAACCGCATTCTACAACCAAATTAACTCCTGCAAAATGCAGGTAGTGACAACCGAATTTACAGAAATTTTGCTTAGTGTGTACATAACCGAACTGAACAACTAGTAGTTAATCAAGTGTTTAAACGTGCATCATAAACAAGACAGGTCTCTCTTCTGAAATAATACATTCCTAGAAGGGCGGTTCAGAAAATGACAGAGGCACGAGCGCTTGCTGACTTGTGTTGCCAGATCTTGCACTAAAAAAACAGCGAACAAGAAAAATCCAATAATAAACCGAAATAAATCTAAATGCTAGACCTCAAAGATCAAAATATTGGGACCGGCACCTTCACATTTTATTAAAGCAACACCAAAGAGTTTTTTTTTACCTTAAAATAACATTTCCAAAAAAGTTTCAGTGGTTCATCCACTCAAAACAGGGTGAATGGCACTTTCACATTCGCTTTGCAGCCCTCTATCGGCCAAAACCGCACTAAAGAAGTTTCCAACCGTCAGGTAGTGGTCCTGTAGTTCGAGTGAAAACTACAAAAACTTGCTTAACGGCAGACCTACAATCCAATCAGAGCCAGCTATGCTGCAGTATTTACGAATTACGCGTCTAACCTGTAGGGGGAGCAAAGAGCAAGTTTTTGTAGTTTTCACTCGAACTACAGGACCACTACCCAACGGTTGGAAACTTCTTTAGTGCGGTTTTGGCCGATAGAGGGCTGCAAAGCGAATGTGAAAGTGCCATTCACCCTGTTTTGAGTGGATGAACCACTGAAACTTTTTTGGAAACGTTATTTTAAGGTAAAAAAAAAACTCTTTGGTGTTGCTTTAACACTAAATCTTGATCGCTTCATGAGCCAAAAGCCATAAACGGTTAAGCGCCAAAACAGTAGGGCTGGGTATCGATTCAGATGTTCCAGATCGATTCAATTTCGATTCACAAGCTATCAAATCGATTCGATTCCGATTCTCGATTAAATTTTCGATTCCGGTTCTCAGGTAGGTTTTTATACTCAATTCTCGATTCAACTCAAAGTATAAAGATTTAATACACATACTATATTAATAAAAAAGAACACTGAACAGCAGTTTACAAGTGGGTAATTAATAAAAAGAAATTAAACGCCACAACACGTCTTCTTTGCGAAATCTGAAATGCTTCCATTCCTCCGTTCAATGTTTGCGGAAATAAATATGGAAAAAAAATCGATTCAGCTCTTTGAGAATCGATTTTTAATCGACCATGTTTTAAAAAACGATTAATCGAAAAATCGATTAAAGCATCACAAAAGTGTAAAATACACAAGCGGAGGTTTATTGCAAAACACAATGCTGTTGAATTATTTTGGTCAAAGCTGTGAGTGATACGCACGCGAGACGGCAGAACGTTGCAATGGTTATTTCTGTGTCAATCATCACATTTTCCGGAGTAAGTCTTGTTCCGTACAGACATGAAACGAACATTTAGGGGATTCACTCCCGCATTTAAATGCGGTTGTCACTCCAGAAAGTTTGTAGTGTGTACGAAGACCTAAGTAAAGCCCTTTTCACACAGACATTCCAGAAAATACACGGAAAATGCATCCTGGATTTTTCCGAGATCTTTAGATTTTTTGTTCATTCACACTGCCAATGATTTGCCGGCATCTGCTGACCTATAGTTTATGATAAGACTATAAAGGAGCGCGTGAAGCGTTCTATGCTAGTGAATGATTTCAGCTTCAGTGGATATTTGACAAGCTCCCTGATCTCTGCTTGAATCCAGTTTTCAGACATTTCTCATCTTGATTGTTATTATGCATTTAAAACCCCGTTTTGAGGAGCTGAACGATATATCTTGTTGGGATGACGCACGGGCATTTTTGTTTATTATAAGCTCAAATGAGCACGTGACCCAATGCTGCTGAATGATCTCCGCTTCAGTGCAGTAAGTGACGAGCTAACTTACCTGATATCTGCTTCAGTCCAGTTTGCTGACATTTCTCATCGTGAATGTTGTAAATCCCTCATTTTAAAGAGCTGAACCAACTTCATGTTGCCACACGGCACACGGCACATTGTTTATGCGTCTCATTTATTATTTCCTGATAACTGGTTCAATCTAGTTTCTCGTCGTGTATGTTGATTTGCATATAAATCTCTCGTTTTAAAGAGCTGAACCATAACTTTTGTTGTGATGAAGCGCGTCCTCACTACGACACCCATTACGGCATTGTTTCTGCTTCTTGTTCACACAGAGGGTTTTCCGTGTATCTTACTAGGTCCTCTTTCTGGCAGCGATCCAAGAAGATTTACAGGACATGTTTGCGTTCACACAGAAGGTTGTCTGGCAATTTTATGGGTATTTTCTGGGACCAAAGGTCTGTGTGAATGGGGTTTAAGTGTTTGCATTGACATTATTTTGAGGACAGTTAAGCCCATAATATTCATGAGTGTATACTTTACTTCAAGTTTGTTTGTAGGTCTCATAAATAATACTTTAATCTTTATTTTATTTTACTTTTTAGCATTAAACCAGAATTCTTTAATTTTTTGCTAAATCATATGGTAATATTTATATTAATTATAAAATAATTTATAACATATTTTTGAAAGGTGACATGTTACTTCGAGATAGCTAGCTAGATATTGCTGACAGTCTGAATGTAATCACACCATAGGAAAGAAACATCCAAACTATTACTTTATTAGCTTAGCTGTCAGTAATAAGAGAGCATATGACTAACCCACATAGTTCTGTCATCCGTCAAACAGTCTTTTGTGGAAGTCATTGTGCTTGTGATACTTCTGGATTTATGTAACAAATAAGATATGTTAGGAATTTACATTCATTATATTAATATAATATCCGCGGTCAAAAAATTAAAATATCAATATAATGAATGTTGTTTTCACAGCGTCAATTGCGATGCAACGTTAGTGACGTATACTCAACACAAATGATTGAATACACCGAAGCAATGACCCTGTTACACAACAAACGTTTAAAACAGGACATATACCCTATAGTAACATTTAAGGACTTCCCCAAAACGCCTCTTATCTGCTCAACTCTTTCATAATAATGATCTATTTACTGCCCTCACCGGGACGTGTTGGCAAGCAGGGCCAAGAAATCTGAAAAATATCAACAGATTCCAGTCCTAGATCGAAATTTGAGTGTAAACAATGTAAAGCATACAGTCATGTAGCCTATTGATCTTGCTGCTACAATGTTGCAGTGTAAAATGTGACATCATCACAGCTTAGAACCAGATTGATGTAACGGATTGACAGCACCACAACCCCTAAAACAAAATTGAGAAATAATATGGTAAATAAATGACTTACACCTCTAATATTCTGTCTCCTTTTACGATTCCGGCCTGATCTGCTGCGCCCCCGGGTAACACGGCGCTGACATGCTGGAGAGGAGCGTACAGCTCTCCGTTAATGCTCCGCAGTTGGCCGCCTTCGCTTACTTGACCGCGGACGTTAAATCCGTAACCCGACTCCGATTTGATTATCCGAACCACGCGCGGACCCGAAGTAAGCACGGTCGGGGTCCGGCTGCCTGAATCGCCCGTCGACTCGATCATATCGGATTCGTTTACGCGGGACTCAGTGGGCAGCAACGACGGAGGAGCGGGCCGAGCAGTCTCATCTCCTTCGATTTCCGCCATCTTTAACTCGGGTTTACCCCCGTCTCCTCCTGTAGGCCTGATCGTTCACAACAACAACCCAGAAATCCGCTTGACCCTCCCAGCCATCACAAGACAAAACTGCTTTCACTTTTCTTCAGTTGGTGTTAAGTGAATTGGGTCCTTTAGATGGGGCCAGAGGGCCACTGTTAATTTTAGTGGGTACTTTGATGAGGTAAATTATGAAGTTTATAAACGAATTTAAAATTGGATGCACGAAAGACTGCGTTATGTTTAAATCGTGTTGATGATCGCAGAACTAGTTGTATCGAATCTTAGTTGTAGCTGTTATAAAAGCAAACTGTTGTTGAGCATACGCGTAAAGTTGTGTTAGAGCGACATCTAGTGGCATTCAGCCGACAGTTCGACCAGCCCCGCCCCTCTTGGAGGTCACACCCCCATTTAAAAGATCTCCAGTCTGCAGCAATATGTACTTGTGGTGCTAAAGTCTATTTGAACTATTAAGATGCCCTTCTTTTATGGTTACCAAAACAATTGATAGAATCCAGGACACCCAAACAGGCCAATCAATAATAGATATAAACCTCTAAAGATTTGTTGATTGAAATGTTACTGAACAAGATAGTATGCCAAAATGTTCTTATTAAGATCCAAGATAAATGTAGAGTGGGTCCAAGAGTTCAAAGAGACAATTTAAATTCAAGTGTTAACACACACGCACAACTTTTTAATACGCAGAGTTCAGTACAAGAATTAAACACCATATGGAGTGACTGAGCTGCTTTATTTTACTTAAAGGGATAGTTCACCCAAAATTGGAAATTCTGTCATCATTTACTCACCCTCATGTTGTTACAAACCTGTATAATTTACTTTGTTCTGATGAATACAAAGGAAGATATTTTGAGAAATGTTTGTAACTAAACCATTCGTGGACCCCATTTACTTCCATAGTAGGAAAAAATAATAAATTGGAAGTAAATGGGGTCCACGAAACGGTTTGGTTACAAAAAATTCTCAAAATATCTTCCTTTGTGTTTATAAGAACAATGAAAATGATACAGGTTTGTAATAACATGAGAGCGAGAAAATGATGACAGAATTTTCAATTTTGGGTAAACTATCCCTTAAGACATCCAGGATTTTGGGGGGTTTGTTGGGGCAGATATACTAATAATATTTGATATATGCAAGCATTTTCAGTGCTTTTTTGGCTTGTTTTGTAGTTTCTATGGTCCGATTCACGTTTTTAAATTTCCTTTGGTGTGCGTATTAGTACATGTTAATGATATGCAAAAGCTACAAACCCCAAAGTAAACAATGAAGCGAGTTATAGTGTCCAACGTAAATCTCTTTTCTTGGACTACAGCAAACACATAAATTGAAGGCAAGAGTTTACTTCCTGGGATTGGTGATGTAGACAAGACCGACATTATCATAGTTCCTCCCACTTCAGACTAGAGGTCCACTTAGATCTGAAAACCCAAGGTCCGACCCGAGACCCGATCGGGTTCGGGGCTAAAAGTTTCACATGTGCCTCGGACACGGGTCGGGTACATTTATAGTCTCGGCTAATTTAAAATGTGTTTCTGCTGAACGGACCCGAGAAGACCCAAACTCTCTCGCAAGAGTGCTTGCGACATTGTGTGGCTGGCGGTAGGTTAATTTTCGTTGAGACAGACATGACAGTCAGTTTTAAATGTACATTTTAGCGGTTATCTTTGTGTCGTCGTCAGATAACAAAGAAACAAACAAATGGAGCAGCTCACCAAATTGGTTGCAAGTTTCTTTCTGTCTAACTGCTGCGTGTGGGTCTGCAGAATGCACACACGTCAGTGCCGTTTACATTCGGGTGAATCGGGGTCCAATCGGGTTAAAAAAAATTGCCACTAGTTTGGGTCGGACTCGGGGCAAATTTTCTCGGGTTTGTCTCGGGTTGGGCATTTAAAAAAAATATATATATATATATATTTATGCACGTCGAGTTCACTCCTGTCAAACATTGCATTGTGAGCGAATCCTTCAAACATGGTAAGGAGCATCACATTTCCGGCTGACGTCAGAGGTATTCAGGCCAATCACAATGTACAGATTAGCTGGCCAGTCAGGGACACAGAGCTTTTCAAATTGATGAGTTTTTACAAAATCTGTGCATTTCAGGAAGATTTTTCTTCAAAAATATACGGTATGTGGAAAATAATGTTTTTTTTTAACCATAAACCACACACATTGTGTTATACCAAATACACAACATAACTTTGTTTTTTTAGCAATGAAATAGGTGCACTTTTATGAACATCATGTATTATGGCTATGGTCAATCATAAACATTGCTGTTTATGAGATGTAAATGGTTCAGTGTGTGTTTTACAATCACACACCCCTAACTTTTCTATCTGCCCACCACCCTGTTAATAACCCATCAGCTATGTGTTTGCACTGTAACCATTAACAGAGGTTTGCTACACACCCAAGTGTAAAAAAACAGTAATATTGTAGGACAACAAATAAACATAAATAGCTGAATATGAATTTCTCCACCTATCAGGCCTAAAATATAATTTAAAAAGGAAAATTATTAAAACATTCCCATTTCCTCAGAGTACCGTGTGAAGTACAAAGAACAAGCCAATAATCTCTTATCAGACACACCCAGTGTACTTTAACCCAGCAGTGAAGGAATTATATTTATGGTCCTTCCATTCTCATTCAAGCATACGGATCAACAAAAACTCTTAAGAAAAAATGTACACAATCAAACATTTTAATAGATGATAAAATCATCTTCTTTATAATGCTCTCTATTCATTTCCAGCTTTGCGTCTTCTTTAATCGCATCCTGTAGGATTCTTCACAGGCAATGGATAAACCCAACACTAAAGACACAAACTCTTCAAAGTTCACCTCTCCATCTCTGTTGGCATCCAGATCCTTCATTATTCTGTCTACTATAGTCGGGTCCTTCTGAGACTGCAGGAAAGATATCAAATGAAACTTCAGTTAGATTTAAAAAGGACAAATCAACCATTCCCTCTATAAACCAACAAATCTAACAAGATCTCAATCTTTCAGCTAGTCCAGAAATATGAAACGGCAACCAGTGTATAATGACACTTCACTTTTTTAATAAAAGGTTTGAGTTTTTCCAGCTACACATGTTTAATATGCTCATGAAATTAAGTATTCAACCATACAACCTTCTTAGATACAGAAATGGGTACTGACAACCCGCAGAAGTCCATAAAGTAAAAGTTTACTGGTGTAGAAGAATTTGTCCCCATCAAACACCATTTGGGTGAATTGTATGCACAAAATTGCTGCCTTAGGAGTTTTGATCAGAATTGAAGAAAATGATAGAAGAGCCTTACCTTTATAAACCCAGAAAGCTCGTTCTCCATCAGAGTTCGGAGTTCACGGCGGGTCAGGGTGCCGCTGGACCCCTCTTTTCCAGCGTACCGATGAAAAACCATGATCATGGACTCCATGGCCTGCTCTAAATCAGACGGCATGACTGCTCTCTGCTTGAATCCAGCACTTAAAAAAGATCAACATGTCTAACATTACAACACATGGCAGTTTATTCATGTTAAGTCATTTTAAAAATGCATCAGACATACTGTGAGTGACTTGACTGGAATCTTGAAAGAAAAGTTTTTGTTCACTGTACTGTGAACACGTAAATTTAAATATGGCAAATATGGATTTATGGATAGGCAGGTGCTTGTCTGCTGATTTATCTACATTAGAGCTAATAAGGAAACCAAATATTTACAGTTTAAAACAGTGTTTGGGTCTAACACCTGAATCATCTTCAAAAACTGTAAAATTTTAAATAATGTAAATTAAAACCAAATCCTTTCCTAGTTGCACCAGAAAGACAAATTATTTAAAAGGAAAGTTTGTACATTTCATTTGATTTGTTTATTTATCACATGAAAAATGTATGTTAGATAAACTAAAACACAGTAAACAATAAAAACCTGAAATAATACCCTCTTAATCAGTTTAAAACTTGTTTTGTCATCTAAATAGAAATCATTCATTCATCACTTCAATGCAATGTTTTCTAATAAAGTATAACATCCTGTCAAGCCAGTTTTAAAATTAATAAAAGAACTTACCTTTTGGATGTTCGAGTGAAGGTATCTGAGAAATGCTAGGTGTGCTTTCCAAAGACTTTATATGACCGAGCCCATGGGCAGGAGAATGTGTTATCAGGAGTTACTGAGCAACAACACAGCACAGTACACAACAATGCGGAAGTTATTATCTTCTGGAAGTTAAGTACTTTGTGTTTTTAACATAAAGGATGTAAACTTAACTCAAGGTAAAAATAATTATAGTCTTAGTTTGTTTGTTCTGTGCAAACAATGGCAACCGGCTGTCGACAACCCTTTATTAAAAATGTAGGCTACCATGTAAATGGTTGTGCTGACCATCGAACCTAACCAGCAATAATCCAATCAAAACATGAAAAGCAACGTCTCAATTTTTGATATATTTAAAAGGATAGTTCACTTTAAAATGAAAATTCTGTCATCATTTACTCATCCTCATGTTGTTTTAAACCTGTATGAATTTCTTTATTCTGATGAACACAAAAGAAGATATTTTAAGAAATGATGGTAAACACACAGCAGTAAGTGACCATAGACTTCCATAGTAGGAATAAAAAAATATGATGGAATTTAATGGATACCGTCAACTTTTTGCTTACCATCATTTATCAAAATATTTTCTTAGTCATTTATCACAATACTTCCAAAATATATTTTTCCTACTATGGATGTCAAGGTCACTTACTGCTGTGTGTTTACCATCATTTCTCAAAATATATTTTTTTTATACCATGGTCTGTTTAAATACTCAATTCTGATTGGCTGGAAGGTGTGCATTAAAACCGTTTAACGCACAGGTAGTTCCAGTCAGTTTGATTAAAGTTAGAAATTAATCCACTACTATAAACATTGGTAACAATAGTAACACAGTTACACTTGCAGAGAGAGCGAGAGAGAAATTTCCAACTGTTTGATTTTTGTTTTCATTTAATTTAATCCATTTCAATAAATGTAATGTGTCCTTATATAGTAATCGTGGTTAGAGACGTCGGTTTTATTTCACACTTTACATAATTCATTTAAATAAATGATTAGTTCAAATAAAGATTGCCTTGTCACTGTCAGTGTTGGCTGTCATTCATAAATTATTTAATGAATTTAAATAAATGTGATAATTCATTTAAATAAATGCAATACAATGGCACTACTTTATTTAAAGCGGACGGAGTGCGAGCCTTAACTTAAGAAGATGACCGTCATTTTTTACCTGTCGGTTAAAATTACACTGTAAACATTAATTACAGCTTTAACTTGGCAAATAACCAAGGTATAAGCGGGATAATCCACGGCTAGCCATGCATTAAAGGGTTTTAATGCACTTCGCAGAGGTGCTACGCGTCGGGTGGTTCTTCGCCTCTACGTCGTGCATTAAAACCCTTTAATGCATGGCTGGCCGTGGATTATCCCTTACGTGTTCATCAGAAAAAAGAAATTCATACAGGTTTAGAACAACATGAAGATGAGTAAATTATGACAGAATTTTCATTTTAAAGTGAACTATCCCTTTAATGTCGTTTGGCTGTAGCCCACTGTTTTGCTTGTTTAGTCATGTTTCAGATATGTTGTTTTATGGAAAACACATTTATCAACTTGAGTTGCTATATAAATATGCTATATAAATGTACAACCAGTGGAATGCTGCTGATGGAGCCGCGTACGTGCTCGTTGCCACAGAAACGAGATGAAGGCAGGAGGAGGCTCATTTAAAGGAACTCCGGTCGCGCAGCCATCCCACCAAGCCACAATTCATCCTGAAAAAGTCAATGGCGTCCAAAGGAGGATTTTCTTACTGAAATATGATAGTCGACTGTGAAGAAACGGAAAACAAGCGGTACGTGATTTTATTCGCATGAATGATACAGACTATTTAATGCGCATTTTGCGCGTTGCCATGTGATGTTAGCATGCGCTGTTTTAATAAATCTCATTTATTGAGCGGCTACAACTGGAAGCTGGCTGCACGTTTATCGTCATTAAATGTTTGTTGAATCGCGACAGTACTGATCCCATAATGAGCAAAGACATCATCCTGTAATGGCGACCAGATGTCAGGTGAAGGTAAGGGCGATGCCACGCACAACCATGCTAGAGTCATCTCTTAAGGTCAAACCTCCACCGCCTTTATTTGCTAGTAAATTGATATTAAATCTACGGTAACTATTGCAAGGTGAGGTGAAGTGTAAAATCGAGCGATGTTTCTAAATATTAACCGTGACTTTAAACTACTCAAGGCCTAACACGTGCTTTCTCTTTACATTTATGCTTTATTTATGCATTTAAGAAAGCAATTTGATTAAGAAAGTATGCGTTTTGATGACTAAATTAGATTTTTATATGCAGAGAAAGCTTGTCTGACGTGTACAGATATTCGTTATATTGCAAGATGACATTGTCATTGTAGGGGACAAGGTGGTGGAATGTGGTAAACAGCCATGTGGTTAATTATTTAACCACTAGTAAATAATAAACCTATAGGTTATGTATTTGAAAATCATGTTTCCCATTCAAAAACTGGAAAGTGCATTTAAAGGTATATGGGCCGGGGGTCTCACACTCATCCACACACCATCTCCATACGCTCACAAGATATTTGTGACACTGTCTGGGAAATCCAGACTAAAGTTTCATGAACTAATTTTGAGATTAGGAGCATCAAAGTTTGATTTCACTCATTTTTATTTTTTTTATCTTTGTCTTCTCCTTACTCAGTGAATATTAAAGATATCAAGGTTATTTTCACAGAATGTTCTTTGCATTATGTTGGATCATTTTATGTAAAAAAAAAAAACAGTATGTTCAAATTACTTAGCTAAGTTTTTACAGACAGAGTCACATTTGACCTCACACTCAACTTCTTACCCAAATTAAATGTATTACAGCATGGCCAGTCTATTAAATAAACAAACCTAGAGATAGATAGTGAAGAAGTCTTTAATTTATGTCAGTGTACATGTGTATGCACAGGACATTAAACTAAACACCATTCAACAAGCACCAGAAGTGCAAAACTGCCAGTAACTCTCCACTTGTCACTTAAAGAAATTAGAAAGACATACATAACTTATTATACAAGTTCAGCAGGTGGCGCAAGTCATCAATATTGTCCTCTCTCTGCTGACATTCACATTTTCAGCGTGTGGTCCTAGTCTATTCTTTAAAAGCTTTAATTGGAAACTACTTGCTAACTATTTCATAACTATCTATATCTGTTAAACATAAGTCCTAATATATATTTTTTGCTGTCTGTCCTGGCTAGCCCCCACCCACTGATTAACATAGAATTTGCATACAAATTGAAAATCAAAATAAGAACTAATAAATAAAAGAGAACTTAAAATTAAATTAATGTTAGATTTTTGTCGCTATTATTGCATGGACATGAATAAAAAGCTTTTTTAAAAAGTATTTTCACGTTTGCCTTTTAATTTTATTTGCCATACGGCAAAAAAATATATATTTCAAAATATACAAAAAAATGGCCAAAAAATATATTTGCGGAAATATGGAATATATTTACAAAAGATATTTTTCATTGATATATTTTTTGGCCATTTTTTATATTTTGAAATATATTTTTAAAATAAATAAATTTTAAAGCTTAAAAAATATATTTAGCCCTCCATATATTTCAATCCAAGGTAATATATTCACATCACAATGGAAGAAAAACTTTATGTAACAAACGTGTATAAAGTTTTAAATAAGTTAAAGGCGGGGTGCATGATTTTTAAAAAAACACTTTGGAAAAGGTAGTCTGCCGACTACCAAAACACACTTGTAGCCAATCAGCAGTAAGGGGCGTGTCTACTAACTGACATCATTGCCTGGGTTGCGCATGTGTGGGGCGGGTCTATCAAATGAAGGTCCAAATTCTATTGGGGTAGGGGCGTGTTTGTTTAGGTGATTTAAAATGTCAACATTGGCTTACAGCGATCATGGACCCCGCCTTTAAAATTAAATATATTTTTAACTTCAAAAATATACTTAATAATATTGACCTCTGGTTATAGGGTTTGGGGTAGGGCTATGATTGGTTGATGATAATGTTGTGCCAGGATCACCTACTTGGGTACATCACATATTATAAGTTGTGTTTTGCTCAAAGGAAATGATTGTTGCTTCTGAATGATGTAATAATATCTAACCCTGCCTGTCAAGTAATTTTTTGTGATTTACAGTTTTCTATATAAAATCATCCTACATAATGTAAAGAACATTCTGTGAAAATATAGCCTTTACAATATTGATATATCTTTAATATAGATGAGTTAAATCAAACTTTGATGCTCTAATCTCATAATTAGATTATGAGACTTCAGCCTGGATTTTACAAACAGGGTCACATTTATGCTCTTGCAGTTGATTGTTACTATAGCCTTAATTTGTAAGAATGTGCATCTAGCAATTTACAGCACATTTTATTCACCGGGAGCGACAAAGGATTAAGTGCTTAGCTCAAGGGCAGGGTAATGACAGCAGTTTTGTGAGCGGGCCTCAAACCAGCAACCTTCTGCTTTCGGCTCTGACTTTAAGCCACCACATCACTGTCATTTGCTAAAGCTCTTTCCTTTACCATCTATTCCTATTTTCAGTCCAATATGAAGAGTATGGAGCAGGAATTGCTGTGTCCGGTGTGCAAGGACATCGTAAAGCAACCCATAGTGCTTCCCTGCCTGCACAGCGTGTGTTTAATGTGTGCCTCCGAGGTGCTGATTCAGAGCGGGTACCCCCAGCCCGAGCTCCCTCCGGAGCCCAACTCACCCGCGTCCACACCTAACACACGATCCCCTCGCCAGATGCGCAGACCTATGCCCAAATCTGACCGCGTTGACCGGTTGTTGCGCTCAGGTGTGTAAAGACAATTAATAGAGAATATTACATAAACACATGCATGAATGAATAAATCCTTATAAATCTATGTGTGTGTGTTCACATAGGTTCTGGGACATACCCAGGTCGCAGGCGAAAGGAGGGTCCTCCAACACTCATGCGCTTCCCTTGCGTCCCCTGTGGCCGAGATGTGGAATTAGGTGAGAGGGGATTGGCCGAGTGCATGAGGAATCTCACGCTGGAGAGGATCGTTGAAAGGTAACCTCAAATATACACTTATTACATTGTTACGCATTAGCAGAAGTGAGGAAAAACAATAGCAGTAGTATGAGAAGTGCTATACGAGGTTATTTTCAGCTTACAAATGTCCAACACTTCTTAGAGACATAGGTACGTTTACATGCAACCAAATAATCAGCTTGTAATCGTATTGACGGCTTAATCGGATTGAAATGCCTTCATTGGATGGACATTTCATATGGATTGAAAAGGGGTGGTGTACTGTTGTCCGATCTGTGATTCGATCATCAGGAGAAAAGTATGCATGTTAACGCGTGAAACGAAGTATTTTCTCAATCGGATGCAAAAACACATTGCACTTAAAGGGATAGTTCACCCAAAAATGAAAATAATGACTCACCCTCATGTCGTTCCAAACTTTTAAGACTCCGTTCATCTTCGGAACACAGTTTAAAATGTTTTATATTTAGTCCGAGAGCTTGTTATATTGAAAATCTACGTACTAGGCCTACGGTATACTGTCCATGTCCAGAAAGGTTATAAAAGCATCCTCAAAGTAGTCCAGTAACATCAACGGGCCAGTTAGAATGTGTTGAAGCATCGAAAATACATTTTGGTCCAAAAATAACAAAAATTACGAATTTATTCAGCTTTTTTTCCGCGTCTGTTGTGAAGCGCATGCACGAGACTTCAAGTCACGTGACTGCAGTGACACGGATGACGTGTTATCCTCAGACATGTTTGCAAAGTTTTATTTTTTTTCAAACTTACAGCGTGCGTCTCCCTCAGACTGTAAACGAAGCCCAGGCGCACAAAAAAACAAAAAAGGCAAAAAAAAAAAAACAGCTGGGGCGCACCAGATAACACGTCAGTCACGTCATACGTCATCCACGTCACTGCAGTCACATTTTAAGTATACAAATGTACAATTACGGAGGCACATAAGAGGTAGAATTAAAGTCCTTTACAAGATCACGGCTGTAGATTATTTCTAAATTTGTGTTACTGATTATTTCCCCCCGTAACATCTTCACTCTCTCTATAGGTACAGGCACACAGTAAGTTTGGGCAGTGTTGCTGTCATGTGTCAATTCTGTAAACCGCCTCAGGCCCTGGAGGCCACTAAAGGTTGTGCTGACTGCAGAGCAAGCTTCTGTAATGAGTGTTTTAAACTCTATCACCCTTGGGGCACTCCCCGCGCCCAGCATGAACATGTTCAGCCCACCTTAAACTTTAGGCCAAAGGTGAGTTACTTCTTCATTCAATCTTCAACTATAACCCTCATACCTTGAGGTCAAGCCTATGACGTGAAGCACTAATCCTGTATCATTTCAATATGTGTCATGCTGCACACTTTTTAGGTGTTGACATGCCCAGAACACGACCAGGAGAAGCTGCAGTTCTACTGTAAGTCCTGCCAGATGCTTCTCTGTGGCCTCTGCAAACTGCGGAGAGTTCACACAGGTCACAAGATCGCACCCGTCACCCAGGCCTATCAGACTCTTAAGGTATGTACTAGTAAATTTGGCTATTATGGTGGTTTACTAGCACTGGTGTAGAGAAGTGTCAAATACATCAGTAAACAGCATCAACAGTGCCACCTAATGGCAATACATATTCACTGCATTTATTTTTCTAATTTAACCTCAGTAAAATAATTTATTGAGTTTAATCAAGTTTATTTCTGTTCACAGTTTTGCTTATTTTTTGGATTTTAAAATTATTTACATGTGTGCTTTGTGTAAATAGGACAAGATAACCAAGGAGATGAATTACATTATGTCCAATCAGGACATGGTGTTGACTCAGATCACACAGCTGGAGAACGCCATCACTCAAACCGAGGTACGCCCACTTTACCCATCTCTGTCACAAAAAGAAAAGCAGGTATTTGATTGGCTGAGCAATCGTGTGCGTGCAGGTAAACAGCGTATCGGCCAAAGAGCAGCTCTCTCACAGCGTGAAGGAGATCATGGCATTGCTAACCGAGCGGCAGGCGATGCTGGCCGAGGCTCTGGAAAGCTCACGGCAGAGAAGGGCGGAGGCATTGTCCGATCAGGTGGCAGAAAAACGCAGTATGCTGGAGCACGCCAGCCTGATGGCTTTTACTCAAGAGCTGCTGAAAGAAAATGACCCGTCCAGCTTTGTTCATGCAGCCAGGATGACGCATAACAGGTAAGACAGATATCTTACTTAGATTCAGTGGCGCCCGGTGACTTCTTTTTCGACGGCGCTCGATCCGAAGTTCGTCACAACATGTATGTAGCCCGTCATGTGTGTGGTTCGTAATTTCAAAATATGTGTTCTGCGCGTCGAGTGATCCTGTGTGCATTACGTGTCTTGTTAAAATAAGTGCCTGCTGCAGACGCGTCGAAAGGGTTTATGATAAAAGAGACGCTCGCGTTTGCCAGATACTCACATAATCGCATAATCAGAGTTTACTGTTAAGGGAGTGTCTTGCGTGTATTCGGTGAACGTGAGCGTCTCTTTTATCGTAAACGGTTTTGACGCGTGTGCAGCAGACACTTATTTTGACAAAACACGTGATGCACATGGTTCACATGACGCAACAAACACAAATTTTGAAAACACGAGCAACACACATGACACGCCGAACACTTAATTTTGAATTTGCGCCCCTCAGATGAGCAGTCACGAGCCACCACTGCTTAGATTTAGACATTAGCTTGGATTCAGTACCTGAACATTTGATAGGTGATCTCTCTCTTTCTATATCTTTCTGTTTGTCTCTCTCTCTCTCTCTCTCTCTCTCTCACTCTCAGATTGGCCCAGTCCATTGAATCTATGCAGCGTTTCTCTCTTTCAGCGGATCCTTCGTTCCGTCACTTCCAACTTGATGTTTCGAGAGAGCTCAAACTCCTCACAGACCTGAACTTTATTCAGGGTGGGAAAAACATACAAACAAAACTTAAACACTTCTTCATTTGCACACACCCTAAAGCAATCGCAAAACCTAAAATGTCCCATACCCCGATCCTAACCAATCTCCAAATTTCCCTTCAGCCCCTCTCGCACCTGTGATCGACACCCAGCGGACTCTTGCGTACGATCAGCTCTTTCTGTGTTGGCGCTTGCCACAAGACTCCACTCCCGCCTGGCATTTCTCGGTGGAGTTCCGTCGACGTGGGGTGGTGCCAGGGGGCGGGGCAAGAGGTGGTATCCGCGGGGGATTGGCCGCTGCTCGCTGGGGCTGGCAGAGGTTGGATGAGGTGACCGGGACCTGTGCAGTGATTGACAGACTGGAGATGGACAGTGTTTACGTCCTGAGGGTCAGAGGCTGCAATAAGGCGGGCTTCGGTGAATATAGCGAGGAAGTATATTTACACACACCGCCAGCTCCAGGTGAGGACATTAGATACATTAACACATAAATGTCAACGTGTGTATGTAAAGACCCTTTAAAGTCAACATGAAATGTTAATTGATTTTAACAGGACAATAAGAATGAATGTAGGGTGGAACTTAATTTTATGTTTAGGAATTGATTGGATGGTGCCTGAAAAGGAAAGGTATAGGTTCAATTACATTTTAATGAAAGACTACATAAGTGATAATGTATAGACAGCTGGTTGTTATCGCAGAAATAAGCCCTTGTATCACACTGAAGGGGCTCATTTCACGATAACAACCAGCTTATTTGCCTGTACATTGTCTCGCTTATTACACGGCTTTTTATCTCATTAAGGTAAGGAGCATTAAATATTGATTTGAAATATTTTATTTGCTCATATTTAACGAATGCAGGCCTTCTGTGAGAAAAACCTGTTTATTTTTGGTTTTAAGATAAGACAAGAAGTTCAAATGTCACGAAGACACTATTTGGTTGAATTATTTGTAAATATAATGTCATATGTGTTATTAAAAGACATAAATATTAAATTTTTGTCAAAATGATTTGCAGCATGTGTTAGTTTTGAGCAGTTGTTATCTGGGAATATGTAGCGACTGGCCAATCAGAATCAAGCATTCCAACGAGCCGTGTAATAACTATCAATAAGAAATCTTTCTAATAGGGCTGTAAAAAGATTAAGCATGATTAATCGCATACAAAATAAGAGTTAGTTTTTACATAATATGAGTAATGTGAATACACTGTGTGTAATTATGTATATAAATACACACACATGCATGTACGTATTAAATTTTTTTTTTAAATGTATGTGTGTGTGTATATATATATATATATATATATATATATATATATATATATATATATATATATATAAATTTTCTTAAATTTATACATATCTGTGTGTATTTAATCTATTTATACATAATAATTACAGATAATACACACAAAAATATATTATGCAAAAAACAAACTTTTATTTTGTATGCGATTAATCGCAATTAATCTTTTGACATCCCTACTTTCTAAATATGACTAATATGTATAAACAAAGTAAATAGAGTAAATTTTGTGTTCATGTTGACTTTAAGTCATTGCCCAAATGCAATTCACTCATAATTGTGCTCACTTTTTTTCTCTTTCTTCTTTTTATTCATTCCCATCTCTCACTCTCTTTACCTCTTTGTTTTTCCATGTTTTGATCGACAGCTTTATTGACAGTAGCTCTGCCCTTTTTTGATTTTATAGCCCTTAAACCTCCTTCTGTTGGACACCTTATCCTTTGTTTGTATTTTTTCTTGTTTATATTTTCCTCATTTTTTCATTGTATGAATCATTTCATATTAATTCACATGTATGTTTATTTTCAATATAAACCTTTTGACTTTAGTGTAATCTTTTGATCTGCTCTAAATGTTGACCCATCAGTTTTGTAGATATGGGCACAAATAAACCTTAATGCTGCATAACATTTATTAATCACATTAAATGGACGCCCATGTTACAAATAATAAACCAAGGTTTGCAACGTTCAGTCAAAAGGCAGACGTTCATGGCTAAATATTGATATAAAGCTGATATAAAAATGTTTTCAGCTGCAGCGACTGTTCGAACCCTTAATTAAATAAAAAATATATAATTAAAAGTAAAACACATGCGGTGTGACACAAAGTTATTTACACCTACTGCGCTGCCAACAAATCAGATCATTTACACCCTTAAATGAAAAATCGCTTCTGATAATTTTAAAATGATCAATTTATCAATTTTAAAATTCTAGGCCTTAAAGGTATAGTACACCCAAAAATTCTGTCATCATTTACTCATCCTCATGTTGTTTAAACCATTATGAGTTTTTTTATTCTGTTGAACACAAAATAAGATATTTTAGTAAATTATGATAATTGACAGCACCCATTGACTTCCATGGTATTTGCTTTTCCTACTATGGAAGTCAATAGGTATCTTCAATTGTCTGCTTACCATCATTTATCAAAATATCTTATTATATTCATCAGAATAAAGAAATTCATACAGGTTTAGAACAACATGAGGATGAGAAAAAAGTACAAAATTTAAATTTTTAGGTGAACTATCCCTTTAATGTAATTAACTATCTGCCTTTTTACTGGAAAGCAAATCGTCTTCCTTTTCTTAGCCTTGCTTTTCTCCCTGCTGTTCCCTTTACTTCTTGTTTAATGTTTTCCTGATTGCTGTTGTCCTTCTTTTGCCAATGCCTTCTACTCTATACTTCTTTCTTTTCCACCCCTTCCTACATCCCTCTGTGTGGTGTCTCCAACCCCTTATCTTCTTTCCTATCCTCCTTAAAATTTCTCTTGTATTACCTTGCTGTTGCATCCCCCCTTTCCTGTATTTTTGTCTTTGCCCCGGCTCCCACTTCCGGCAGTGTTGAATTTTTACCTGGACTCTCGATGGGGTCTGCACGCGGATAGACTGGTGGTGAGTAAGGAACAGCGTTGCGCCCGCAGCATTCCCGGACTCTCCCTGCTGCAGGGCGCCGACCGGACGCTCACTTCCTGTCACCTGACTGCAGACTTGCTGGTGGGTGATGTGGCCATAACTCAAGGCCGACACTATTGGGCGTGTTCAATTGAGCCTGGCTCCTACCTGGTCAAGGCAAGTTATAGAACAGAGATTACGATGTGCATTTGATGCAGCTCAATTGTTATAGCATATCCATAAAATCAGTGTTAATTTTAGCAGCAAATTCTGATTTAGTCTTAGTCTTAGTCTTTTGAATAACACACCATTTAGTTTTAGTCTTATTTTAGTCATCTGAAATCTTTTAGTTTTAGTCTAGTTTTAGTCGACGAAATATCATAAGAGTTTTAGTCTAGTCTTAAGTTTTTTAGTCTGTTATGGAATGGTATTAAGGTTTGAATATGCAATACAGACACAGATTTAATGATTGTTATAGAAAACACGTATTTTATTTTATTCTTAATGTCAAAAAAACTGACCGTGGCTTTTTCACCAAAAAAAATATCACATAAAATAAGCATAAGGCCCGCTCTACCTAAAAATATACATGGTCCCTGAAAAAGATATGCCTTCTCCCTAAATGACATGCACACACAGATACACACGCGGGCAGACACACAGACAGAGACACACACACGCACTTACGCACGCACTTTGTCCAGTCATGTAAAACCACAACATCTACTATAATAGTAACGTTACACATTTCATTCAATTTGAGGACACTGAATATTTATACTCAGTATTAATTCAGACAACCCAATACAATCAATACAGTTCAGATGTGTATTCCTTTCGTTTCTATGTTATACCAAGTTTAGCGAAAACACTGTGGTTTATCTGATAAAATAACCTTAGCGTGTATGCTTACCTTCGCATGTATTTCTGGATGAGTCGTCTTTACAGGCTGTCGTCTTGTCATATTTGAAGTGTGACCAGATTAGACGCTAGCTCTGACATTGTTGTTGTTAATGAGACATGTCTTCGGACCGGGTGCACCGCAAAACGTTAGCGTGTTGCTAACGAGCGAAGTCAACTGAAATCAGCCAAAGCTGGGAACTAAGACTGTACAACTAAATATAATGTAAACAACCTGTTGTGAAAACAAACTTTGCCGCGGGTTTTCAAAATGACTCTGCCGACTGCTGCCTGTGTAGATCAACCTACCCTCAAAGATTCGCTCTGATTGGATTTCTTCCCAACTGTCCCACAAAATGAGTAGCTCTGATTGGATCTCTTCTCCATTCGTCCCTCCCTAACATTTTCGTCTTATTTTTATTCGTTGACTTAAGTGTCAGTTATATTTCGTTACAGTCTTCGTCATCATATATGATTTTATTTAGTTTTTATTTAGTTTTCGTCCGTGAAAAAGGTTCGTTGACGAATATTTTTCGTCATCGTCTTCGTCAACGAAATTAACACTGCATAAAATGTAAATTTAACACACATTAATTTTGGCAATAATTCCTCTTCCTATTTTCTTACAGTTTTTGCTGTATTTCACTTGTCTTTGTTTTTTCTGCCTTGCAGGTTGGTGTAGGTTCAGAATCCAAACTTCAAGAATGGTTTCATCTTCCCCAGGACATGGCAAGCCCACGGTAAGAGCAAGGGCATGGTTGCAATCCTCTTCTGTCATGCTTTAAACTATCCTAAACATCACTGAATCCACCCAACTCCTCCTAGATATGATCCTGACAGTGGCCATGACAGCGGGGCAGAAGATTCGTCTGATTCCCCTCCACCCTTCTCTTTCCTCACAATGGGCATGGGTAAAATCTATCTGCCCCCCTCTGCCAACTCCCATCAGGGAAATGCCAATTACAGAGAGTCCGGCTTTACCAACGGCCCTTCATCTCCGACCGGTGTGACCTATCCTCTGCCTCCGAGGCTGGGAGTGTGTCTTGATTTTGAGAAAGGACGTGTCACGTTTTATGATGCCCACTCTCTCCGCCCACTCTGGGAGGGACCCGTGGACTGCTCCGCCCCTGTGTGCCCCGCATTCTGTTTCATTGGAGGCGGAGCTATACAGCTACAGGAACTGGTAGCTAATCGCAATGCGAATCAAACCCCCGTAAGGAGAGTCACCATTCAATCACGCGTTACTAAACTGAACTGATGTGACTGAATTGCCATACCAGAGCCTTTGATTGATTATTGTTTTTATATTGCAGTTTTAAGGTTTTTAATTGTATCCCACATGAAATATGTATGCTTATTTCTTTTTATCTGACATTATCTTGATAAGAGGCCTTTATTGCTGCACTGCTTGCCTGCTTGCTGAATTATAAATTCCTTCCAATGATTTAATAGATGCCACGTATTTGAAAGTAGTTAAAATTGCATACCCAGACATACACTCACTCAAAGGATTATTAGGAACACCATACTAAAACTGTGTTTGACACCCTTTCGCCATTAGAACTGTCTTAATTCTACGTGGCATTAATTCAACAAGGTGCTGAATATGTTGGCCCATATTGATAGCATAGCATCCTGCAGTTGATGGAGATTTGTGGGATGCACATCCAGGGCACGAAGCTCCCGTTCCACCACATCCCAAAGATGCTCTATTGGGTTGAGATCTGGTGACTGTGGGGGGCATTTTAGGACAGTGAACTCATTGTCATGTTCAAGAAACCAATTTGAAATGACTCGAGCTTTGTGACATGGTGCATTATCCTGTTGGAAGTAGCCATCAGAGGATGGGTACATGGTGGTCATAAAGGGATGGACATGGTCAGTAACAATGCTCAGGTAGGCCGTGGCATTTAAACGATACCCAACTGGCACTAAGGGGCCTAAAGCGTGCCAAGAAAACATCCCCCACACCATTACACCACCACCACCAGCCTGCACAGTTGTAACAAGGCATGATGGATCCATGTTCTCATTCGGTTTACGCCAAATTCGGAGAAATTGAGACTCATCAGACCAGGCAACATTTTTCCAGTCTTCAACTGTCCAATTTTGGTGAGCTCCTGCAAATTGTAGCCTCTTTTTCCTATTTGTAGTGGAGATGAGTGGTATCCGGTGGGGTCTTCTGCTGTTGTAGCCCATCCGCCTCAAGGTTGTGCATGTTGTGGCTTCACAAATGCTTTGCTGCATACCTTGGTTGTAACGAGTGGTTTATTTCAGTCAAAGTTGCTCTTCTGTCAGCTTGAATCAGTCGACCCATTCTCCTCTGACCTCTAGCATCAACAAGGCATTTTCGCCCACAGGACTGCCGCATACTGGATGTTTTTCCCTTTTCACACCATTCTTTGTAAACCCTAGAAATGGTTGTGCATGAAAATCCCAGTAACGGAGCAGATTGTAAAATACTCAGACGGGCCCGTTTGGCACCAACAACCATGCCACGCTCAAAATTGCTTAAATCACCTTTCTTTCCCATTCTGACATTCAGTTTGAAGTTCAGGAGATGACTTGTCTTGACCAGGACCACACCCCTAAATGCATTGAAGCAACTGCCATGTGATTGGTTGATTAGATAATTGCATTAATGAGAAATTGGACAGGTGTTCCTAATAATCCTTTTGGTGAGTGTATATGTGTGACCTTAGACAACAAAACAACTCGGGTTGCGTATGTAACCCTTGTTCCCTGGGAAGGGAAAGAAACGCTGCAGCGCAAGTTCCCTCAAAAGGGATCCAATCATAAGCGTACATTTTTTGAAATTGAGATTTATACATCATCTGAAATAAGCTTTCCATTGATGTACAAACTAAATATTGAGGAAATTGCCTTTAAAGTTGTCCAAATATAGCAACACAACTTATGATATATAAATTTTTTATATATTTACGGTAGGAAACATAATATCCTAATGATTTTTGGCATAAAAGAAAAATCTATAATTTTGAATCATACAATGTATTTTTGGCTTTTTCTACAAATATACCCGTACTACTTATGACTGGTTTTGTAGTCTAGGGTCACATATAAATTATTCTGTATATATTTAGCATATATGCAAAACATTTAGATTCACTAACTTGGCAAACTCACTGTATCAGTGTTGTTGTCTTCAAGTTTTTATATTTGCTAATTAATCTCCAAATAGAGCCGAAACTCCAGACTGTTACACAAGGCCTAATTTTGTAACCCAAATTACATGGTTAACATCTGCCATATTACCCCTCTAGCCTTGTGCTTTCAGGACCGACCTGTTAAACTCTTTCAGCTGTCGACTGGAACATTTACTAAAATATTTACTTGACGTAAGTCTAACAGCAGACCAAATGCTTCTTGCTGCTTTTTCTTCTCAGATTGTAAAGGGTCTTGATTTGTCTGATAAAATTGTGGCTTCTAGGCTGCTGTAAGTCTATGAAAGTATTTATCTCATTGCTAAACAAACTTTTTTTTGTTTTTTTTTAGAAGTGTATGTTATTGGAAAATTGGAAAATATTTAAAACTAATGAGTTAAGGCAAAATCTCCAATGCAATAGATTAAAAGTGCACTGCTTAATATTTATGCGATTTGAAGTGTGTGTGTGTGTGTTTATGTGTGTAATGCACTATATAAATCCACTATTGTAAGTCACCTTATGCAAATTCATACTAAAGCTTGTAGAGAATATTTTTTAAGAGTTGTTTATTGATTTTAATCCAGCTGTGCTTCTCTGGAATGGCTTCTTCTTGAAATCTTTTTTGGAAAGGATGATGGCTGGGCCTTTAATGCCACTTATTACACAAATAAAAATCTGAAAATTAAATATATATGTTTTCTATTCACATTATGTATTTACATGTATATACTGTATATTTGTATTTTAAATGGTGCATTACTTCATTCTTACCAATAGGGGTCAGCAGATTACTCATTTCTATTTCTATTGAGGATGGTGCCACTTTTTTCTTTTAGCTACACAGAGGACATTCAGCTTGCATGATAAACTTAGATATTATTTTCATTTTGGATTTATGGTGCACTTTTATTTAGATATTTTTTTTAAATATAAAAAGCAAAGAAAGAAAAACATGACCTTTTTAAGCAGCATATGGCTGAGATGGATTGACTCAATTAAGCAAAGAAACGATATCATTAATATAAAACAGAACATTTTTGCACGTAATGTACATTGTTTATTATTTAACATCAAAATGAAACACGCAGCACATTTTCCTTTCTACAGTTTATACACATTTCATCAATTATCCTGCCAACGTTTTGATGTCAGGCTGTTACTATGCAGATATGCATGCTCGTATGCCGCTCTTACTTCTTATATGAAAATGCACACATGTCTTTAATTGCTGCCATATTGGTTAAAAACCAGAACGTCGAGTGGTTAGGTATGTTTCAGCTTAGAAAGACCCTTTGAGAAATTATAAGCCGAAGGAGGGGTTAGCCAATGTTTGCTCTCATGGAATGTAACGTTTTAGTAATGTTACATTTATTTCTCTTTTGGCTTACATTTCTGGCAATATAGAAATCCAAGACCCCCAACTCTTACTTTTTTTTTTTTTTACAGTTTTGGCCCTCATCGCTGCTTCCAAAAAGTGTGATGTAGAGATTTATGAGGTCATGTATTTCATCTAAACGGTGTCTCTTCCATCACTCTTTCATCTCTAACTGTTTCTCTTTCATCTTGATCTTTCTTTCGTTTTATCCCAAGTCTTCGATTCTAAGCCTGAAGAAAAAGAAACTCAGCAACAGATTGGGTTTAGACTGACTGAAGGTATGTAGCCACAACACCGCATGCAGATGGAACCTCTAATCCTTACCAGGAAGTCTTATACACAATCAGGGTGAAATAGTTGTGGGGGGGGGGGGGTGGATGTTAAATACCTCAGAAGCTTTGCAGCTGCTTAACCTTCTGTGATTATCATTTAATAGAACCAGTCATTTCCCAAAGTACCACAGACTAAAATAACCATAAAGGGTCGCTCCGTAGTTGTGGCCTGTCGCACGGCTGCACCCGCTGATCCACTTTGCGTGAGCTTAGACCTCTACCAGCTGTTCTAGGCCTGTACTAGTTGTTGCCATCTGTGTCAGGTCTGTAATGCACTAGACTTAGGTGTGTGTGTGTGTGTGTGGGGGGGGGGGGTTGGCTAGACGGTGGTGAATATTCGGTGGTGGTTATTCTCCGCAGTGTCCATTGGCTAAATGCATGATTGAGTTTAATGGAGTTAGCAGACATATCATAATCTTTTTACCATAAACAACAAATATATACTGCTAGTTAAAAGTTTGGACACACCTGTTCATTAAAACTATAAAATGACAGAAATGGAAATATGTGACCAAAAATGTTACACAATTTTAAAGCAGCACATAAAGTGCACCTGTTCAGACTTAAAAATAAAGGTGCTACAAAAGATTATTTACATAAATAAAGGTGCATTAAAAAGACATTTGAAAATATGCTCATTTTCCAGCTCCTCTAGGGTTAAACATTTGATTCTTACCGTTTTGGAATCCATTCAGCCGATCTCCAAGTCTGGCGCTAGCACTTTTAGCATAGCTTAACACAATCCATTGAATCTGATTAGACCATTAGCATCACACTAAAATTTTGATATTTTTCCTATTTAAAACTTGACTCTTCTGTAGTTAGATTGTGTACCAAGACAGCATGCGTAGTGATATTACGCACTGACTAAAAATAGTCCCCTGCTTTTGAAAGTAACCAAGGGGACTATTTACGGTCAGTGCGTAATATCACTACGCTTGCCGCAGCCATGTTACAGCAGAAAAGTCATTGATTATTACACCAGAAGGAAAGTATAGTTCCTAGCCATATCTGCCTAGAAAATCACAACTTTTAATTTTCTGTCGGTCTTAGTACACGATGTAACTACAGAAGAGTCAAGTTTTTAATAGGAAAAATAGCAAAATTCATTGGTTATTTTTTAGCACGATGCTAATGGTCTAATCAGATTCAATAGATTGTGCTAAGCAATGCTAAAAGTGCTAGCGCCAGACCTGGAGATCCGCTGAATGGATTCCAAAAGGGTAAGAATCAAATGTTTAACCCTAGGGGAGATGGAAAATATATTTAAAAAAAAAAGTGGAATGGGATAGTTCACCCAAAAATACTGTCATCATTTACTCACTCTCATGTTGTTGCAAACCTTTATACATTTCTTTGTTCTGATGAACATAAGGGAAGATATTTTGAAGAATGTTTGTAAGCAAACCGATCAGAGGCCCTATACATGAATATCAGCTGACGTCACTCACTTGTCTTCCGCCATTTTGAGGACCTGAAGTGGTCGCAAAAGAACTAGAAGCTATGCCTTTAATATGTTGTGAGCATCAAAATCGCTATTTTACAACACTAAGAAGGCTCGACACAACATGATATTTTGCTCGAAGTATCGCCTGTGTCTCTACTTGTGAACTCGAGCATTGAGAACATTGTTTGTGAACACAGAGTTAACTAAAAAGAAGGTTTTGAACAACTGACTTTGGTTGATTTGGCTTCCGCTCACCGCCATCTTCCCATTCAAGATGTAGCGATCTCCGAATGCGACGTAAGGAGGGAGGAGAGTAAAGATGGATAGCTCCTAAAGCATAGTTCCATATAAATGCACAGATAATTCGTTGTTTTGTCGCAAGTGACAAACAATATTGACCTTCTAGTTGAAAAAGGAGCCTCATATGAGATTCATTCATTCGCATTCGGAAATTAATTATTTACGTCTGGCAGAGATGACGAGCGGACAACAAAACAGCCAAAGTCAGTTGTACAAAACCTTTCTTTTTAGTAAACTCTGTGTACACAAACATTGTACTCAATGCTCGCGTTCATGTGTAGAGATCCAGGTGATACTTCGAGCAAAGTTTCATGTTGTGTCGCGCCTTCTTATGTTGTAAAATAGTGGTAGTTCGGTAGCAGCGGACAGCGGTTGGAAGAACGCATCAGGGATTGAGTAGGCATCACACCCTAACCAAGATATATATTTTTAAAGTAGCGTTTCTTTTCATGACAGTCGAGGTGCGACATGTTGTCTTTCGTAGCCATTTACTGTATCCGTAAGAATCATAGACAGTAAAAGATAAAAAATTCGTAAATCGTAGCAAGCTAGCTAATGCTTGTCAATAGCCTACTGGTACTCGGTAGGTCCTCAAGATGGCGGCATGACGTAAAAGGTCACATGACTGAAATCCATCTATTGACTTCCATATTAGGAGAAAATAATACTATTGAAGTCAATGGGGCCTCTGATCGGTTTGCTTACAAACATTCCTCAAAATAACTTCAGGTTGAGAAATATTTTTAAGAAAAACCAATCAGAGGCCCCATTAACTTCCATAGTATTCTTTTTTCCTGTGGAAGTCAATGGGGCCTCTGATCAGTTTGGTTACAAACATTCCTCAAAATATCTTCCTTCCTGTTCGTCAGAACAAAGAAATTTATACAGGTTTGTACCAACCAACCTGATCTCACGAATTTCTGTGTTACAATTACGGAATATTTTGCTCATTTATTCCGTGTCCGTACCACGGACTTTCTTTTCTGTGTCAGTTTCACACATTGGTTACTCAATTGTTTTTCCTATTTTCTTACCATAGTCACTTGGGTTTGGGGCATCCAAACCCAACTCTAACCCTAATGTCAGGCGACGATTGTTTAAAAATCCGGAAAAAATAGTATAAACCAATAGTTAAAGTGACATCCCACGGAAAAGAAAGTCAGTGGTACGGACACGGAAAAATTTGGAGAACCGTGACAATGGCACGGATAAATTAGCTAAATATTCCTTGACTATACCATGGAACTTTATGAGATCAAGTTGGTAACAACACAGAATTTTCAGCCTTATCTCACGAATTTTTGTGGAATAGTCACGGAATTTTTTACTAATTTTTTCTTTTTCTGTGGCATTCTCACGTATTGGTTATTCAACTGTTTTGTCCTATTTTCTTACCATTGTCGCTTCGGTTTAGGGTTAGATTTACATGAAATGACATCCTTACCCAAACCCAACTCTAACCCCAACGCCAGGCGACAATTGTTTAAAGTTTAGAAAATATAAAACGAATAAAGCAGAAAAAATAGCATAAACCAATAGTTACAGTAACATACTAACGCAAACACCAAATCTAACCCTAAACCATTTGAAAATAGGAAAAAGCAGTTGAGTAACCAATCCGTGAGAATGCCACGGAAAAAGACAGTCCGTAGCAGGGCCACGGAAAAATGTGGAGATCGGGAATGCTATGGAAAAATTAGCAAAAAATTCTATGACTATCCCACTGAACTTTGTGAGATCACGTTGGAATTTTCATTTTTGGGTGAACTATCCATGTAATGTCAACCACAGGTACACCCTTGTCCCATACAGAACGTGAATCAAAATGACAATGTAAGTGTATTAAATCAACTGCTTCATATTAGTGATAAGTAGATCGTAAAGCTGCCCGACATCTTCCTTCCCCCATACTGTAAAAAATGACCGCTACAGTAATTTCTTTCGTCCCATATGGATCCTCTCGTGTCCTGGACAGCACACTGCAAAGAAACGCTTAGGTTACTCATGTAACCCCGGTTCCCTGAAATAACGGGAACGAAGCATTGCGTCAGTTTGCTGACGCTATGGGGGAAACTCCTGTTTACTCCGTGATTGAAGCCTATTGGTTAACGTCTGTAGAAAATACAGACCAATGACGTTTGAGCCCGCGCGGGGGCGTGGCACACGTCCCTATATAAGCCGGTGAAATACGTCAAGAGCTCATTATTATTCGACTGAAGCGCGCAGCCGAATAACACTCGCTGCGTAGACGTTTGTAGCACGGCCAGCGACGCAATGCTTCGTTCCCGTTATTTCAGGGAACCGGGGTTACATGAGTAACCTAAGCGTTCCCTTTCAATACGGTTCACTTCGCATTGCGTCAGTTTGCTGACGCTATGGGGGAACGTAATCCCATCCCGCCGTGCATACACAACGGACTGAGGTGCCCTTACCGGAGAGACACTGCATGTGGCCCTAACCCAGTATATACATAGCTCTAGCGAGCGCAAGTGTAAGCACCATATATGAGACAGTAATACGCATACAGTGAAGTTTCTAAACGCACCATGATGCATATACAATAGAGCACGAGACGGCGGGTTCCCTGAGCGCGCCGCGAGCTGTGCATGATTTATTAATAGGTAGCCATGACGGTGAGCTAGCAACGCACCGTGAAGGCATACAGAAACGCAATCGCGTGAATCATTAAGCCGATAAGACCTGTGCTTGTAAGGCAGGGACATCCAGGCTATAAAATCTGACAAACGTAGACGGCGAGGACCAGCCGGCCGCGTTACAAATGTCAACGATAGAAATCCCCGTAGACCAAGCCCAAGATGAAGCCATACCCCTCGTGGAGTGAGCTTTTAAACCAACTGGACAATGTTCATTCAGGGAGGCGTAAGCCAAAGCAATGGCTTCGACGATCCATTTAGATAGCCTCTGTTTAGTGAGCGGCATACCTAAGGAATGTTGTGCGAAGCTTACGAACAGCTGATCTGACTTGCGGTATGAGGCAGAACGGTCCGTGTATATTCTTAACGCTCTGACGGGGCAGAGCGTGTTCGGGGTTTGTTCGCCGTCCGCCGTTGGAAGGGCGAGAAGTGAAACCACCTGAACTCTAAATGGCGTGGTCAAAACTTTAGGAATGTATCCCGCTCTCGGTCTAAGGATCACTTTGCTATCGTTAGGACCGAATTCCAGACACGACGGGTCAATTGAAAACGCGTGTAAATCGCCCACTCGTTTAACCGATGCCAACGCCAGGAGGAGAGCGGTTTTAAACGAGAGAGCGCGCAGGTCAGCCTGCTCGAGGGGCTCGAAAGGGGGACCGCGCAGCGCTTTCAGGACCGTGGACAGATCCCAAGACGGGACCGTGTTAGGTCGCGGTGGGTGTAGTCTGCGAGCGCCTCTGAGGAATTTAATGATTAGATCATGTTTTCCCACGGTGCGACCGGCGATAAGGGCGTGATTCGCCGTTATCGCCGCCACATACACTTTAAGCGTCGAGGGCGCGCGACCGCTGTCCAGCATTTCCTGCAGAAAGGAGAGAATATGCTCCACTTCACAGGTGTTTGGGTTTAAGTCTTTCGTCGTGCACCAATCAGAAAAAATAGACCACTTTTGAGCGTAAAGGCGCCTGGTAGATGGGGCCCTAGCTTCAGTTAGAGTATTTAACACTCGTCCTGAAAGGCGTGAAGGTTGCCGTTCAGAGACCAAACGTGTAGATTCCATAGCTCCGGCTGTGGATGCCATATCGCCCCTCTCGCCTGAGATAGGAGGTCTTTCCTCAGCGGTACTGGCCATGGTGCTGATGTTTTCAGCTGCCATAGGTCGGGGAGCCACGGTTGATTGTGCCAAAACGGAGCGACCAGAATTATCGCGCATTTCGTCTCTCTTATCCTCTGAAGGACCTGTGGTAACAGGGCCACCGGAGGAAAAGCATACAGAAGACACGCCGGCCATGCTTGCGACAGGGCATCGTGATGTCTCGAGAAGAAGATCGGGCAATGCGCGTTCTCGTCTGATGCAAACAGATCGATCTCCGCCCGGCCGAAGACGGTCCATATTCTCTCGACCGTCTGAGGATGCAGTCTCCATTCTCCCGGCGGCGGACCGTTGCGCGAGAGAATGTCTGCACCCGTATTGGCTACACCCGGTACGTGAGTCGCTTTTAACGAACGTACGTTCGCGTGAGCCCATAATAAAAGCCGTTTCGCCAGCCTGGATAGGGAGCGAGATCTCAGCCCTCCTTGGTGGTTTATGAACGAAACCACCGTCATACTGTCCGACCGCACTAGAACGTGTTGATGTTGGAGTTTCGGTCGAAAGTGTCGTAGCGCTAAGATAACCGCCCACATCTCGAGGTGGTTGATATGTAGCTGAGACAACTGGTTGTTCCACGCACCGAAGGCGAGCTCGCCGTCGCAGTGAGCGCCCCAACCCGTCGCAGACGCATCCGTAGTCACCACTTTCCTCCTGCTCACGGAGCCGAGCTCCGTGCCCGAGAGGAAAAGGTGAGGGGATGTCCATATCGAAAGCGCTTTCACGCAGCTGTACGTGATTTTGATTAATGAGCGGCCCGACAACCAAGCACGGGGCGGAACTTTCGCTTTCAACCAAAACTGAAGCGGCCTCATGAACAGCATTCCCAACGGTATTAGTGGGGATGCTGCTGCCATCAGACCCAGCATTTTCTGGAATCGTTTGAGAGGGAGATGTGAACCCGCTTTGAACGATGCCGCCTCGCGTCTGACCGTGAGCGCGCGTTCCTGTGTAAGCCATGCCCGCATCTTTAATGAGTCGAGCGTCGTGCCTAAGAACGTGATTCGCTGCGTGGGGGTGAGCAAACTCTTCTGGAGGTTGATTTTGAACCCCAAATTCTCCAAATGCTGGAGTACAACGGTCTTGTGCGCAGTAATTTCCCTCTCTGACTGTGCCAGAATAAGCCAATCGTCGAGGTAATTCAATATGCGGATGCCGCTCTGTCTGAGAGGGGCGGGAGCCGCATCCGCACATTTGGTAAATGTGCGTGGTGCCAGAGATAATCCGAAGGGCAGAACTTTGTACTGGTATGCTGTCCCGTCGAACGCGAATCTTAGGAACGGCCTGTGACGTGGCGCTATCGGAATGTGAAAGTAAGCGTCTTTCAGATCCACTGATATGAACCAATCGCCCGGTCGAATTAACGCCATGATTCGTCTGGCTGTAAGCATTTTGAACGGCCGTTTGGCAAGAGCGCGATTCAAAACGCGTAGATCCAATATCGGTCTGAGGCCGCCGTCTTTCTTTGGAACGAGAAAATAACGACTGTAAAAGCCTGATTCGCTTTGATCCGCCGGGACCGTCTCTATCGCGTCTTTTAGTAATAAAGAACGCACCTCTTCCCTGAGGATCTGTATACGATCGTCTGGGACAGTGGTGTAGAGAACGCCGCGAAACCGGGGTGGTCTCCGGGCGAATTGAAGTGAATAACCGTGTTGGATTACGTTTAGAATCCAGCCCGGCATACCGGGGGTGGATTGCCAAACGTGAAATTTGACGGCGAGCGTCGATATGCTTATGGACGTTAAGCCGTGTGTGTGTGTTTGTGTGTACAGAGGAGGAAATTTGCTCTTTTTGTGAAAAGGTAAAAATTTGTGTTTCGCTGTTACAGCGAGGGTGTGTCCAGCGCCCGAGGGGACTGAAACACGCAGAACTTTCGAGGGCGGGCCGGCCGAAGCGGGACCAGAGCCTCTTTTCCTCCTCAGACTCTCTTCAGGGAGGCGGTGCCGGCGTCGGGTCCAGCGTAATCCTAGGACGGGGACCGCGGCGTCGAGGCGGGCCAGCCGGTCGTGTAGGACGCTGGCGCTTGACCTCCGGTTCAGCTCTCGGCTGGGGCTGAGCTGGTGCTGGCTTAGGGCGTTGAGTTGGCGGCGGTTTTGGGCGGCCGGTCTCAGACGCTGAGGCAGATCGTTTCGGTAGAAAATGCCGCATAGCCTGCGACGATTTCTGTGCCTCAGTGAAGCGCTGGGTGAACCCCTCCACAGCGGAGCCGAAGAGCCCCGACGGTGACACGGGCGAGTCAAGAAGGGCAACCCGGTCCGTGTCCTTGATTTCCGTCAAGTTCAGCCACAGATGTCTCTCCAGAACAACCAGGCTGGCCATGGCTCTTCCTACAGCCTGAGTGGCGACTTTAGTGGCGCGAAGGGCCAGATCAGTCGCGCTGCGCAGGTTTTGAAAGGTCGATGGGTCCGGACCTGACTCGTCCATGTCACGGAGGAGTTTGCCTGGTATACCTGCAGTACCGCCATCGTATGGAGAGCGGATGCAGCGTGTCCGTCGGCGGCGTAGGATTTCGACGCCAGGGTCGATGTCAGGCGACAGGGCTTCGACGGATGGTTCAACTTAGCCCTCCATCCGCCGGCTGAAGACGGGCAGAGATGGGCGGCGACAGTTTCCTCGAGCGGCGGCATCTTAGAGTAGCCGTGTTCGTCGGCGCCGTCCACTACGGAGAGGACGTGGGAGACGGCGCTCTGAGCTCGGGTGGAGTGGGGAGCACGCCAGGATTTGGTGAGCTCCTGGTGAACCTCAGGGAAAAACGGCGCCTGCCGTTGGCGGGATGATTGACGGCGCCCGGGCTGCAGAAACCACTCGTCCAACCGGCTGAGTTGAGGCTCTGACGGCGGCGACCACTTGATATTGAGCTCCGCCGTAGCTTGCGTCAAGATGCGGATGAGCTCAGAGTCGTGAGGACGCGACTCGGTAGGTTCATCGGCGGCGGCTGCGTGGGCGTCGTCATCCGAAGCCGCCCAATCCTCCAACTCCTCAGAGGATGACATCATCTCCAAGTTGTCACCGGACCCAAAGGAAACCATGCCGCTAGCACTCGGCAGGGGGCGTAAGTCCTCACGGGCGAAGGTGACAGGATGACGGCGGGGAGACAGAGCACGCGGGGGATGAGCCGGCGTGGACTCGGTCTCAGGGTGTCTTCCAGCTTCACGGCTCCGCTGCTGTTTAGGCGGGAGAGCACGGGAAGCCTTCCGTTTAAAGATATCGAGGCGGGAGCGCAGCACCGCGATAGGAAGGAGCTCGCAGTGGGCGCAGCCCGCCTCAGTGAGTACGGCCTCGGCGTGGGCAGGACCCAGACAGATGACGCACTCTTTGTGGAAATCCTCCACGGGCAAAGGGGCTCGGCAGGAGCCGCAATGCCGAAGCGACATTATCTCAACGCGCTTCTGCTCTTTTAGATACTCTTGTAGGCTCACCGGAAAGCGGCAGGGGAACACGCTGGTGTGTTGTAGTCCGCTGCAGTGCTTGGATCGACGGCGAGTAAGGGCTTCTTCTTCGGAGCAGCGAGAAGGTTCGCGCTGAAGGAGAAAAGTAATGAGCTCTTGACGTATTTCACCGGCTTATATAGGGACGTGTGCCACGCCCCCGCGCGGGCTCAAACGTCATTGGTCTGTATTTTCTACAGACGTTAACCAATAGGCTTCAATCACGGAGTAAACAGGAGTTTCCCCCATAGCGTCAGCAAACTGACGCAATGCGAAGTGAACCGTATTGAAAGGGAACCACTAACTGCTTCAACTCTTCACCCCTCCCAGAAGAGCTCGTCCCATCTGTCCTACTATTAGTAATCCCCACAGATAAATAGAGAAGCTTTTGAGGATCATTGCCCAGGCAGGTTTTCATCAGTCTGACTGAGACCAAGTGCGGTCGACCTCAATAGACACAAACTTGCGCCACATTTTTCCTGTTTTGCCCGACCACGTGCACGATCCGCCCTGCTCCCTGTTGACGCTTGTGCAAAATGATTTCATTCTTGGCTAATAAATTGATCTTAAAATGAACAGATTTTAAAAGCACAGTGCATTGTGGATTGGCTGCCTTCTAAGGTAAACTTCGGCAAAGGCAAGTTATATATCACCTATGATGTACAGTGTAATGCATCCCTATGGAACATGTCCAGCACCTGCTTGGTATTTAATTTTACCTTATCCAAAGTTCACATCTGGAAACATCAAGCTATGAAGTTTGGTTTCAGCTGCGCATGTGTTGTATTTACAGCTTGGTTTTCTAATAAACCTTCATCTGCTCAACAGCATGACGAGTTTGACTGCATATGTTAACCTATTTACAACTGGAAGTGACTGATATATTAGGGACAAAATTTAAATAGAATACATTCAGAATTTTTCTATGTTTTGCATTCTTCTTTACCTGTATTTTATGGGTTTAGTTGCTGATCGATTAAAGCTGTAACTTCAGACAGATGTCTGCCATGGACCCATAACTCACTGAATGCACTGAACATTGTTCCCATGGTGTAAAATAACAGAAATCATTCAGAGGTGATCACCTGCTTCTACCTGCAGATTTCTGTGAGAAAGATTATAATAGCCTAGTTATAAACAAAGTTAGCATGTAATTATATACTGAAATACATTTTGAATAGGGTTAGGGTTAAACTGTAATAATATACTTTGTCACTGAGATATGGTACCATTTCAAAAAGTACAGCTTTAAACTCAAAGAGTGCATATAGTTTCTGTAAGGTACATATTAGTGCCAAATGTTTACATATATGTATAAATGGTACATATTAGGACCTTTTTAAAGGGTACTGTTCCAGTGGCAGCTTTTAAAAACGTGTGTAAAAAAAATCCCCAAATTAATGATAAAATACGTGGAAGGCATGTTTATAATTGAGGTGCTCGGATGCAAAAGCCACTAAACGCCACCTCTGTCAAAAATGAGATAATGATATTAACTGAATGCTTTTGGCATGTATATATGTCCATCAGATACTTTTACTTCAAATCCACTTAATCCCAACCTAAGCCATTCAGAAATACTGGTTTCTTAGCAGAATTTGTTAAATGCAGCATTGATTTTTAAGCAAAGCCCTCTAAGTGCGCGGAAGATTAATTTACTTATCGGTAAGCTCCTCTCCTTGAATACAGAAAACAAATGAGAGTTGAGTATATTGAGATATCGGAACTCGAACATCTTCAGGTTTCAGTGCCATATCGAGAGCATTTGGAGATTGGAAGCATTCATCAGTTTGATGGTGTTTATACTAAAATATATGTCAAACTGTGTCCCTGGGGTACTTCATACACTTATCCCAAGTATCCTGAGAGAATGGGCAATGGAATTTATTTGATTCCATTTCCTTAACCCAAACAAGACAGAGGAAAAATGCCTCTTTTGGAATAAGCTGTGACATGTTAACAGCCAACTTAATGTCCAGAAGATCAACAAGGATGTATACATTTGTTCTGAAGTAAGTCGAAGCAAGAATGCTTTTAACTCTGCTAACTTCCCTTAAAGTTATTCAATCACAATCGATATGCATTAACACAGCCTCTTTCAAATCTGTACCACTATAGTGTTGCCTCTACATATTAAACTGGAATAAATGTAATTGTACCCTACGGTATATAAACAGTGTTAATCCTGGATGTTGTCATCCGCTGTCGGGATGATCGTAACATGAGGCCTCTCACGCTTGCGATCTGTAAACCCCGCTTCCATTTATAATTTCTAAAAATACTTTTTCATGTTCGTTGCACGACTTTCTTTTTCGTGTCATTTTATGTATTGTTTTCTCATAGTTTTTCCCTATTTTCTTACCAATGCAATACATTTTTGCAATACATACAATGCAATACAAATACATTTGTAAAAATAAGACATTTCAATTCCTGACTAATAACCTTTTCATTGTTAATAAAATGAAATTACCGAACCCAAAATGCTCATTTACAAGAAAACATGCCAGATGCACAGATGCATGGATTTTATTACTTAAAAAGTTTTTTAAGGATTATTATCTTGGCCAATAGTTCTGGCTTAAAAAGCAAAAACAGTCATTAGCATTCAGAAAATGGCTTTCAAAAAGCAGTCCAGAATGATAAAAAGCATTTCTGAAGCACTGTGATACACACGAAAGTGACATTTGGACAATTGATTGTATTTTCTGAGGTTTCCACCGTGAAGTTTGGCGTCATTCTCAACACTTGTCAAACACACAGCGGCTATAAAAATTCCCGCTGCCGTCAAAAGGGAAAAGGTGAAGCGAGACGCACCGTCAACAGGGGGTTTGTAAAGAAAACACATGTTTTTTGGTTCTGCCCTGTCAGGACCAGCTGTGCACACATCACTGTACTGAATAGTCACTAAGAGACAGAATGAATCGAGGATGGACAGAAAGGGGGATGTGACTGTGAAAGGGATTAATAGGTAAACACAGAAGGCACACAGTGATATTTACTTGCGTTTGGGCTGTACAGAGATGACCCGAGAGTGCGACAGATAAAAATCAAGAGAGAGAGACAGAACGCAGATGGAGACAGTGATAAAATGAAGCTGGAGAGGCTAAAACATTTGACCTTTATAAAGAAGAGAAAATAAAAGAGACTGATGGTGTCTATTTCACGGTCAACACATGCTTCTTTTCTCCTCGCTGACACTCATGTAGGGTTAAAGGTCAAAGGTTGACAGATGCAAGAGGGAAAATGTTATAACAGCATCGAAATTGAAAGAAGTCCCCAACTCAAATAAAGAAAAAGTTCAACATTAATATTCTCTATTTAGTGATTGATATGCGTATCCAGATTAGATTTAAATATGGAGACACGTAGATAACATCAAATCTCATTGGTTCTTGTGTGTCTCATGATGAAACATGCATATGGTAACCAGAACCAATGAGATTTAACCATAGGTGAGGGGGGCAATATATTTAATGAGAAAAATAGCTATACAGTGAAATTCTTTAATGAATCATGGCAGGTTTGTTCCAGTCCAGACAACAGGTATAAATGAACTCCCACAGAGGTCACAACACTCCCCTATTTGAATTCATTAAAATTGCTGTCTGTGTGCAAACTGATGAAATAGGTGACTCGGCTAACAGCCTTTCCCTGCAGGTACCATTTAACTATGATGTCAATAGTAATTAAAAGTTATGAGATGAAAGCCAGGCTATGTGTTAATGTGTTACTTTGCTGTCTATTAAGTCATGTCTAGTTATGAACATGACAATTTAATGGAAATGTGCTTAAAACCTGAAGATATATTGAGCTTAAAATGACTGGATTTGACTTGCATACTTTAACATCACATCAACGTGCCAAAAAGGACTACGGATGAAAATTAGCCAATACTATTAATAAAAATAAATACTTTTTGTGTGGTAAATATACAGTATACTCCAAGACTACATTGTCAGTTTAAATCCACACTTTCCACACTTTGTATCACAACTGTTCAGGTCCGATTTGTTTGTCTTGTAACGCTTTTCTGGAATAGCTGCATTGGTGTTGATAGCAATAAAGTTGCATGGCAGTGTTTAAAATAGGAGTGCTGTGGCATAGCCTACGCGGTTTTAATCCTTTCTGCCGTCTCTACCTAAGTTTTCAAAATTTACAATAAAAGATACATTAACATACAATACATTGTTTTAGTATGTACATTTTATTGTACTGTAATTGTACACTCTTAAAACGATTAGTTGACTTTACTTTAAAAATTTAGAAAACCTGTTGTGTTAAAAAATGAAGCAAGCAATTTCCATACTGATATGTATCCTTTGGTACACATATGCAACAACATACGTCAAAACAGCCTTACGTGCCAGAGGATACGTAACAGTATGGAAATAGAATTTAAAAAAAATGTATGCAATGGGTTTCCTCACTTTGTTTTTTAAGTAAAGTAACTTTACTTTATTTTACTTTTTTATTTTATTTTATTTAAATTTTTAATGTTTTATTTTATTCCATCTTATCCTTAATTGTGTCTTTGATGAACCTTTATTTTATTTTATTTATTTATTTATTTATTTATTTATTGGTTTGTTTTATTTTATTTTAATTTATTTTATTCTGTCTTACCCTTAATTGTGTCTTTGTTGAACCTTTATTTTATTGTATTTTATAATTTTTTTTATTGTTTTATTTTATTTTAAGCTGTCTTATCCTTAATTGTGTCTTTGATAAACCTTTATTTTATTTTATTATTTTATTCTGTTTATCCTTAATTGTGTCTTTGAAGAACCTTTATTATAATTTTTTTATTTAATTTGATTATGTCTTACCCTTAATTGTGTCTTTATTGAACCTTTATTTTATTTTATTTATTTTATTTTATTTTATATTATTATTTTTTTGTTTTGTTGTGTTTTATTATATTCTGTCTTACCCTTAATTGTGTCTTTGTTGAACCTTTATTTTATATATTTTTTATTTTTTATTATTATTTATTGTTTTATTTTACTTTATTTTATTCTGTCTTACCCTTAATTGTGTCTTTGATGAACCTTTATTTTATTTATTTATTGGTTTGTTTTATTTTATTTTAATTTATTTTATTTTGTCTTACCCTTAACTGTGTCTTTGTTGAACCTTTATTTTATTGTATTTTATTATTATTTTTTTGTTTTGTTGTGTTTTATTTTATTCTGTCTTATCCTTAATTGTGTCTTTGGTGAACCTTTATTTTATTTTATTTATCTTATTTTATTATTTTATTCTGTTTATCCTTAATTGTGTCTTTGAAGAACCTTAATTATAATTTTTTTATTTAATTTAATTTGATTATGTCTTACCCTTAATTGTGTCTTTATTGAACCTTTATTTTATTTTATTTTATGTTATTTATTTATTTATTTATTTTTTTTTGTTGTTGTGTTTTATTTTATTCTGTCTTACCCTTAATTGTGTCTTTGTTGAACCTTTATTTTATTTTTATTTTATTTTTTATTATTATTATTTATTGTTTTATTTTATTTATTATGTCTTATCCTTAATTGTGTCTTTGATGAACCTTTATTTTATTTAATTTTATTTATTTATTTTAATTTATTTATTTAATTACATTTATTCTGTCTTATCCTTAAATTGTGTCTTTGTTGAACAGTGCTGTAGAATGCCTGAGCCTCACACTAAAACCCTTTTTGCACAGACATTACGGAAAATAAACGGAAAGTGCTTCCGAGATTTGTACGGGATCATTTGATTTTTGGTTAATTCACACTGCCAATGATTTTCCGGAATCTGTGCGTGCATTCGCGTAAAGACAGGTGACATGTTTAAAGTACTGCACTGGATAGGTTTTTCTCTGCAGCGTCTGAAGTTAGCCTGTCCCTTATTTCTTTTTCCAGAAACCATGCAAAAGTATTTTTGTTTATCATGGGAAGGAACACGTGACGCGCTGTACTAGTATGCTGGTGAATGATCTCAGCTTCAGAGTGGATATTTGACGAACTCCCTGATATTTGCTTCATTCCAGTTTGCAAAAATTTCTCATTGTTAATGTGCATGAAAATGTGCATTTTGTCACTGACAAATAAAACTTGAAACGCTCTTGACAACAACACAACAACCTTGATTGACGCAACAACATGTGATGTGTTTACATTTTATGTGGCATAAAAAGCCAAATCTGATCAGTGTTCAGAACTGAAACGGATTTCCAGAAATGCGATTTGAATATAATTTCATGGGATTTGGACTGACAGTGTGAACAAGGCCAAAAGCTTTAAAATAGGTATCATTGTTATTTAAATTCGTTCTATTGTTTAATTTCAGACTGGCATATTTTCCGAAACACTTTAGTCAAGAATTTTTAAACTTCTCTTACATTCTGTACTTTCAAACAGTTTTCCCAACTGGTCCATTTTATTACATCACGTTCCCAGACGTCCAAGCTTGATGCCAATCAAAACAAAGAGATGAGCCAAAAGTGCCTTGCTTAAATATCACAGCGTTGAGTTTATTGTTTTATAAAGGCTGGTTTAATAACACAGGACCACACAGACATGGCATGAGTTTGTAAAGGACTAAAGAGCTGGCATCACTGTACTCTCTAAGAACGAGATATTCGCTATAAGTCATTTCTACAAGCCCTGAGCGTTTCCTGCCACACTGTATGTCATTTATTAAGGATGTTTTTTTGTTCGTTCACCGTGAAATGACTAGAAGAAAAGAGCTCTCAATGGATATGCAGTCCTATTGAATTATATTCAATTACCAAATGAAATGTATCTCTGGGGCGTTTTTACATGCTGTGTGTGTGAGTGACACTTTGGGACTTCCACTGAGGTTAAATTTACACCACAGGCCTTCATAACATGTTTGATGCCAACTCTTTTGAAAATCGCCGGCATTCTATATTCACAAAAACTTTGTGACTGTAATGTATTTACGTAGGGTTTCCAGTGCTTTAATACACAATTAAAGTACAAACAAATCACAAAAACACCAGTACTGAGATTATTTACTGTATATTTCAAAATTTAGACAGCTTTTATCAGCATACTTCAACGTTTGACATATAGGAACAACATTCGCCTATGTAGCACTTACGTAGTGTCAAGAGGTCGCAAAATATGGAGCACATGAAGTGAAAATAAATTATTTGTAGCGTAATAAGCCATTGCCATATTTATGGATCTGAACCAAGTTTAAAACAGAAGTTCTGATTTAATTTCAAACAGAAGTTCAGAGACGACGACATTTGAATTGTGGAAAACAGCGCTATAAATAAGCTGTCAATTTCACATCTGGGAATTGCAAACAAAAATTTTCAGACTACAGCATACATGGTATGTATACTTCATAAAGGAGATGTTTAAAATACAGCCAGAGTTTGACGTAAACGTTTGATGTACGGCAACTTTACTGTTAACAAATAGTTGCCCTGTCTCATGTGACTGGAGTTTAAAACAATGCAAAAAACTTTTTACACAAAATTTATGTTTGTTTATACTAATCAACTAAAGCAACAACTTAAAAAAGACTAATATTTTTCACATTTTTAAGCATTTAGTTAACCAACACAATCTCATATTCGTAACTATTTTACAATTTTTTTTGGCCAAAATATTTTTTTAATATATGCAAAATACATTTTGTAGAAAGTAAAGCTTAAAAAAATATATATTTTTAGTTTTAACCTTCATATTTTAACATATATTTCTAAATGTATTTCAAGGGAAAAGCCATATGGCAAAAAATATTTTTTTCTGGTCAAAATATAAAAGTTTGTATAAAATGTATAAGTATATTTTTGCAGTTGAAAATATATTTCATTTTAATCTTGTCAAACCTGTTATGTTTACAGGTTTGTAACATGCAAAGTTTTTCTGCCAATGCAATGTGAGTACTACCGAGCCCCTAAGGTGACATTGGAGTAAAAAAATCTAAAGTTTAGTTTCATGTGCTCACATGAAACTTTCATGTGCTCACGTGAAACTTTCATGTGTTCATGTGAAACTTTCATGTGCTCACGCAAAACCTTCATGTGCAGAATTTTTTTAAGTTTAGTTTCGCATGCTCACGTGAAACTATCGCGTGCTCACGTGAAACTATCGCACACGCACATGAAACTTTTGCTTTTACGTGTGCGTGCGATAGTTTCACGTGAGCGCTCAATAGTTTCACGTGAGCACGCGAAAATAAACTTAAAAAAAATTCTGCACATGAAGGTTTCGCGTGAGCACATGAAAGTTTCACGTGAGCGCATGAAAGTTTCACGTGAGCACATGAAACTAACCTTTATTTAATTTTTGCTCCATGTCCCCTTAGGGGCTCCGTAGATACAAACGCTTTAAAATATATTTATTTTAAAAATATATATAAATGCCAAAAATATATTGGTGAGAAATATTTTTTTTGTAAACATATTTCTAGATATATTTAAGTACATATATTTTTGTATATTTTGAAATAGATTTTAAATTATGTTCGATAATATATATTTTTTGCCATATGGGAAGGTGCCTATAATTCGCAGTGGCAGCTGGTGACTTCTCTTTTCGAGGGGCACAATTTCAAAGTGTCTTGTATTGAAAATTAAATTTCAAATCATAAATTGCATTTTATTTTTAAATCTGTCAGGAATGATGCTTTATCACCTTGAAAATTAAAATGAAATAATTTAATTGAATGTTTACATTTTTATTTTAGCATTCATTTTCAAATTTGGGACATATTTTGATATTTTATTTTATCATTTAATTAATTAATTTAAAATTGGCTGAAAATACCTCCTATACCATGTCGTCATTTTAAAATATGTGTTTGTTGCGTCATATGAATCATGCATCTCGTCAAAATAAGTGCCTGCTGTCAGGCATCTAAAGGGTTTATGATAAAAGAGATGCTCATGTTCACAAAATACACACAAGACACTCCCTTAACACTAGACTCTGATTACAAATGAGATTAAGTGAGTATTTGGCAAATGCGAGCGTCTCTTTTATCATAAACCCTTTAGACGGGTGTGCAGCGGGCACCTATTTGTTCAATTTTTTGCACATGGTTCACATGACGCGCTGAACACATTTTAAAATGAAGAGCAATACACATAACGGGTTATAGTCATGTTGTGATGAGCTTTGCATCGTGCGTCCTTGAAAAAGAAGTCACCGGCCGCTTTGTATGAAACCGAATCAGCCACCTCGTACAATACTTATGAATTCCCCTGAGACCTAGGACCTGGTGTTCTTTTGGTTCACGCAGCTAGTAATTTCGCAAGTCACATAAGCTAAAATACATATTAAACTATTGAAAATGCACAATAAAAGCACATTTTTATTTCTTCCTCCCTGCAATTCCACTTCTGCGTATAACTTGATCTGTACTGCTGTGTATACAAACGTTCTCAGATGTATTGATTTACGGGCCTGAATTTACCCAGCAATAACAAGACCTTCATTTCTGCCGGTGATGTCGATGATATTATTATGGCACAGAAACAGATGTATTATGGGATTTTGAAATAAACCAAAGAATCGCTGACAAGCGGATTGAGAGAAGCACATTCCTGTTTCCACATGTCCATCTTTCCATCCTTTGTTTCTCTTTGGTCTTTTTCCATGGCAAAGCAGAAACAGGTGGACCTTGACAGAAAAGGGCACAAATCCTTCACTTACACTCACACACACCTTTTGACTGGGTGTTTAGGCACAAAACGTCAGGCTGAAGTTTATGCTGTTTATATTTCGTCCGTACAGTGAATATTTATGAGTCCAGCTGTCCCCCAGTGCCGTTGTCTTCATTAATGGAGCGTTTGACTCGTACGAAAAAGAATCTTATCCGCCTGGGTTCAGTGAAATGCCTGAAACCACTCTGCCAGGACACCAAAGAATTTGGAAAGTCTTGCCTTTCCGTGTCAGGATCTGGATTTAAACTTCGCAATGGTTCTCGACAAGAATGGTGGTACTTTTCAGCCAAAATACACAGGTTATGAAAAATGCCGAGGTTGGCTGCGAGCAGAGTTAATGCATGTCTGTTAAACCCATTTCATCTTTTACCAGGTGAAAATTCACATCGTCTGTATAGCACCACTCTCCTCAACAAACTGCATGATTTGATGTATCATTTAGGTTTGTTGAAACCGTTAACCCTATTAACCACAGCAAAAGTGATACTTGCCACAGCCAGCAAGCACCCTTCATAAATCCCAATAATGCAAAGAATCTGAGAAGTTTATGGTTTATTTTTACAGTTTATGGTCGCTGTTTCTCACTCTTCATGTGTTTGTGAGACTGAGACCTCAAGCTCAGGAAACAGAGGGTTCCTGTTTGTGAGCCAAGACCTATTGTCCCTCTCCCTTAGTTAACTCTCACTCCCTAATAAACACACTTATCCGCTATTGTTCCCTTTAAATCATATTGTGTCTGACCCATCTATGAGAGTCTCGCCCTGGTGCCACAGAGGGTTTAAAGTGATTGTCTTGTTTTAAACAAAGGTGTACATCTTTTTATTCCTTGTCTTTGCTTTCTATTGCATATAAGCTGATTCATTTATTTCAGTTGGGTCTCCTGTCACCTATTGTTCTGCTTTTTGTAACCCTGATCATTTCAAGGACACTGTCGACTCACCCCTAATACCCTTCACACACACATACACAGTGCAGATCTCTTCTCGCTGGGTGGTGGCAGGGGACCACCATTTAAGTGTGTAAGCTATTTAAGCATCTGGATTTAATGCTGCATTAAGGTCAACTTCTGACCAGCTTGCACCTGTAACGCTCTCCGCCAAACCCAACACCCCTTTCTTGTCTGACTGCTGCCAGTGTGAGCTATTTCTTCACTCGCTCACTGAAGCGCTAAAGTCTTAAAATAAAGTTTTCAGAAACCAAAGTGGCAACAGGAGGATCTTTGTACATGGCCACGTCTGGAATGCAACCCTTCTTTTGAGATTTACATACGACATCGTACAATGTTTTTGTTTGGAGCACTGCAAAAAATGTTTTGCAAAACAATATAATCTAGAATGTGTTGTTTTAAGTTTGATTTAATTATAAGGGCAGGGATGCACTACATTAAAAGCAAATCGCGACAAATATGGACTGTCTGCTTTAAAGGGGACATTTCACAAGACTTTTTTAAGACGTCAAATAAATCTTTGGTGTCCCCCAGAGTACGTATGCAAGGTTTTAGCTCAAAATATCATATAGATAATTTATTATAGCATATTAAAATTGCCACTCACGGGTGTGAGCAAAAATGTGCCATTTTGTGGTGTGTCCTTTAAAATGCAAATGAGTTGATCTCTGCACTAAATGGCAGTGCTGTGGTTGGAAGGTGCACATTAAGGGGTAGTATTATCCTCTTCTGACATCACAAGGGGAGCCAAAGTTCAATGACCTATTTTTTCCACATGCTTGCAAAGAATGGTTTACTAAAACTAAGTTACTGTGTTGATCTGTTTCACATTTTCTAGGTTGATAGAAAAACTGGGGACCCAATTATAGCACTTAAACATGGAAAAAGTAAAATTTTCATGATATGTCCCCTTTAATGATAATTTAAGCACACAGCAAAATCACCAGTGTTAAATCGACACTGCTGGTGTATATATGGGGACCACCAGGTCTGGTGATTTAACACTGGTGATTTTGCTTTGCATATATGCATTTATAGATCTAACCCATGACCTCTGCGTTCCTAATGCTCCTGTTGAGCTACAGGATTAGCAGTTTTGCATGTTTGCAGTGTTCATCATTGATTTATTGTCAATGGCTGAAAACAAACTCTGATTTAAGTGTAGATTGTATGTCAAACACCCATTAGCATCACTTTCCACCTCACCATTTGGCCCATTACACATGATTGTTTAACACGGATATGTGCTGAACACACCAGGGGTCTCATTTATAAAGTGTGTGTACGCACAAAACGGGCTGGAACCGTGCGTACCCCAGTTCCCATGCAAAGGTTTTGATCTAAAAAAAAAGGAGAATATTGCAGGGTGGGATCTGAGAATGATTCATGGACTGTACGCACACTTGCAGGTGATCTATACACTGTAAAAAATACTTTGCTGCCTTAAATTTTTTTGTTGAATCAACAAAATCATCATTTAAAAGTCATTTTAACGTACTATTATTTATCTTGACTACAGATTAGTTGTTATAACTTATAAAATATAGTTAAAAAAGTCAACTTCATTTTATAAGTTGTAACAACTCATCTCTTGTCAGGATAAATAATATTACGTTGACATGACTTGTAAATCTGAGTTGATTTAACAAATAAATTAAGGCAATAAAGTATTTTTACAGTGTATGATTTATAAAGGGAACATTGCTTTGTTTTATAAGACTTAATATTTTTTGGCCTTTGACATTTTTGGCTTTTGTGCGTACGTACATTATTTGTAAGGATCCTTTGCACAGTTTTAGAAATAAGACCCCAGAACAGTTTTGTTCACAACAAATCACACCAAAGATTTATTTGACATATTGTGAAATGTCCCCTTTAACCTTGAACAACTAAACAAATTAAACCAAACCTGTTTCAAAAGCTGTTAAAGGGGACAGATTAAAAATGGCTCAAGAGTATATATGCTCAAAATACCTTATAGATAGATAATTTATTATAGCATGTTAAATTTGCCACTTTGTATGGGTGAGCAAAAATGTGCTGTTTTGGGTGTGTCCTTTAAAATGCAAATGAGCTGATCTCTGCACTAAATGGCTGTGCTGTGGTTGGATAGTGCAGATTAAGGGGCGGTATTATCCCCTTCTGACATCACAGGGGGAGCCAAATTTCAATGACCTATTTTTTCACATGCTTGCAGTGAATGGTTTACCAAAACTAAGTTACTGAGTTGATCTTTTTCACATTTTCTAGGTTGACTGCGGACCCAATTATAGCACTTAAACAGGAAAAAAGTCAGATTTTCATGATATGTCCCCTTTAAAACAAGAACTGTTAGAAACAATGACAATATAATTGTCTCCAACATTATACTTCGAGAAATGGTCCTTGATAATAATAGAGTAGCCTAGTTGGATAAAATATGAACAAACCCAACTTAAAAATGTTCATATTTATTTAATAATTTGCTTAAAAACTGAGCATTTTGTGTTTAAACAACCCTGCATATGCTAGCGCATGGGCGTGTCCTTATTATACCAAACCATGGGTGAAACAATTGAGCATTTGTTTTGGAGTGAATTGTTACAAAATGTAATTGTAGAACCTTTTCATAACAGTGTAATTTGTTTCCATATGTAATAATCTTACACTCCCTAGTATTATTCTCTTATAATTTTTAGTTTTTGAGATCCTCCAGTGTTGTCCTCCCTTTACCCCCTCCCTCACTCGCTGTCTCGGTGCAGGCTGTTCTGTTGTGTCTGCCAACTCCTCTCTGCTGGATCACAGGTTTCCTGAACTGGAGAATAGGGGACTGGCATTCTGCAACTCTGTGAACGGCCAACTTGCTTTTTTCCCACTGCGCTCCATGTACGTTCTGTTACTGCACACATACGCCTACATGAACGCCCAAGCAACAAACAATCAGATAGATCTTTATTTTTAAGCAACAGACCTGTTCATGCACATGCATAGACAGATACTTCATGTTTTTTTGTTTTTTATAAATGAATGCATGCATGTACATTTGTTTAAGTTTTATTAAATGAGCCTATTCTAAATACAATATGTATGCAATTTTTGTAAAAGATTTGATTTGAATTTCTTTACATTATCATGTATGGTCTAGCCTTAATACAACTACTGTATTGTTGAACCAAAAACTATGACAGGTGCCTTTAGCTCAAACCCCCACACAAATGCAACATTAAAGCACTGTGTCTTTACAAACACTTGCTCTTTTGAAAGCAGAACCCACTGAGTAAACATCACTAAATATAACTTTACATTAGCTGAAAGGTTGATGGCTTGTTTTTCGGGAGTGTCAGTGCTGTTTGTGCAGTCTTGGCTGGAAAGTGTGACAGGTCATGGACTTGGATGCCCATCAGGGCGCTTATGAATGGGCGGATGTCACCCATGGCCTTCAGAAGACACTCAACTATGCCAGCATGAATGAAAGTGTGACCAAAACAACTTTCAGAGCGATACAGAGCAAGAGTTTCATTTCCTGGTCAAATGACAGTAAAGTCCACATCAGGAAACTGCAGTTTAATAGACCTCTACAACTTTATTACAAATTTTATGTGTTTTTTTATTGGACTATTTATGCACAAGGACATAATGCACATTATAAAATTTTACATACAACATTGTGCAAGTCAATAGAGTTCAAATTAGAAGATCAATTTGTGTGTTCATGTTTATTTAATATTACAGTAAAATGGTTAGTACAACTCTGTGCACAGAATACAATAAAATAAATTTATATAGGAACAACAACAAAACAACAACAATAATTAAAAAACATCTTTAATCTTAAAATTAGGAAAATTACGAATGAATAAATTATATAATTAAAGACATTTACAACCCAATAAAATAAGGAGAAAGAAGAATGTATGAATTTGAGAATAAAATGTAAGGGTTAAGATATGCAATAATATAAAAATAAAAGGTATATATTATAATTCAAAATAAACGACAACAAATTGTGAGTATTAAAATGAAAAATAAAACACAAAAACGCGTGATCAGGGTTGCGCACTACACGTCCCATCATGCTTTTCGACATCGTGACGTCATCAGACTGCGCCGTTGTTTCGATAGTGGTGAGCTGGCTTTGAAACGCAGGTCAGTGTTTTTTCGTATTTACACACTTAAATTGTACTTAAAAACTATATCTTTACTGTTATTTAAATACAGAATGCGTTGTTTTGTGATTTTATTGCTTTAAACGTTTAGCTACTTGAGATACGATGAGAGCTTTATGCAAATATCAAGCAAGCTTTAACTTATCTCTTTTGTGACTGTAGGATTACTTTATTAAGTACTTATGTTATATTTACTTCGATTTTGTCACATTTAAATAAACTCTAATGACTGTTAGACAGAATTTTTTTTTTCGACTTTTAAAATAAAGCTACAGATTCATTCTTTAAATTTAATGGCATTGTACAACGTTTCTTGAAGCTGGAGAACAGTTCAAATAAATAAATAAATAAATAATTTATTTTTTATTAGTTGTATATTTTATATGCTTATTTCTATTAGGTTTTTTTTATAAATTATGTATAAAATGTATTTTATGCAAAATATGCATGCATATTCTAATCTTACTTGCACACCAGTATCTTTTGTATCAGTGTCTATATAGTTTAGTAAAAACTAAATGACCTCTTGGTGTTTTATAAAGTTGAATTGAGCCTTAAAGGGATAGTTCACCCAAAAATGAAAATTTTGTCATCATTTACTCACTATCATGTTGTTACAAACCTGTATAAATTTCTTTGCTCTGATGAACACAAAGGAAGATAGTATGTTTATAACCAAACCATTCATGAGCCCCATTTACTTCCATACTTTTTTCCTACTATGGAAGCGAATGGGGATCTTGATCGTTTAGGTTACAAACATTGCTCAAAATATCTCCGTGTTCATCAGAACAAAGAAATGTATACAGGTTTGTAACAACATGAGAGTTAGTGAACAATGACAGAATTTAAATTTTTGGGTGAACCATCCCTTTTGTGTACTAGTATTGTCAGTAAATTACTTTTATTTCCACAGGTGGAATCTGTTTTCTTATTTAACTAACCCGTCGCTGTCCCATAATCCTCTGCACCATGACCAAGCTTCTGGAGTGGGTATTTGGTGTGTCGCTGATAGGCATTGCATGGGGACTTGTTACTTTTGACCTCCTTAATTTGCAGCTGCCCCCACAGTATAAAGAAGCGGCCTGGCCGATGCCCGTGTATCTGCTCGTTGTGTTCGGGTGTTACTCGTTGGCGACTGTGGGTTACCGCGTTGCCATGTTCAATGACTGCGAGGACGCAGCCAAAGAGCTGCAGGCACAGATCAAAGAAGCCAAAGAGGACTTGAGAAAGAAAGGACTGAAGATGTGAAATTTGTGAAGTTTTTTTTTAGACCACATGCACTGTTTGAGCTACGACTGAGACATTCACCTTAATTTACAAATGCAAACATAACCATGTTTATCTGATTGGTTTGTGTCCCTTTTTACACCTTTGAATGTTTTATTCTTTAGACCTTGGTCTGTAATGCACCCCATGTGTGAATAAGTTTCTCAAAGCTGTCCACCTTGATTCAGGTTGTTTTTTATGTCGATGTGATGTAAATGATGGTTAAAAGTGTACATTTCAAGCCCTGAAATCTGCTCCACACCTGTGAGTGATCTATTTCCAGCATCAAGACAGTGAAAGCCAGACACATGTATGTACTGTCAATAGAGAGCACTGCTATTTCTGTACAGCTACCACCATGTGTGTATTTGGATTGGCTGGGGAATGAATGTGTATTTTTTGTTGACCCAGTTTTTTTTTAAGCAAGTCAAAATTCTGAGTCAGACTTGGAAACAGAGCCACAATGTAAAGTTGCACTTAAAGAGACACACATCAGTGTCCATGATAACGTTGCAAATATATCTGAACATACCTTTTTATATTAGAAATAACAACCGCTTTGTGTTTTTAAGTAGTGTAATAGTCAAATTTATTTTGTCAACACATTCCACGCAATGTAATTGATAGCATTTGTGTACAGAATGCGACTGTTATTGCATTTACCCGTGTTTTGCATTAGGTCAATAATTGGGATTTTGTCCTTATACTGGATGAATGGAAAACTACAGTCAGTTTTGCCATTTCTTGAATAAAAAATTGAATCCTGTGCAGTGTAATTGAGACATATGATCTAGGTCCATGTGTTGGCTCTAAAAACACTAATCCCAAAGCCACTAAGTGCACATGGGCACTCCATATAGTTCAGAATTAATCTGATGTTTTTGGCAAGCAAAGCTCATTCATTCTCTCCAGGCTTTAAGCAGGCGTCTGGAGGCTTGGATTTTTCAGGTCCTTTTAACCCCCTGTTGACAGGCTTGTAAAAATCTTTAAAAAAGGACATTCTGCACTTTTCTCATATATGGAGACTCTGCCTAAATTCTAATTGGCTACTGTTCAAAGCTCTGTGATGTCACGCCATGCAGCCTCCCGCAAGCTGTTGTTAGCACGAAAAAGCGGCCTCAGCATTTTCCTCAATTGAAACTGCATGATGATTAAAATGAGCACTGTTAGCGTTTAAATGTAGGGCAAAAAAAAAACATTATACAAATATATATTTTTAAATGCTTCTTTTAAGAACCTTTGACTGAATAGTTCTGGTGGCTGTGCATATACCGACTATTGGTAAGTGCTTTTATTTTGAAATAATGCGCTGAAGCAAATGCTGAGAGCAGAACCACATTATTGCAAGTAAACAATTACCAGGACCTGTTATAGGTACTCTCCACTTTTTTGAAAATATTCTCATTTTCCAGCTCCCCTAGAGTAAAACATTTGATTCTTAACGTTTTAGAATCCATTCAGCTGATCTCCGCATCTGGCGCTAGCACTTTTAGCATAGCTTAGCACAATCAATTGAATCTGATTAGACCATTAGCATTGCGCTAAAAAATAACCAAACAGTTTGTATATTTTTCCTATTTAAAACTTGACTCTTCTGTAGTTACATTGTGTACTAAGACAGAAGGAATATTTAACTGAAGCAATTTTCTAGGCCGATATGTCTAGGAACTATACTCTCATTCTGGCGTAATAATCAAGGACTTTGTAACATGGCTGCAGCAGGTGTAGTGATATTACGCAGCAGCCGAAAATAGTCCCCTTAGTATCTTTCAATAGCTGGGGACTATTTTCGGGCACTACGTGATATCATTTTGCTTCCTGCAGCCATGATACGGCAGCAAAGTCCTTGATTATAACGGCAGAATGAGAGTATAGTTCCTAGACATAGCGGCCTAGAAAATCGCAACTTTAAATTTTCCGTCGGTCTTAGTACATGATGTAACCACAGAAGAGTCAAGTTTTAAATAAGAAAAATATCCAAACTCTTTGGTTATTTTTGAGCGCAATGCTAAGGGTCTAATCCAGTGTTTCTCAAACTTTTTCAGCCCAAGGACCACTTTATCTTCCAATTTTTTTCTGAGGACCACCTAACAGAATCCCACTCTAACACGCCCCCAAAAAACAACAAAATAGGAAGGATAAGCTAAATTTAAGTTTAATATGCAACTGTTTCAAGTCAAAACTAATTTTTTAAACTCAAATGCATGCAGTGCTATGTTCAGAAATTATTATATGATTTTTATTTCATTTGAACAAGTAAATGTGAAATGAGTTACAGCTTAATATGAACAACAAACTGCACATATGAAAAAAACTGCAATTAAACATATAACAGCCTAGGTCCCACTTAATGTCATTCCAAAGAGCCATTAGTTTAAAACTGAGGTGGTGGGTATGTGAAGTTTATGGTTGTAACTATGGTAACAATAAAATGCTGAAAAAAATGTTCCCCTTAATGTCCAAAATCACTGAAATTACAAGGATTTTATACATGAAACAAAATCTAGTACATCACAAAACTAATAGATCTGTTGACTTTAGCTCCTTTCAGTTGAGGCTTGATCCTTCTTTTGACTCCTCTTTGGTTTAGCCACCAATCCATTTTTACGTTATTAAAACAGAATGGCAAGAACGGATATCACAGTTTTGCAAGTGCATTAAAAATCTACTTAATTAAGTGACGATTGTATAAACACTTGCGTAGTTTAGGTCATCTTTTGGCGGACCATGGGGGGAATTACTGGTCTAATCAGATTCAATTGATTATGCTAAGCTATGCTAAAAGTGCTAGCGCCAGACGCGTAAATCAGCTGAATGGATTCCAAAACAGTTAAAATCAAATGTTTAACTCTAGAGGAGCTGGAAAATGAGCATATTTTTAAAAAAGTGGAGTGTCCCTTTAAATATTACTGAAATAGTACATACAACTTTGTGCGCTACATTCCAAGCCCTTTGCATTCAGATGATAATTTTGCGTGGGAGACCGACTGAAATTTGGGTAATTTTCTGTAAATGTTCACCCTTCACCATAGCAATCTAATCTTATTCATACATTCAATGTTTTTGCCCTGCAACCGGTCATGAGAAACAGAAGAAATCATGATGATTGATGTCAAACCTGGCACGACATGACAAGCAAGAGCAAGTGAGATTTGTGAGCTACCAGAATGTCTGCTTTGTTTCAGGTTTGGCTGAACTTTATGCAAAAAATGTATAAACTCTTGTAGATTTATTTGTTGGTTAGATGGTCAACCAACCTATATCACCATAAATTATAAAATGACAAGCAGTCTCAACATTGGTGTATTGTGTATAAATATGATTACAGCTGGAAATCTCCATTATACTGTATGCTGTCCACTTTTTAACCAATATTTCATATAGGATGACTTTGATTAACAAGCACATTTGTCTTAGTCGACCTATTTCAGTGCTGCCTTTAGGGTAGAGCCATCGCAGTTATGAAATATAAGACACAAGGTCATGCTCCTGTTGCATGTCTTTATGCGCCATATACTTCACATTTGTCTGTTATGCATTGTAATACGTCGTCTGGTCTATTATTGTTGGGTGAATGAATGTATGTGCCTCATTTATATTGAATGCATGACTATAAATCAAAACTAAAGAGGGCCCAAAAACCACTGGACACGAGTCACACATAGCCTATTTATGGATGATGGATGTCATTGCGTCAGATTATGAAATTAGAAACCATGTGACATTTATTCCAAAGACATGCTTTCGAAACCATTCAATAAAATTTGAACAAATGTTTTAGGATATGATACATTGTTTTGATTTCAAATAGACTTGTGCAATATGCTCATGGTTAATATGATAAATTACACCTGTGTAATTAAGTAAAAAAATAACACTGCGACTAGAATTTAATTATTTTTTAATGTAGCTTAAATAAATCCAAATCCATTTTAAAGCGCACTTCATATAAGCACCGTTTTGTTTAGCAATAACCACACTGTGTATGTCACATTTCATTATTAAGGTAACCAGTGAGTCTTTCTCATGGTTTAAAATGACATTAAATAAAACCCAACATTCCCCAAACGTCCGGATTGCTTACAGTGTGTTAAGTGTTCAAGCAACGTTTTGCCAATACGTGAACAAAGGGAAACCCTATCTGGAGTGCCTGTGCCAGCTGCCAAACATTTCTCGGCCAACCTGGAGCCTTGTTCAAATAAATACAAATGTTAAAAAGAGAGCTGAAGTGTAGAGTAATGACTGAAATCATTACCTCAAGTAAAGGTGAATGTAAACTTGAAGCTAATGAACTCATTTGGTAACATGTGGAAGCAAGGTGTGTAGATGTTTAATAGAGAGCATTGTATGCACCTTACAGCATTGTTTGTCAAGAAACATGAGAAAGATTTCTATTAATCCCGACCTTAATTCTGTGTGACCCAAATGTCACCATCCACACAAATATGCTCTTATTGGAGGCAGCAAATAAAAGCCATGCATCCATTTAAGTACTGCAACCTAAATAAAGTATTTGGAGATGTATTTTTTTGATGTTCACCACAGGTGCTAAATGATTTTAACGCATTATTAAGTTGGCAAATCAAACCTTTGTTAGTTTTTAATGGTAGTAGCTTAACATTAAACTTCTCACTGAAAGCTTTTGCTCTGCCAGCAAAATTGAAGAATTCATGTTGAACGGTTAAACAGATGTTTAAGATGGGCGGCTCAATAAGAAGAGCGACTGTATCAAACTCAGCAGTTCGCTGTGTGCTTTAAAAGTAATGTCATGCTTAATTTATTTGGAAATTTATAGCGAGTGGAGCTTGAAATTCAATCACTTTTTGATTTTCTGAACACAAGGTTTTTTCCCAATCCATCAATCCGAGCTGAAATCATGACTGTGTGGCCCTCGGCTATTGACAGCCTTTGTATTTTGAATTGCTTGATAATAATTATAGGGTTGATGTATTCGTATTTCTGATTATTATTATTGTACTGCTATAATATTTCTCTGGGTTTGGCCCTGTGTCATTGAAATAGGATATTAAAAAAGAAGAAATAAATATGGAAATTTTTACTGTATCGATACATTTGCTTGCTATTAATCCCTAAAGAATCAAAGTAATGGCCAGAAATAAAAAGAAACTCATAAAGATTGATTGCATTCATATTTTAAGAAGGCAGAAATGATTTTTTGGATGTTCATCCAAGAGGAGAATATTACTCATAACTTTACTCCCTTTGTTTGAAACGCAATGTTTTTGGAACTGTACCAGATTCATGTTCTCTCCAAGCATTTTTAAGGACAAATGTAATCCAAATATGATTTCCCAGTTTTTCCAGATATTACACCAGCTTTTGCAGATTGTGAAATCTAGGTTAAGTGATATTCAGAGTCAATAAGAAAGTAAAAAAAAAAAACATGGGATGGGCAAGTTTTAACATATAAGCTTCTTTTTCAAATTTCTAACCGATACACTGTAAAAAGTGAAAGTCGGATATATTAGTTCAATTGCTATGACTTAAAAAAATTTAAAATCTTAGTTGAAATTACCAATTGAAGTATTTTTTTAAGTTAATTCAACTTTTCCTTTTTACAATGTACATTCAAATCCCTATTCACTTGCAATTATTAGGTTTATTTGTAAGTGGAAAACCATTGATCAAGTCCATTTGAAGTCCAGTTGCTTAGGGATGAGTGGGGCATCGCAGGGTTAATTGTATTGCAGCTACATATTTATAAAGGGATGAGCAATCTGTGCTTTTGGTCTTTTTCTTTCACTGTCAGAAGATGATCTTCTGTGAATTTGTGAAAAGTTTTGATGTGTTTTGGTTAAGATATTGAACAAAGAGTGTTTTGGAGGCATAAAAGTAAATTTCTTCCTCTTATGTTTTTTTCGATTTCTGAGTTTGGTATGTAAGTCATCAAATCCAACCTTATATTATTTTAATCACTGTCTTGTTACCTAAAACATAACACCATTTTGAAACATATCAGCAACTTCTAGTAACTAATAGCTGGGATTGAAAACATTTTTACATGGGGTTAGTTGTAACACAGTTACAACTAAGCCTCCAGTATACAATGATAATGAAATGAAAACAATGTAAGTACTATTCAACAAAATGATAACTGTTAATACATTATCAGAGGAAATAACTCACAATTATGATTTTTTTCTTAATTGTACAGCCCTTTAAAAAAAACAATTTATATGCATTTATGCGGATGGTTAGATGAAGGATCATTTATGAATAGATATCCACACATTCATCTATTATAAGTAGGGATGCACCGATAGGATTTTTTTTGGCCGATACCGATTTAAACAGACAACTTATGGCTGATACCGATGCCGATACCGATATTAAATATTTGTATACAATACTATAGAGTTGGTCTATTAGCTAGTTTATTTCTGCATCAAATTATTTTTACTGAACATGGATTTGATCTAATTAACATTTAACTGACCAACATAATAAGAGAGGCACAAATTAAGCTAAAACAAATATAATAAGAAAGCAATAACAACCTTCAAAGATGGTTTTTGCTATTCAGCATTTATTTTATTAACAACATTAACTAAATTTTTACATATAATGGATTTTTTGTATGCAGTTAATTAATAAACAATCGGTATCGGCCTTTCTCGTGCTATTGCCGATATGTCAATGGTTTCAAATTCGTCAAAAATCGGCCGATAAATATCGGCGGCCGATACATCAGTGCATCACTAATTATCAGGCATATATATAAACAATATCCACCTTTAGTATATAGACAAAATGTATTTGAATTATTTGTCTTTTAACTACATTTTCTAGCAGGTGTTACAACAAACCCTCTGTTTGTTACAATGAACCCCACCTATGGGGTAAGTTGTAACGCTTGCACTCCTGTCACTTATAACGGTAGGTCCCACAAACAAACTTTAAGTGTTCATTTGTAGCAGAGATGTGTGTGTTGATTGTGAAAAAAACATTTTTGTTTAACTTTAAATATTTTTTAAATGATAGATTTAAAGCCAAAAGCGCAAGTCCTCCACTCTCCCCTACTTTTATCCAACATAAGTCATGTAATGTGAGGTTAAGACATCATTCATTTCCATATAAACACGTCCATAAACAGTTTTTTACTAATATAACTGGGTTATTTTCAATAGGGTTGTGTCAAAAAAAGAGATAAACCTATGTAATTTAACCTATAGTTTGTTATAACCCAAAATAGGTTGTTTTGAACCATTGTTGTGTTAAATATAAAAATGTCCTGGGTTAATTTACCAAACCAAAATGGCTGGGTTGGTGCCCTTTGAACCAAACACTGCGTTTAAATAATCCATTGACAAGTCCACTGTATACTTTTGGAAAAAAACGCCCCAGTGACAAAGTGTTACTATCAGTGCCATTTAGACTTATGTTTCATTTCAAAATATCAACATTAAGATCATATCGCTATAGTTTTGCTTTAAAACTTGCCTTAACTTTTGTACTCGTCCACATTTATTGAATTATTCTGTTCTCTGTGTGGAATCTCTCCAGCCTCTGTCCTTGTTGGGTAACAGTGTGAGACATATGCTGTCTGAGGAAAGCTTGTGTCATAGTTTTCTCCACATGATCTCCATGCTGTGTCCATACAAGTAGATGCTGTTCTCCAACCTGCTTCCTCCACCAAGGAATGAATTGTTATACAGCAAATATGATCTTAAATCAACAGCTGAAGCAACAGCATGGACGGTCTGTATCAATTCATCATGAACTTCCTGTTAACTTCACCAAGGCTGGGATTCATTTCCTGGATTGTATTGTGGCACTTTCCACAGGGCACACTGTGGTATCATTTTTATTTTTAACAAGCGTATATATAAATATAAGATGACAGAGAAACTATTATATAGCATAAACTTAACCTAGCATTAAAGTTTGAGTTTTGAAACTTTTAGATCCGTATCCACCCATAAAGTGGAGATTTTGGCCCATTCCCTTCTACATGAAACAGTTAAATTCATAAAGCAGTGTTTAATTCATTGTCACACAACTGTTTTAAACATTTATTCAGACTTTTTATATTCAGTTTGTGTATCGTTCCTTGAAAAATGTAATTTGTAAGTAAAATAAATGAAGTGTTTGATTTACGAATGCATGGCCTTTGTCTCTGGAAATACAGACATAAGAGAAATATACTAAACCGCAACATTTTCCCCACTTAAAGAACAATGAAAGATTTGATCAAAGATTTTTCTCGTGTGTGCAGTGTGTTTATAAGCAAACTCTTTCTGATATTTATGTAAAATCTCAAGGACAAAAGCTGAATCATATTTCTCAACATCGAAACAGATGTGAAAAACCAACACAATACACCGTCTTCAAAACACAAAAATACCAAAGTAATGTTCTCTAACAGTAAAAATATGAGCTGATAAGAGTGGGCCAACACTTTACCCAGAAGTAAGATGAATAATATGTTGTAAGGATGGAGGATTTATGCCCGTTTGTTTTGTTTTTTTAAACTGTAGAAGTTCAGCTACTACACTTCAAGTTTAATTTGTAATGCTGTAAGTTGCCTCCCTTTCAAAACGTTATTTACCTTAGCCTAGACAGGGTTAGTAAGAGATTTTATCTCACAAGTGTCTTAACTTTCAAACCAGTGTGTATTTACTCATTTCTTCCATAGCAATGCCTATCCATCTACGTTTCTTCAACATGTTAAAGAGCAACTATAGTCTAATTCATGATTTTACATTTCCTTTGGTTTGTAAGTGTGTATTAGTACATCTTAATTCAAAAGGTACAAACGCCAAAGTAAAGGATGATGCGAGATATCGTCTCCAATGTAAATCTCTTTTCTTGGACTACAACAAATACACAGATTGTAGGCAACAGTTTACTTCCTGGGCTTGGTGATGTGGACAAGACTGACATTATCATTCTTCCTCCCGCTTGGACTCAGAGCCTGTAAGCATTGTGAGCGAATCTTTCAAACATGGTGAGGAGTGTCACATTTCTGGCTGACGTCAGAGATCAGGCCAATCACAACGCACAGATTAGCTGGCCAATCAGGGACACAGTGTCTTTTAAATTGATGAGTTTTGTACAAAATCAGTGAGTTTCAGGAAGACAGGGAACTCTGGAGCTACAAAAATGTACAGTATGTGGAAAATAATCAGTTTTTTAATAATAAACCCTGCGATCACATTGTATTATACCAAATACACAAAATAACATAGTTTTTTAGCAATGAAATAGGTGGACTTTAATTGAGCAAACCAGCTAAAAACAAATACTGCTACTGCACTGTAAAAAGTGAAAGTAGTTAAAAATTACTTCAATTGGTAACACCTAAAAAATAGCATTTTTTAATCTTAAATTTTCTCACTTTAAGTGACAAGTTAAACTGGAGAAAGCTTACATTTTAAGAAGTGACCAATTTAAGTAATTTTTTAAGTTAATCCAACTTAATTTTTATGTAAAGTGAGAAGATTTAAGTTAATATAAACAAAAATATTTTAAGTGTTACCAATTGTGATCCGACTTTAACTTTTTCCAGTGTACATAGGTTTAGGGTTTTCTGACATCTTATACAAATAATCAGTTATATAGTGAAAATATGTCACCAAGAAAGTTTAATATCTACCTTTCTTCATTTATGATCATCAGCTATTATAACGCTCTAAGCGCATTGTCTAAAGCGCACAGTCTAAACGGGCGTGTCCGATTCCACTTTTGCTAATTTCACAACGGGAAAAATGGTTTGTGCGTCGAGCGCAGGGTCGAAAAGGGTTGTTCCTAATCTTGTAATGAGTAATGGGTGTGTTTTGGGCATAACGTGCAATAAACCAATGAGAGTCTTATCTCTCATCCCCTTTAAACGCCAGTTGCGCTAGCGCTATGTGTAATCCCTACTTAGATGACAGACTTTGTAAACTGAAAAACTAAGCGGGGGAAGAAGTCACCAAATTTTAGATTACTGTTAAAACCTCTTGAAAAGCACCCCCATTCTGGCCCGAAACCATGAAAATACCTACTTTCACTAAAAGGGCTGTTTTTACTAGTATAAGCATAACTGTGGTATCATTAGATAGAAGACACTTTGAGCTTCGTTTTCCATGTTTCAAAATTATTTTAAGATTAAAAAAAAAGTTAGAGAGGCTGAAGTACATTGTAATTAAAAAATTTTTGCATAACATCTTTTTTAACACTAAAAATCTTAATGATAAATATATGTGTGAAACCTATAAATGCAATGAGGCCAAAGCCACAAGTCTAAAGAAGTTATATTTCACGTTTGAAGTCAATAGACCCAAAAATGAGGTTCTTGCAAGAGTTTTTGTAAGACTAGTGCCTTTTCTAAGTGCCAGTCAGCCACAAAATAAAAGTCTTTTGTTTACATGCATACACGTTCGTTCTTTTTATTGTTTATCCTTATATAAGCGTATAAAATGCCATATCCACACCAGGAAATAAAGCTTCACACAAAGATCGTTGAATTCGTGTTCTAATTGGCTACACGTTCTGTCTATCAATATTTTCCATGAAGTCATTGGAGGAACGCGCGAGTCAGATGACGTCACGATATTAGACAGCGCTGTTTGGATATTATGTATTATACTCCCGCCTACTTGTACATTCATGTTTGAGCGCTGGTTTTGAACGCGAGTGTGCTCTCATATACAAGTGTTACGATGTAAATAGTCCTCAGATTGTATATTATAATCTATTACAAGACGTGCATCTGAAATCTGATGTAAACAATGGAAAATATATCCATATTTCACGGATTATACGCATTTGTGGACAAAACTGGTCATTGGATGTACTTTGTTGGAGAGTTTTTATGGGTTATTCACACATCTGAAACAGACTGGATTCGATTCGCGTTCCTTATACCAGCACAAAGGTAAGGAGTCAGTTTATATTATGCATGTTGTTATCTGGACTTCTGTAATAAAATACTATATTTATGATACTAGAGCAATTTAATCTCAAAACGGACACCATACACTGACGCTAAACCCTTAGACCTTTTAAACGATGTATAGTAGTGTTATTATTATTGTTGTTTGTACACAGTAGGCTATATATATATTGTTAGCAGCATTAAAAAAAACTGACGTCCTTCCGTCCGCGAGCTAGTGCGCGTCGAGAGGTTAAATAATTGTGTTGTTTTCACTTGTATTGAAATTGTAATTTTTTGGATTTAAACCTTGAAAAGTTGTTTTCTTTTAGTCATGGAAGGAAAAATAGCAGGCTTTTAATTGCTGTAAATGTATTAATATCCTACATAATCATTGTAATCTCATAAAATAATTGTAAAATATGCAAGAAAAGGTTTTTTGTTTAAAAATGCAAACAAGAAATAAAAAAATAACAAATGTGCGGAGAGCTGTTTCAGCACTCGGACAGAGCCATGTATTTTTTTAAAAGCATTACTTTAAAAAGGTTCTTATCTCACCATATCCACCTACAGAGTCATCATATACAATAAATCTTTTTAAAAATAGATGCATTTGTTTAAAGCAAAACATTTAATTACCAGGCTACAGGTGAAGCTGTTCTTAACGCCTTCTAACGTCTCAGAATCTGTCCTCATTTATGTCCAAGAGACTCAATAATTATTTTTTTTTACATTTTAATTCTTTGATTTTTCACCTTTAAAAGGTTTTTTTGTGCTGCTGCGCATCCATGTGTGTGATAAGCAAAATCGCGTTGTCGTCTCGTTTATAGGCGCATATTACTAACACACTCATTAAATAACAAAAAGAATGTTGCACCATTGACTTTAGACTTTAGCCCAGGTTTTAGTTGGTCAATGGCGTAGTCTATTTTAGTTGCCTCAAAATAGCAACGCGCCAACAATGAGACCAGAACGGCGCAACATTGGGCGCAAATGCATTTGGTATTTAAACAACGTGGCGTTAAACGTGAAAATGATAATTGCGCTGGGTTGAACTAGCAAAAGATACTTAGGCATTGTGCTGCATTGCGCCGAGTGTATGGTAGAGGCATTAATTTCTTAAACGGACAGTTAACTCAAAAATCACAATTTTGTCATCATTTACCCCCCCCCCCCCCCCGTTGTTGTTTAAAACCTGTATGAGTTTCTTTATTGTATTGAGCACAAAAGAAGATTTTGATACTAATTGACTTCCATAGTAGGAAAAATAAATACTATGGAAATATATTGGGGTTTTCAAACTGTGGGTTGGGACCCAGTCGTGGTTTGCACAAAAGGATAAGATAAGTCGCAAAAAATGTTTTGCTGTTGTGGTTAATGACTAGCAATGACACTAATTTTGATATGATATACCATCAATAACTTTGATATTTCAATTAAACTTATATTTAATTAATAAAAGACAAGGAAAATAAAAACTACTCAATTATAAAAGAGGTATAAAAAGTTTTATCATTTTCCATTTAAAAATATGTTGGTGGGACCCAAGATAGATTGTATCAATTTAAAGGGGGTTGCAAAGTAAAAAGTTTGGGAACCACTGGTCTTTTGGACCCTCAACTGTGTGCGTTTACCATCATTTATCAAAATATCTTTTTTTGTGTTCAGCAGAAAAAAGAAACTCATAAAGGACAACATATGGGGGAATAAATGATGACAGAGTTATTTTTTTTTATATTTTCCATTTTAAGTTTACCGCAAAAACTTTATGAGAAAATAAACCAAATCATTCAGTACTTTCATTATAGTAACAATCCAGCTTAAGGGTCGATGACAGTAAATCTATGTTGACATTCTAATTTAAAACTAGTTAGCTTACCAATTCCCATTTCCATCTGTTACTTAAAAACATTTTATTTAGTTTAAAAGCCATTTCACACTTATTTGGCATCGCTGCCTCGACAGATGTTCTTTCAGCACATCACGCTGATTTCTTTGTCTCCAGACATCCAGACGTAATTTTTCACATTGACTGCTGTTGTTGTGTTTCGTCACCCTTTAGACTTTGTGCTTTCTCTTTAACAATAATGAGCATTTAAAGAAAAGTCCTTCAGTCAAGAGCCACTTATTCCCTTTAAACTCTTTAAACCCTTTACTTGAGGTCAGATGGTTAAGAGAGAGGCTGATTTACAGTCAGGGGGTTAAAGTTCTGAAAACACACAGCCAGGGTGTGAGCCGAAGAGCCAGTCAGCCGCCTGACAGTTGCTCTTTATGGTCACAGCCATAAAAAGAAGTAAAAAGCCTCTGGAGATGAGCAAGAGGAAGGGAGGAACAATGGACACAGACGAAGAGACGAAGCGAGAAAAGAAGAGCTTTAGGGAAGGTAAACTGAGGCTGAATAAAATAAAGAGTGAGAACTTGAGATTCTCAGAGAGAGTTCAAGATGAAGAAACTGAGAGTTAAAGAAGAAATTTTGGATGTGCTTGGGAAAGGAAAGAAGGCTGGTGAGAGAAAGCGAGGTTAAGTGAGAAGTTTAATAATAGAAAACAATAACAAAAGATGTGTGCGTTTGTTTACTGAGCCGACTGGCGATGCTCCAAGTGTAGATAGAGTATAAAGGGAAGAGTCACACCTGTGTTATCATCCTTAAACACACACACACACACGGTCAAACTGATGCTCTGGCCTCCGACCATTGTTGTTTTCTTCCTGCCACTAGAGTAACATAAACCATAAGAGACAAAACATTGCTATTGAGACACATAAAAGGAAAATGTGTGCTTTCACTTAGCTCAGAGTTCAGAATGAGCTTTTATATAGTTTATATATCAGATCATAACGATTTCTGGTTCCCAAAACATTCTCACAACAATGGGTTTTGTATGGGAACGTTCCCAAAACGTTTGTTTTTGGTTCTCATAACGTTATTCTGTTTTTGATTTCGTTCGAGAAATCAAAAGCCTCTGTTTTCTGAACCCTAAAAAATTGGTACTATTCCAGACTGATCTCACGGAAAGTCGTGTTATATCATGAAAATTTTGATTAATTGATTCATGTCAATGGCACGAAATTTAGCTTTTTCGTGCTTTGAGCACGAATGTCTTTTTCGTGTGATTTCTATAAATAGTTTTTTGTGTCAGTGGCACAACTTTCTTTTTATTTGTGTCATTTTATGTATTGTTTTCTCATGTTTTTTTCCCCCTATTTTTCTATCATTGTCGCTTGGGGTTGGGTTTAGAATACTGTTGCATTTTTAGACATCCTAACCCAAACCCCAACTCTAACCCTAACTTCAGGCAAGAATAGTTTTAAGAGTGGAAAAAAACATGTAGAAACCAATACATAAAAGTACATCCTAACCAAAACCCCAAATCTAACCCAAACCCCAAGTGACAATGATTCAAAAAATGAAAAAACAATACATAAAATGACACGAAAAAGAACGTTGTGCCACGACACTAACTATTTTTATAAATTTGTGCTGATTGACACCGAAATAGACATTCGTGTCTATTTCTGAAAGCTAAATTTCGTGCCATGAACACGAATAAATGTATCAAATTTTTCGTGACTATAACATGAATTTCGGTGAGATCATGTTACACTATTCCCCTAACATTCCCCACCTTAAAAAATAAAATAAAATACAGGGCTATTTTTAACTCAGCGTTGGGTCAAAAAGAACCAACCCAACCAATGGGTTAAATTAACCCAGACAATGTTTATATTTGACCCAACAATGGGTCAAAATAACCCAGCACTTTGGGTTGAAACAACCCAGCATATTCTACATTACAACCCAAGTGGGTTGGGTTTGTCCCATGGCTTAAAAACAACCCAGCATTTTTTAGGGTGTAACTTTATTTTGGATTGAGCACCACTGCACATCAAAAATTAAATAATTATTGTGTTTTTATCTATAATTAATTTAATCAAACAAAAATTAGTCAAATCAGAGGTATTGGATATAACAAGATTTAAAATGCTTTTACCTTAAATAGGGGATGATGTAAAGTTCAATATGGCCGTTCAGGTGACAGATGTCCCACTTTCCATTTAAAGAAAGCAATCTTTTGTCGATAAAGATTGAGCGCATGCACAGTAGCGGAAACTACCTTGGAAAACAGTAGTTTTAGCACAATTTGAGCTTTAGAAGTAAAAGTTATGGCACAGTTAATGTCCGGTTTAATTTAATGACCTCACATTGATAAGAGAATTTAAAGGGATAGTTCGGCCAAAAATGATATTAAACCCATGATTTACTCACCCCCAAGCTGTCCGAGTTGCATATATCCATCGTTTTTCAGACAAACACATTTTCGGATATTTTAGAAAATGTTTTAGATCTTTCAGTTGATTAAATGTAATGTTACATGGACATATGCAACTCGGACAGCTTGGGGGTGAGTAAATCATGGGTTTAATATCATTTTTGGCTGAACTATCCCTTTAAAGGGTATGTCTTAATGAGACTGCTTTGGTTTAATAGAAATTTAAAAACATGGAGCGAGTGGATTTTTTGGTGGTTGTGTTCACACAGTATGTCCAAACACCTTGTAAAAGTGGATTTTGCATATTAGGTGCCCTTTAATGTAAGACAAACTTTAATTATATATTTCTTATATAAAGTGCAAACAAAGATAAAAAAACTTCTGAAATGATCTACACAAGTTTAAATGGCTTCTGTACATTAACTTGTGTATGTGTATTCATTTTTGCCGATGTTTGACACTGTAAAAAAAATTGACACTTGTTGCACTAAGATTTTTCAAATTTAATAAACTTGAGTTCATTTGAACTTTCTGGACTAGTGAGGAGTTGCTACATTATAAAAAATAAGTTAAATTCGCTAAAGTTATTTCAACTTTATTTTTATCATTTTTAGCAATTACTCACTAGTCAAGAAAGTTAAAATTAATTGTAAATTAAAGTTGATTAAACTTACAAGTGCAACAAGAAATTTTTACAGTGTAGGGGTAAAAGAAATGCAGCTTTTTTGTCAAATCAACATATATTTAATGTTATACTTTAACAAAAATAAATAAAATAAACAACTTCAACCCATTTTTTTAAAGTTATTTTAACTATTGACAGGTCAAAACTTAAAAGAGTATGTTGAATTGACTTACAAAACCAAGTTGTTTTAAATTCATGCTGCATTTTTTTTTAATGCTGAGTTTACACCAAACGCGGTTTGGGCGTCAAAATCGCGTCTACCGCGCGTGGTTTGCCGCTTGAACAATTTGGATGCATTCGCGCGTGTAGAGCGGAGTAGACGCGTGGAAAAAGCAAGCATTTGACGCGCGTCCGAAGCAAAATCCCCTTCTTGTGGGAGGGGCAACTGCTGTGCGAGTGTCTGTTTGCAAGATGACTGATGTTACTTGTGCATTTATCAAGAGAGTTACCAGTTTTGTATTGGGTAACCTTACTATGGGGAAAAATAAACGGCGCGGGTAGATAAACGTCACGTGACTCAAAAGTGAAGCGTGTATTACAACTTACCAAGTTGCCCAAAGTCCTTACTGACACTCTTCCAAGCGAGGTCCTTTTTATTCCTGTCTCCACTATAGAAATAACAACTTGTGTCATATAGCTTCGAGTGACTGCTTGAGTGAGTGACTCCGGGCGGGGCTGCCACCACAGCAGCAAGCAGGCTCCTGATTGGTTAACGCAGCGCGAAATTCCGCCAAAGTTCAAATTTTTCAACTCGGGCGTCAGCCGCAAATTCGCGTGAACCGCAAGATGCACAAAAAGCACAATTCGCGCTTACCGCGCGTACCGCGCACAACGCTCAATTCGCGCCTTTCGCCCGAGCTTCACGCGCGAAAGAGGCGGAAACGCGTCTTCCGCGCCGCGCCTAACACCTCTTCCGCGCCGCGGGACCTCCTGACGCGCGTCAACGCGTCTTCACATTGACTTAACATTGAAATCACTCGCGCTTCACGCCCTTACCGCGGTTGGTGTAAATGCAGCATAACAGTGGTGGGAATTATAGCATTGTGTGATAAACAACAAGATCGGCAACAAGCGAATTTTCCAAAAATAGCATTTATTTTCATTTTCACATAAGAATCTTCACATTATCTGTTTTTTTCCTTTATCAAATATTTTTATATAATCCTCTTTATATACATAATATACATTTTACAATACACATGTACAAAATAAGAACGAGAATGAAATAAAGTAAAATGAAAAAACAAAAACTGGAAAAACAATTCGGAGTGACCTAACGTTAGTGGTATAAAGCTGCGTCAGCCGTACAAACAACTGCTACATTGAATGCTCCAGTTAGAGTCTAGTGTTTTATTCATAGTGCTTCTGCAAATTAGCGTTATAAATATACGTCTTTCCAAAACCATAAACCTGTGCAGTTTGCCCCATTACTATATAGATTTACCTATATAATAGCTATATATGTTGTAATGACAGACTGATATATATCGTCCCAACTGATAAATCTGCTAAAATTGGCCAGTTTCATAGGTTTACACAATTCAAAGTATCACTCTTGCTGATGTTAACCATTTACATACCCATATCAATTTACCACTGATTGCAATTTATAGCTTGGTCCAAATGCTAATACAATTCAGTCTTATTATTTTCCAGAGATATTAAATTAATCTTTCGTCGGCACCCAAGCAATTTTACATGAACCCGTGAAAATTTTTTTCCATCCAAAGTAAGGGTTTATGATCTTTGCTTACTGAGTGAGTTTGTGTTTTCATTGATTCTGCTTGGCAGTTTAAATGCTTTAGGATGCTGACCCGACATTATCAGGACAGACCAATCACAAACACACACTTAACAAGCAATGTGTGTATTCGGACAATCAATATAATTTACTTTTTTAACTTGCACTTCTTAATAACCAGTCGCTAAAAGTCTCGTCCCATTCTCTCGCTCTCTCTCTCTCTCTCTCTCTCTCTCTCTCTCTTGATCACACAGTAAACATTTTTGTTCGCTATATACAATCATTTGTTCTACAGCAAACCTAATAATTTACTAACTCTTTAAACAATGAATGTACAAAATCAACACGGCATTGTGTCAGTGGGTTTGGTAAACAGTATATTGGAGTGTACGTGTGTGTGAGTTCTGTTCCAGGTCCTGTAAATCGAGATAAATCCCACTGAACTTGTGCTACATAGATAAATTAAAATGGATCAATGAAACAAGAAGAACAATGAGAAGCTTTGTGATCTTTGGCTCATTCTTGGCTTGCGTCCCCTATATGTGACACTCAGATGAATGAATTTTCCATATTCGAAGTACATCTCTGATTAAAGTCCACGTTGTTGTTTTAGTTTGTCGTTTCCAGGTTTTGTTTAGTCGGACTTCAAATGCATTATAAAGCAAAAGGTCTAAAAAAGTTCCTTTTACTTAAATAGTCTTTTCAGAAAAATACTGACGTCTCGTTTTTCTTTTCTTAGAAGTGTCCGAAATTAACAATGCACTCTTCATTCTTTCTCCGCAGTGTTGGAGAGCTTCACCTCCTGTTTGTGTCCCCCAATGGCCAGCACTGGGTTTAAAGAGCTACCCCTGTGTTTTCACCAACACAGGATGCTGTCACGATAGTTTTAAGTGTATTTTAAAGTCCAGTTGTCCATCTCAGTGTAAGACCAGCAATAATAAGAGAGGAAGTAAGGTTGTGAAGACGGTCCAGGATGCTATTGACATGGCAGAGTTTGTCCGCATGCTTTTCTGTACTTCAGGAAGAGATACAACCGGGTCATCTGTAACAGAAAATAATGTCTCATTTAGTTTTTTTTGTAGTTGGAGATGGCATTCATATAGATAAGACTAAGTAATAATGACTTTTATGTACCTAGGTATGTCGTTATCGTACCTGCTGGTAACCGATTGGATGGGGTGTGGGCTCCTCCCTTGGTGCCCCCCTTGTCTCCACCTCCTGTACCAACCCTAGCTTCTTGAGAGCCTGAATAGACAGAAAAAAAGTGTAAGCACACGAAATCCATGATGTATGCTAAACTGCCCCTTCACCTACCAACCACCAGGGCGGCGATACTCACCATCATTGGCAACCACATCCACTCTGAGCCTTAGACACTCCTCTCCATGGTGATGCAGTGGTTTGGCTGGAGATACAAGATTAAGGGAAAATGAGTTGAGTTTGAGTTAAACAGGTTACTAGAAACTAGGTTGTTGGTGGTAGACGTGTGGTGTTTAATCTATTACTCTGGAAAAGTCTGGTTTTGGTTCAAAACTTTCGTATCCCAGTGCACATGTTCACTAAAATTAACTTCAAGTCTAAACTCCCTAAGGAGCCCACGAGGATGCCAAGAAGACACGTAGCAATTTTTGTTGCCAGTTTAGCGTTCCATAAACAAGGATTGGCTTCAAATGCAATGCACGTACGCTAACAGAAAGCTTAAACATGACTCATGAGCGTAATATTCACTGCATGGATTGTGGGCCAATAAATCTATAACTGGGGTTATAAGGGTGCATTTTTTAACATCATTTCCCGAAACAATAAACTTGATTCACTCGCATTTACATTCATAGGTCAGGTGCAAATATGCCAGTTGACTGTTTAAAGCCTGTACTCACAGATGTAGTAGTAGCTCTCGCCCTGTCGGAATTCTTTTCCCAGAGTGAAGGGAGTGAAGCGTTGAAACTTCTCGGAAAACTTCTCAGGTGCGTGTTGGGCAAACGGATGGCCGCATTCCCAGCGCATTTGGTCGTAGGACTGAGGTCGGCAGGCGTCGTAGTCTTCGCGTTCCACCATGTAGAGCACGTAGCGTTCGGCGTCCTGCGATGGTATTTCACCCAGCGGGTAGTGCGGGCACACAATGTCCAGGTAATCGTTCAGCCGTACCTCAACCGCATAGGTGTTCCGTCGGAACCTAAAATAGAAAGAGGGAAGATTTTTTGTGAAAAACATTCAACATCTGTCCTGGTTGTGTGGTTTCTATTTCTGGCTCGCCCACTGTAAGATGACTAAAATCCATTTTATGTAACTATACAACATATAAAGTGCACAAAAAGCAGTTTTGGACAGACAAATTGCATGGCGCTGGAAACATTGTATGATGTTTGGTTAGAGAACCCTAAAGCCTGGAGTATAGTCTGTGTTTTTGCGTGTACGGAAACATACGCGCACGGTTGAAAGTATAGTTTATTTGATTGTACATGTACACAGATGTTCGATGCATGCACATTGCGACAAAAAATGCAATGCATCTACTAGCTACATACTGAATTCTCCTGTATGTGCATGCACAACCTTTGTGTAGCCTACAATGTATGCGGGGTTTAAAAAATCCGGCGGTGTGTATGCAGCACTGTGCACTCTTCTGATAACAAAAATTGCGCAACGTGCACTGTACGCGGACCCTTGCGTACTCCTAAAAATGGACCATACTACATCCTTACAGGGATGAGGGAATGAAATTACGCAGTGGCCGAAAATAGTCCCCTTAGTAACTTTTAATAGCAGGGTACTATTTTCGGGCACTGCGTGATATCATTGCGCCTCCTGCAGCAATGTTACGGCAGCAAAGTCCTTGATTATTATGCAAGAATAAGAGTTTGCCATATTTGCCTAGAAAATCACAACTTTTAATTTTCTACAACTTTTAATTTTCAGTTGGTCTTAGTATACGGTGTAACTACAGAAGAGTCAAGTTTTAAATAGGAAAAATATTGAAACTCTTTGGTTATTTTTGCATGCGATGCTAATGGTCTAATCAGATTCAATGGATTATGCTAAGCTATGCTAAAAGTGATACCGCTAGACCCGGAGATCAGCTGAATGGATTCCAAAACGGTAAAAATCTAATGTTTAAGTCTAGGGGAGCTGGAAAATTAGATTTTTTTACAAAAGTGGAGTGTCCCTTTAATCCTGCAGTCTGTAATTTTTGACTCTTTATCGCCATCTCTGTTTGAAACATAATATTGCATATTACTTTATATACTTAGTTTAAAGTCAAATAACGTCAGGCTGACATTTCATGCAAAATCATACATGACAGTATAAATCATAAATTTACTAATCACAAATTGGATTAAGGTAAAGATACCGTTTTTTAAAGTTACAGATTGCAGCTACAGTTGCTATAGTTAAACCTGTTGGTCGAGTGCATGCAAAATAATAATGCAAGTATATAATATAGCTGACAAGATCATCTAACATCGCAAATAGCCAGACAACAAAAAGAAAGAAAACCAGAATAACCGCAGTGATGCAACTGACTGAGTTATTCATTTAGAGAACTTTTAAAGTCTCTGACTTGAATGTCAAGCCATGCAATCACATCTTCAATTGTCCTCGCATTGATCTACAATACCATCTCAAAAAAAGTCAAGCAAATCACAAAGGGACACAGCCAGGGAAGAAAAGACCAAAAAACTGCAGTGTGAATGGGAACAATGGATGGACAAATGAGAATGCTGGTTTCTATACAGAGACAGAGACAGATGCATTAATATGGATTATTTTGAACATCGGTTCATTGATCGAACCGCACGCTGTCCGCATTCACAGAATAGGTCAGAACCACCAAGAAAGACAGAAACATGGCAGCGTTGGCGTGAATGTGTGCATGTATTGATCTTGCTCGCCTCATGAGAGCGGAGTCTTAATTATCCAAGGACTTTAGCAATCTGTCGGGTTGCATCACCGAATAATGACTTATTGACTGTCCTCACACATATGGACTTACAAAGACACAAACAAAAATATAAATCTGTTTCTCGTCTGACACTCCCTTACTCATTAGAGATAAAAACACGCACTTTGACTGACAGAGTCTTACACGCCCTGTCTCTGCCACACTCCTCCCTTTCATTTGACACATATCTAAGGAGGCGATGGAGACAGTCTGCCTGTCTGTTACTCTCTGTCTCTCTCTTCGTCATTTGCTACTTTCGTAGGTCTGTTCCCGTAGCTTTGCTGGCAGTGTGTAATCTCTGTTTACGTGCTGCCCACTGATAGAAGAATGCCAGAGGAAGAAAAAAAGGCCCACGTTTACTTGCATTTACATGCATTCTTTCATTCATCATCGGATGCCACTTTAAAGTCAATATGTTGATTTGGCTGTATGATATTGAAAAAAAAGCTAAATGATGCGATATATGACATGATATAATACTGCTTTAAGTTAAAATGATATAAGAACAAACATGTTTTACATTCCTTCTGGGAAAAGAAAGCATCACTCGCGCTGTCTCACCATTTCTCTCTGCTTCAACATAAAACTTTGACTTTATGTAACTTTTTGAAGTATTATAATAATTTGGATATGGCAAACCATTGCAATATATGTACATTTGCAAAATATCTTGTAGCCGTTTTTTTTTACGATTAGCTCAATTTCAGATATTTCAGACTTCAATTAATATTATACTACTAAGCTTGATTTTATCCAAACATTCATATTAGCAATAAAACTCTTTGGGCTCCCCAGACACCAATTTTTGGATGGTAATTAGGTACATATGCTATGCTTAACAAACGTAAAAAAAATACATTTGGGCATTTTCGGAAGAAAATGTGACTAATATTTGCCCATACAAAGCTCACTGCCCTGATGCTATGGTTTGTGGGTAGCTGCCCATGTGATGCTGCGTACACACCAAACGCGAAGCATCGCATTCCTCGCTTTAGTTTGCTTACGGTATATAACTTTGTGTCATGCAAATTTTTCACTTGAGTTAAATATTTTCAACTTTCTGGCAAAAAGTGCGTGTTGTTGTGGCAATTGCGGTCCCAATTAGCGTCATTCGCATTGCCCCATGCAAATTTGTGTCTATTTGCATCTTTGCATTGACTTTGTGTGTAATCTACACTAGTCAACATTTGAAGTGGATCAAAACCTTTCCTAAAAGTTGTCTTAAAACCAATACCCAATATCCGTTCTTGTCTTAGGACAACTTGGATGAAAGTTTTTGATCCACTTCAAATGTTGACTAGTATATTTGCGCAAATCGTTGAGTTTGCATTTGGTGTGTAGTACGCCCCTTAGCCGCTTTCAGTGCAAGAAACAGCTAATTAACTCATTCCTCGCCAGTCATTTTTTTAAAGTTGCCCGCCAGCATTTTTTGTGATTTTCATAAAATGCCTTCCAGGAAATTTTTCTTCTAAAAATATATAAACATACAAATATATCAAATGAAAGAACAGACCCTCTGCTTTCAAAATAAATAAATAAATAAATAAAACTGAAAAAATCATTTCATCCTATCTATATTTTTTTCTGTGCTTATAAACTCTTAAATATGGGTATTTTTCTTTAAAATATTTTTTTTAGCAAAAAGCTGAAATAATTGCATTTTTGTGAATGAATTTTGTTAGAGATCCGATTCAGAACGATTATCAAAACATACACAACGTTTAAAATTAGTAAATAACGTTTTGGCTTCAGTTTTTTCATAAATTGGCAGATTAACATAATAATTTATCAGAAACACATTTTTTTATACAAATGTTTCTCTTAATTCACGAGATAACTCATCAATGGTGGGGAAAGAGTTAAAAAAAACCTTATCTCAAAAAGCTGCATGATTTGAAACATGAAACATGTTTATAACACAAATAGTACGAACTTCAGCTATTATTTTTTACTTTTAACTTACGCTTGCCTTTTATTAACACGGATTAACTGATAAAATATCAGGTCACAAAATCCCTAAAGAGCATTTGAGGGCTTGACACATCTTCCCAATACCTTTGGGATATTTCAGCATTCTTCCATGCACGGTGAAAACAACTGAAGCTTTATTTCTGCGGGTGTTTCTGTCTCTGTGTGGCAATATCCACACGTCACCTCAATGATCAAAGTCTGCGAGCGAGTCTCTCTCTCTCTTTCCTTCTCTTTCGCTTGTTTGTTGAAGGAGGACCCCCTGGTTTTCGGACAGACGATATGGCTCCAGACTCTCTTCTAGTCTTACACCAGCCTTTTTAATTAGCCTGCTGCTTTCACTCACTGCAGATCCGCACACACACAGCCTTAAACATAAAGCCAAACTTATCGCTACCAGTTCAACTCTCACGAGGCCGTGCACAGCAGTCCCACACGGACCCAAGAGGTGATGACTTAATTTGATGAATGAAGCACATATACTTCAGACCCAATAATACTTTACATGTCTCACATTCTTGAACTGCTGTCACCAGATGCTTTGGAGTGGTCGTCTGGCGCACCAACACACACGGGCGCACACACACCCCGTTAAAGCCCTGATTAAAATCTGTTTGTGGTATGGCCCCAATGTGTTCATCAAAAGGGGGTCGGGAGGGGGGGCAATTAAAACACAAAGAGTAGAATTAAAGTGGCCCCAGAGGGGAGTAATTATGCTGCCCCCCCTTTAGCCACCGGGGGGCTGGGAGTCAGGGGAGGGGGGTGGGAGAAAGCAATGGGGGATGGAATGTCTCTCAATAAAGGGGTCAGCGGGTGCTCCCTGGACCAGTGTCCTTTCAAAAGCTACAGTTACTTTATCAATGGCTTTATTCATACAGTAATGCCACTTTCAATACGTTTCTCACACACATACAGGGCTTAACTTCATCTTCATCACCCAGTGACAAAAAAGTAAGAAATTATATCTGACGCAGAAAGAAAATGCATTGTTTTCGGACAATGAAGAATTTCCAGAGTTACAAAGAGTGCCAAGTGGGAATTTTTGGTTTTGGTATTTGAAGCTTCCAATGCAGGCCTACGAATACGACAGAAAGACACAATAATAAAAGTAAAAATAAGAAAATATATTCTGTGAATGTACCTATATGCCGTTTTTTGCGTTGTGATATTATTTAAATGACAACTAAGCACATATCGGTGATTCTCACGAAATTAGACTTATGAGGTGAAACATTTTAATAAAAACGTAAATGCAAAGTAAGAGTATCAAAATAAGAAGCATACAGTTACAAACATCTCTACTATTTTGCACATGATTTCAAATGACATCATACAAACCAATTTTGTGTTTTTTTCCACATTTAAGGGGGAAATTTTCATTACCGCAACGTGCCCATGACTGGATTGGGGATCTTTGACATGGAAATATTTAGAATTAAAAAATCTAAAAAATAAAAAGCATCAGTGCATGTTATACTATAAACATTTACAGTAAAGAAACATGTGGCATTTGGTGATCATTCGTAAATGTAGAGACAAAAATAAGGAATATAAATGTGTCCAAGACAAATTTTCTCATCCTCCGCAACAATTTTCAATCATTGTTCAAGAAACTAACATTTTAAAAAAAAAATATTTGGAAGGGACATAATTGACTGTGACACTCAAGATGGCTGCCAGGTAAGCAGCTCCTATTTTTTCTCTCCAGATAAAAGTTGAAATTTTGTTTGTCATAGTACCTAGACAACTTTTAAGTTCTCATTACCGAAACATGAGTTTGTAAATGCATATATTTAATGTAATATCATGTTGCGGTAATAATAATTTTTGATAATGATAATCTTAAAAAATGTAAATAATTCTATAGGAAATATTTTTAAATCCTCTAAAAATAACAGTTATAGTAAGTTACGACCTTAATCTTATATTTGCAAAAAATTGGCTTCAAGGGCTTTTAAAAAAATCTGATGCTGGACACCTTCTAAGTCTGGATTTCGTGAGAATCACCCATACGTGTTTTTGCTACATTCTTACTGCCATTACTTACTTCTCATTATTGTAAAAAATAATATCAATTAAATTAAATTAAGTAAATCAAATACTACAATGATGTAATATATCAATATGCTGTGTTTTTGCATTCCAGTAATGTTGAATCTTTTACTTCAAAATGTGCCTCCCTTTCATGACCCTAACCATAAATTTCATAATTTTTATTTTAGGGTGTAATATGACCCAAACCCAGTGAGATTCACCCATGAACAGTTTAAAAAATGAAAGCAATCTCACCCTTATCTATGTTATTTTGGTAAATATGAGAACGAACCAGCTTCACGTTTGATTTGCGAGCTACGACTAAAAAACCTGGCGGACGCTCATGCGGGCACTTCTGAGTCACGTCCGCGTTTACTGGAACGTGTGAATAGCTAACATTCATTAATCCCGAACTCACCTTCCTCTATGAGCTCAGCAGACTGCTCTGTCAGGAGACCTGAATTAGTGCCAAATGGGCAACTAGAGGGTTAATCTGAGGTCTCTTAATCTTTAGTTCAAAGTTTTTGTTGTTGTTGTTGTTCTTTTGCACTCCCTCTGGTCTGTCTATCAATTGGTCGCCAGCCTCTTCTCTCATTTCAACACTCTATCAGTCACTGGAATGCTGATGCTGGGGGATGGGGTGGGGGTTGTGGTGGTGTTCATTGGGGGGGTTAGAGATTCGGGAAAGATTCGGATTTAAAAAAGTGGTACAAACCTTAATAAACACTTACATATGTACAGATGCAGGATGCAATACACTTTAGAAAAATATGCAACTTAACATTTCTCTTCGACCCACCTGTTTTACCGGGAACGTTTGGGGTATTTAAACACACACACCCACTCACATTCCAACAATAGGTCAACCAACATCCCTGTCATCTGATCTGTCAACTTTTGTAACACTCACCACCTGATACTACAGTCAAAGCCAATTACCAAAATTCTGACCCAGGTTCTGTTTAAACACCCATTCTAGTCCTTTCAACCCCCCCGCACACCTGCGTCAGCGGGCTGAAACGTCTGTTTCATAAGGGCTAAAGCCTCATGCGGATCGCCTTCCCGTGCTGTTTTAATTCAGCGATGTTGTTCTGGATGACTGGTTCGGAATGCAGTGCGACTGGATCATCTGTGCACCGGGATTACCCTGCCTAGGTTGCCCAGGGGCCCGGGGCCTCATTTAACCTAATGTAGACAGAGACAGAGAGGGAGATGTGGGGCCCAAAGCAAGCGCCTTTATTGTTCTGCAAAACAGTTGGAGCGTTACAGTGGAGCGGTTCAGTTGGAAACGCAACAAAGGCGAGAGAAAGAGATGGAGAGAAAAGCAGAGAGAGAGGGAGAGGAAGAAGAAATGGAAAAAGGAAAGAAGCAAAGGCTTTGTCTGGTTCTCCTAAAAACAAAACGGCTTTGTGCTCTTTTGCAGGTGTAAGAAAGACAAACACAAAAAGAAAGGGAAAAAAACGAGAGGTATTCTTTGATAGATCAGAACGGGCTGCTCCTGCGTTTGTCTCGGCTTTGACTGGGACCGGTCCCGCTCTTTCATCTTTTCTTCCACCCATCCATCTCTGTCCACTCTCTCTTTCCTCCTCCAGTTCGTCTCTCAGCGCTCAATAAGCCTGTTTGATCCCCCATTCATTCTGCCGGTGACTCCGCCCACCAGATGTTCTAAACCAATCGGAGACCGGTTCGCTGGAATTCGAGTTATGTTAGTTAGTGACCCACGTTTGTGGACACTAACTCTGGCCCTTGCCATTGCCATAGCAACCAAATCCAGCCAGTTCTCCCTTTACAATATTCCACACCGGGGTTTTTCAATCCGTCTTGTTTACATACATCTTATGCTCATCAATCTTTCTTCCTTTCCTTCGAATCCCTCAACCTTTTGACTTCATGCTTCATTGATCAAGTTGTCAAATCGCTTTTTTAAATAAACAAACTGCTTCCCTTCTCGTATAGAGAAGCGCCTGAGGAAAAGTCGCAGTATTGGGATTTTTACAATAAACTAAATTATATGCCTACGTGTGTATAATAACAAAGAAGATATTTTTATGCCTTTGGATATGTTGCGTCCAACTTTCTTATTTATACGATCTGTCTAGCTAATTACAAACCGGTCAACTACACCATTTGGTCCTTCTGCGATAAATAAATGACATCAATAATTAACCACACCAGGAATTATAAAGAACAGCTTGAAATGAAATAAAAAGTACACATTGCATCTCGTAACGTTATGAAATTGGCTTCGGTAACTCCTTTTATTGTTCAGGAACAGGCTTGGCCAGCCTGCAGGGGGAGTTGCCTCTCACACCATCTAGTCACAGCATGCAGCAATAACATTCGTGCAACGTGTCGTGGGAATAGACCTTCACGTCAAAAACCAGTCCATTTAAACCAGGACAAACAACAAGAGCGAGGAGCCAAAACCACATGCTGGGGTTGTGATTATGACAACAAGATCCCAACACAATAAACAGATACACACACAGAGTTTGTAATTCGCTCTTAACGTCTAACCTTTTTTTATAATAAACAGATCCTACAAACCCTGATTAAACGCTTTTACTGTAGTAAAAGAATAGTAAGATTGATTAACATTTGTACTGGAATAGTTTTATTACAAATATCATAAACTTTAGATCATATATAGAGCATTTGTGGATACTATGGTAAACTAGGGTTACTGTAATAAAACCATGGATCATTTCGTAAGGGCCTCCAGATGCATGTGTTTTAAATGTAGTGCAAACTCAATAAATATGAACATGAATCAAAGATGTCTCAGGCACGAGCTATGAGAAGATATTACCGTGAAAGTGAATAACAATTCTGGGATGTCTGACGGGGCGAACGAATTGAGTGCAGATGTGTAAAAAGAAAGATAACAGTATTACTGAGTCTTGACTGAGCGGTGGGATGTTTCGAGCTGTGGATAACACTCTCACATTCTCTAGCCCTTTAACTTCTGAATAATATTTCATGGAGTATATGTGTGTGTGTGTGTGTGTGTGAATGAGGAAACGTGTGTGAGAAGCGAGACGCTTGCGTGCACGAGTGTGTGAGAAAGGTATTGTTTATTGTACGCGCCGGATGTGCGGTTTTCCCGGGAAAACACTTGGACAGGAAATTCACGTTAACAAGGAAAAGGCGGTCGTCTCGTGATACGGATATACGCGCTGATATCGTAAAAAACAAATTTGGGTTTGTAAACTCAAATCAATTTAGAACAATCCAATATGATTTGACAAATATCCCTTGTTCCACAATTAACACAAACATTTCTGTCCTATATATTATTTAAGAGTTTGTAGGAACAAATATATGGGCCACGGACTCTCCCGGAGAAGATTAGCACGGGTCAACAAACATGGTAAGATTCAATTCACTGGACAACAGATTAACAGAGCAGATTGTGATTCAGAGGAGGGAGGGTGGGGGTGCAAAAATTACTAGAAATGAAGTAAGAACAGCTAACTGGAAATATCGGAGGTTTCTACATCATTTAAAGGAAAATAACAGTTAGGGGGCCATCTGTACGAATCTACATGGATTTCTTAATTTTTTCCGTATGCACCACAGAATGCAAATGGTAATTTGTGGAATTATATGGAATTATAAATCGTAACATGTTTGATACACTTATAGTTAGCGGACAAACACACATGCTAGGGGCAGTGGGTGTGTGGAAATCTGTCAATCACGAACACTTGAATTGAATGAAGCTCTACAGAACTGTATCAACCAGAACATTTGAAAAAAAAAGCCATACACAAATAAAACAGAGAAGATAGAAGTGAGAGAGGGTGTGGGACTGCCAAAACCGATAAAAGACAGGGGCAGAGGGGGGAAAAAATTCACACCTCTTTATTCTTCCTTCTTTCACATAGGAAAAGGAAATCAGGACAGGAACCGAATAAAGCCATTGGCATGTATGAGTGAGATAAAAGGTAGAGGGAATGAGAGAGAGAAACCAGAAAGGCCAGAAGAATGAGGTGGGCTTGAGTGGCAGGCTCCCTATTTGAAGACCACCAGAGAGAGTGACAGACTACATAAAGTGAATGACACTTCATCACTTCATACACTGTCATGCAGTGTGTAACACATACACACACAGATCTGAGGAGTTTAATGCTAAGTGGCATATAGACAAAAGCAAAATGGTACTTTATCAGCAGTTTCCATCTCCACTTCTTCTCTCATACGCGCATGGTGACAGACGCACGGCGTGAATGGCCCTCCATCGCGACGGTGAACTCTGCCCCACAATTGGTCACACTGGCCCAGGTTTTGTATCTGCGGTGGGAGCGTGCTAATTTGGCCAGAACTTATAACAAAAAAGCACTTAGCTGGCAAAACCCCACAAGCAAATCCCATTCCCTTGAAAAAAATGAATGGGACATTTTGGGTAGAAAACCAAGAAAGACCCATTTCTGGATGAATTAAACCGTGTAAAGAGCTCTTTAGCAGGGTGAAACAGTAACACAATGGGGTGACGGCGGACAAGCCGAAAAGAAAAAAAAATGTGAGGAGGTCGGATAGTTTTGGGATACAGATGGAATGGGAGTGAAATAATAGAAGGAAAGAGTTAAAGAGGAGAACAGAGGAGAGACTGAACTTTGTACCGTAAACCATGCGGTACAAGGCACACAGCCAAAGGAAAGATATGAGAAACACAGGTAGGAGAGAGAAACCAAAAGGGAGGGAGAAAGAAAAAATCTGAAAGAAATTTTTTTTTTCTTAAAATTAGCTCTTTTTAAGCTTAAGAAACTTAATGAAGGTCTGTGTTATGCTTCAAACACATATAAACTTTCCATTAAATGTTTTAACTTTAAACAGGATAGCAAAAACCGTAGAAGCATAGAGTAACAGTATAGAGATATATAATTTGTGTGGGTAGCACAGGCCGGATATTCTGGCCTTGGAAAAATTTCTTGTGAAATTTCCTTGAAAACTCTTGACAGTTTTGGTAAGCACAGTGTGAGATGTTGAAATCTCTTCTGATCCCAACAAGAAACACACGCACACGAGAAACTGGAGACTCAATTTAATCCCATTGCTCCTTGTGAGAAGAAATTAAGAGATATGTGAAATAGGTGACTGACAACAAAAGTATAACATTAACAGATTACAACTACTGTGTGGTTGTATAATAGTACCTTCGAACAGTGTAAACAGATAAATGCACCTTTTGCGAGAATGCACAGAAAAGTTAATTAAGGAAGCTTGGTTAATAAATATATGAGGGAGTCAGTAAACCATAACCAAGGGCTAAATTACAACTACTTAACCGGGCACACCTTAACCACACACAAAGCCTTCAAGATCATAAACTAGCGAATGAGCAGCAACACCACAACACATGTGTTCCCAACAAGCAGCAGCAAGCGCAACCGTAGCACGCACCAACAAATTCAAACATGCACCTTTACACCGCCTAACACAGAATAACCACATTAAAAAACACGCTCAGCTGCATCGGACCGTCGACCCTGGAGTCAACCTTGCTCGGGGGCACATAAGACACTTTATATACTCGGTCAACCATGTGCATCGGAGGCTGGAATGCATAACCAACACACAATTAATTTTATGCAGAATTATTCATTACAAGAAAGAAAGCAAAAAGATCTGTTGTCCTCTCCAAAATGTCCTTGATAACAGGAAAACATCTGAAAGAATAGATTTACAATGGGATTGCACAGTGGCTAAAATGATGTTGTTTGCACATTAATATCCATCTGCTAAACCAAACACATGTAGTTTTATGAGTCTGAATGATAGATAGATGTATGGGTTTGCCAGTTTGGAACGGGCAAGACGCCCTATTTTAAAAGCTTTCTCTCTGTTATCGGCCTTTACGTGTCATATTCAGAATACAGTAATTCATTTGAACTTTTTGGCCGCTAAAATTTTGGCAGTTGCTCAAAGATAACAAATCCAATTCTTTAACTGAAAAAGTACTATCGCGTTGAGCAATCTGATTCGTTTGAAAGAATCGTCCATGCAGACGGTTGGTTTAAATGAATCGGTTTAAGACATCGGTTCACTGAATCGTTTCATTGCTCAAAATGTTCCCCTAATGAACATTAACCATGGGTTAACTACTACAGTAATCTTTAACTATGGTTGTTGAAGTAAAATAGTAAACATGTATTAACATTGTTTCACAAGAGAAATCATATGTCGGTGCTATTTGTTGTAAAAATATGGCAATACAAATTGTAATCTATAAACATGTTTTTTAAATGTTATAATAAATGTGTAATAAATTAAAGGTTTATTTTCGTAACTTTGTATAAGAGAGCCATGCGCGAGAGTTTGTAGCCTTTAGCCTATCTAAATTATGAAGTAACGCATATTTGGTTGAATACATCTTAATCAATATATTTTATAAGGTTTAACGTAAAGTTTATAAAAGTTGATGTTTCAACATCATTCCAGAGAGCAAAACCTTGGCGAATCGATTCGTCCGAATCATTAAATCGAATCGGCTGCAAAGAATCTTTTCCTGACGCGTCTCTGACTCAATCTCAGTTTTGCAATCCCATCACGAGCCCTCTGTATCAGTAAACGCGTTATCACTCAACACATTTTTCAACACCTTATTGACACATACACGTCAAAAACATTCCCGTCGGTTCACTCCCATTTTCCCGTTCATAGTTTCCTTCAACAGTAAAATTCTGTTTAATTTATTTTTACAAATAAATACATTTCCATTTTAATTCAGTCAATAAAAACTAAGCGAGTTTATATAATTTATATTAAATGAATATTGTAACGTTAACTGCAGCTATGCGACAGAATTGTGTAACTTTATGTTATTCCTGCCCAGATCTGTACACCTCAGCAAGCATGCAAGCATTAAGTCCTCATAGAAATAAACTGATTTCTTTACTGTTACATTACATCAGATACTCAGCCACAAGTAAACAAACATTTCAGTGATGAGAGATAGGTGTCTCATGACGCAAAAATATTGTATTACGCAATCTGTTACAGGTAAAGAGATGTAACCACACCATAAAGGCGGCGTCGTGATGCATTAAGCATAATGTAAACAAGCATGATCAACTCAGTTTGCAAGACTTGCAAACAAACATAAACAGAAAAAAAACATTAACAGAAAAAATGCAAACAATTCCTGCAACCCTAAAATGCCAACTGATGCTAGAGTTCATTAAGTTATTATTAATCTTGTTTATTATTAACACGCTTCAATCAGTATATTGTAACGTATATTGCAATCAATTGCACGTTTAGCAGAAAAAGGTTATTTGACTTACTTCGGGTTGGTGCTATTCCAGAACACCGTGTGTCTTTCAGCAGAGGCGAGCAAAGCACAGATACTCGCTGCCATATAGATGAGCCACAACAGTTCCATTTAGACCCTCTGTGATTCAATCCAAGAACAGAAAAACGGCCAGAAATAGGTCAAATCTGTCTTCTTAAACCTCGTTTCCGTATAGCCGTGTAAGTAAATAAAAAAAGGTTATTTAGTTAGTTAATATTTCGTTTGTACTGAGCGCTTAAAAGATTGACAATGAATGAACAACTCCGCGTCTGCAATCTATTAAATCACTTCTGAATGAAACTTTCTTCTCGTCGCGTTTTGGTTTTGTGAAAGGCGGTCCGGGTAAACCACGCCCACTACAACCTCACAGCAAATCAGAGCTCAGGATTCCTTCTCTACAGAAGCTATCGGTCGCCCTCTGCAGAATCGGATAGATGCAGCTGAGAGTGAGGTAAATATCGACTGTTATCATATTTTCCAAGCATTCTGCAGTTATGAACGACATCAATAAATATGACAAAGTTCCTGGAATTCCCTCTGATCAAATCAGGAGGTAAAAATAAACGTTGTAGATCGATTCGTTTACTTGTGGTTCGTTTTAGTTCCTCGAAAACGCCTCGCGACTGGAAAATGACAGTTTTTTTTCATAGACCAACCCTAACCATGGTTTAGCAGATTGACTAGTATTAGTATATTTGTCGTTTTACCACAAATATCATAGTTAAACTACTTGCTGTAGTAAAGCTATAGTTTATTTGTGGCAATTGTTTCACTACAAATAAAACCCCAACAAGTTTAACCATAGTTAATTTTCTTAAGTGTGATTTGTATTGAGCAAGTGGTCATACAGACGTCTTTTCACACTTTCACACATGAAATTAATCAACATATAGAAGTAACCCATTGACACTTTCACACAGACTAGAAATCCTATTTGATTTACTCAATCAAATTACCCTCTTCATGTGTCCTTATCTAGTTTATACAAGTAATTACTGTTGAATAAACAAACACCTGATTAACCACCCACAGAGATCACCGCCTTTGTCCAAGAGAAGTCATACAAAATGCATTTAAGTTACAAATGTCCATTTTCATGCTTGTTGTTATTAAAAAAACATTTTGTCTTTATTACATTTTCAGCAGTCTCTCTCTCTCTCTCTCTCTCTCTCTCTCTCTCTCTCTCTCTCTCTCTCTCTCTCTCTCTCTCTCTCTCTTTCTTTTGCACGCACGCATACACACACGTACACACAGTGACTGTGTATTGCACAATAGACACTGCCTTTTGGCAGATTTAAGTTGTGCCAGCAGGCTTTTTTAGCACACTTGTCATAACCGCAGTTACTTCTGCTGAATGCTAATACATAATTCAGACACCTCCTATGGAGTAAACCACAGCACTCATGTCTCCCCCAAATAATGAGGTGAGTCCAACATCAACCCACAAACAAATAAAAGTTTTTAAAACCAAAAAATCCTAGTACTGTTAAAAAAGTTCCTATTTTATTTCTAGGACATTTTAAAGGCCGGTTCTAGATTGTTTTTTTTATTATGTGTAGTAGTGTTCCTGTATATAGCTTAGTGGTAGAGCATTGCATTAACAGTACAAATGTTCATCGGTTCGAACCATAGACTGTAAAAAAATTGACGACGCAACTTCCTTCCATTGTAATGAATTGAAGCCAAAAAGTATCCGACCATGGGCACTGCCATGTTTCGTAAAAACGTCAATTTGGAGCCAGGGCATGCGCAAAAGGAATCGTCCGTGGAGCCGCGGTATCAAACCTTCGCCCAAACGCTTGTGCGCCCAATTCAACCACGGCAATCGTAACGACACGCCCTGTTTATATTAGGGCTGTGACGATTAATCATGCAAATGCGCATGAGTGAATTTGAATGAATTACGGTGAAATGCTGGCAAATCCAAAAGCCAAAGGGCGCTCTCGTGCAGAAACAAAATTTGTGCCGCAGAAGAAGTACCATTACAAATGCGATTCCAGGAAATGTCTATAAGCATATTTACATCGCTGTTGTTCAAATTGTTTCAGGTATTTCATGATAATAATGAATTTTTTGAATGATTTTGTTTAACTAGCATTGGTTTATTAAATGCACGTTATAAACGACTCAGACTCATAATGATTTTAGATTGATATGTACTTCCTACTGACCAAAATGGAATAGTTCACGCACGAGCTGCGCATGAAACACAAAATCGAAGTCTTGCGATACAGAATTGATTTCAGACAGATATTTTTAATGAGAAACGTGATTAATTGTCCCAGCCCTAGTTTATATAGCATCAAATTACTAGCTAAAATGAAACTTAACACAAAAATGACCAATTGAATATATATCAGCGTGATAACAACTAGTGAAAGAACGATATATCGGCCGGCCGATATCGGGGCTATTTCTGTGAGTTTTATGTGTATCGGCATCGACCAATGCGTGGCTGATGTCTTCGCTGATTTTTCCGGCATTATTTACAGACAGAGTGTTGTGTCTAAAGGTCATGTGACATCAAAAGCTCGGACTAACAGCTGATCATAGCTGGACAGATTGTGTTTTTATTTCCAACTCTATATATATTTGTAGTAGTAAAGTGCTAGAAATCAATATCCTTTGCTGATAGTTCCTCTTCATTGTGGAGAGTGCAGTTCATGGTTCCATAGCACCCTCACCTGTTTTTACTATTTGTTAAATAAGTTCATTAAATGTTACTTTTTTAAATTGAGACTTGTAACATTTGGCATCATCGTGTCATTTTTATAATGTAAATTGAATGAGCAAAAGAGGTATCGGCTTCAAATATTGGCTCAAGAAAATCGGCAGCCTGTATCGGTCATCGGCTAAGGCTGATGAAACAAAAATCTGTATCGGCATCGGCACTTAAAAAATCCATATCGGTTGATCCCTAATAACAACTACCTTAAAGGACCAAAACCATCTTTCAGAAAATTTTATTGGAAGTGTAAATTTTTTTTAAAATTAGAGCACAGTCCCGTTCGTTCGCATGGAGAGGGCGGGGTTTATGACTTGTATTGCAGCCAGCCACCAGGGGCGATCACAGAGCCAGCAGCTTCACTTTTATAATAAATTAATTTCAAATTAATTTTAAGTTTAATTTAAATTTTATGTGCCAAATAAAAACCAAACGGGCAATTGTATATATTAAAATAACTGGCACACCTTTAGGTTTACAATACATTTTAAGTTCTATCTTATTTGTACTAAATCTGTAGTAGAGAACTGTAATAGAGTTCTTCACTGTAAAAATTAAAACAACTTGGTTTTGCAATTTATTTCAACACACTATTTTAAGTTTTGACATTTGAATAGTTGACATGACTATCGTTTTAAATTTCCACCAAAATGTTCATGCCCCATATTGCCCATACCCACTAACCAGCCAGCATATATCCAGATATGCAGCTTTCATGGATCCCATCCAATTTTTGTATTGCACAACACTCTTTACTTTGCTCATTGCTCTTATTCAGATATACAGGTATGACACACACTCATTTTCACCTTTACAGGTATGACACATACTCCATCAGGATGTTGTGATTCAAGAACCATCCCTAACATTCCGGGTCGATCCAGTTTTGGTTTTGAACGGCAGGTATGATACACAGTCTGCAACAGCTGTAAGTCTTAACAGGTAAGCCAGACAGAACAGGATCAGACAGTATGATATTATATGCTCATCACAACAGACCATTTCCTATTCTGCATTTACGCAACAGCGATTACGCAAATCAACTAAAAGCCCAGCTCATAATTAGTCAGATTTGTTGATTTAAAAATCTATGCGAGGCTGGGCTTTCCTCTATGCTGAAAAACAAACCTATTAGCTCTATTTCACAACCTAGAAAGCAGCCTTGACAGCACAGGTGGGTTCCTGACATGCAAGCAGCTCCAAAAAGTCAACAGCACCATCTGAAATACCTTGTTTTGGCAAACGTCTAAGACAACATCAACTGTAACCCATGTGGAGTAGGCAATACCAGAATGCATTGCAGTAATCTTAGTGAAAAACACCAAGAATTATGTGTTGATTATAATAATGCTGTACTGAATATAACCAATACAAATGGTTAAATATAAAGACCACCTATGTATAGCAACCCCAAACGGTCACTTACAAGGTTTCCTTTATGAGTAGGGATGCTGTCTGTGTAGTATAGTTTTTGGAACAGAGCTCCTTGTAACATGTTTATTTCTTGAGCCTTGTCCTGGTCTTGGCAGCATAAAGTTGAACATTTCTTAAAATGTTACAAGAAACGGATATTTGCTTTCCATCTTTCTCCTTCTCTGTTGTGCACTGCTCACATTTATCTTAGATAGAAGGGACAGGGCAGTGAAACAAATGCTGTGGCAACCATACCACAAATTACATGTTCAGAAACTGACACAAATGGCACAAACTTTAGCACAGATCACATAGTTTTCTCACAGTGTACGCTGTATGCGTATATTTTTATGTGATGTGTACATTATGTACACTCAGTATGTAGATATGCTCTCTATATGATATATCACAAGAAAACAAACTTGAAATAAAATCGTATGTATAAAGACAGGAAACTAGAAAGAAAAATGACCTTATTTTCAAAAAGTAGGTCTAAGTTTCTTAAACCTCATTCACACAGCACTTTGGTCCCAGAAAACTTCTGTAACATTGGCAGAGAGGCTTCTGTGTGAACACAAACACGTCCCGTAAATGTTCTGGGATCGCTAGTAACATTGCGGTAACATAACCGGAAAGCATTCTGTGTGAATGAGACGCAGAAACAGTGCTGTAATGGGCGTGCCGTAGTGAGCGTGTCATCGCAACCAGAAGTTATGGTTCAGTTATTTGACACGAGATTGACATGCGTATCATTCGCGTCGAGAAATGTCGATCAGGGAGCTTGTGACTATCCGCGCTGAAGCTGAGATCATTCACCAGCATTACAGAACAGCGCATTACGCTACCCAGTCTCATGAAATTACATACCTATAGTCACTTCATTTTTTTTTATTCTTTTTCGTGATACTGTCACGAATTTCAGCATTTTTTCGTGATAATATCATGAATTTCTGTTTGTGTGTCATCGTCATGTATTGGTTACTAACTCAACTGCTTTTTCCTATTTTCAAAACATTGTCGCTTTAGTTTAGGGTAAGATTTGGTGTTTGCGTTAGGATGTCACTTTAAGTATTGGTTATACTATTGTTTTCAGATTTATTTTTTATATTTTCAGATTTTTAAACCATTGTCGCCTGGCATTAGTGTTATGGTACGTACACACCAAATGCAGGGCATTGCGTTATTCGCTCTAAATTACTCGTTGGATTTAACTTCGTGTCATGCTAATTTTTCGCTCTTGAATATTTTCAACTTGGGCGAAGACGCGTTTGAGGCAAATAGCGCATGTTTTCGCATCGAAAAACATTTGCATCACCCCACGCGAGGACGCGTCTATTGGCAGTGTGAATGAACCAAAAATCTAATCAAGTCCTGGATTCATTTTCTGTGTATTTTTCGCAATCTCTGTGTGAAAAGGGCTGAACTATAAAAGGTATTCAGCAAGGTAATCAATGTCAGCAGTGACCTTTAGCTCTCTTACTGAAAAGTCTTAATAAGAACCTTCTTGGAAACTTTGCTCAAAATTCTTTTGACAAAATTTGATGTAAAATCTTTATTTTCGGTCAACATCAAAGTATAGCCCCTCTCCTCCACACAAAACAGACCATCTCGTCCTGTGACATGACACTAAAGCAAACTGAAACTTTTGCCCTTTTTGCTATCTGAACAACTAGTTGCAGAGGAAACAACAATACAAAAGGACTAGTTACACCCACGCCAAGCCAAACAAATAATGACAAAACTTTTAGTTAGACTGCAACTCCTATTGTGAGTGTCTAGATTGTTTCTCTTTGTATTATGTGAGTCTAAAATACAAGTTGCCATGTGTGGATTGTCTGGATTGTTGTGATTATTGTCCAGACAGTGTAGTATTAAATCCAAGAGTGTTCGTTAATTAGACTAATTTAAACCTTGCCCAGGGATGAACTTATGTCTGACAGCATGTGACCGTAATCCTGAACTACACAGATCCTCTGCTGTCCTTATTATGGACTGGAGCCATTTTTAGCTTTCCTCTTGCCAGTAGTCAACATTGCACAAGTTTTTTTTCTTCTGGCTGGCCTACAAGTTAAAATTGGTGGCATTCCCAAAAAGATCTCAAGTTTGTTCATTTATGGTGCTTTCCATTGGATAGTACAGCCTGGTGCGGTACCACATTTTAGTATCAGTATGGCTCACTTAAAACCTCAACCGAGGTCGTACTAAAAATATATCGGGTACACAGTGCAAAACCCACCAAAAGTGAGCTGTACTGCACTGTACCGGGCAGAACTATCCAATGAAAAAGCACTAATAGTCTCCCAAATGTGACCAGAGAACGTATGGTTTTGACATTACATTACATTGTCACAATGTAGGAAAAAATCCTAATATCACAGCTAATTTCGTCCATCTCTGGAAAGAGAGTCAATACCTCAGATATCTTGCTGATAGCAGCAATAAAGTAAAACTCGGAGGAAGTGGCCAGGGAGACAACCTTATCCAACGGTCATTGTGGACACATAAAGAGCCACAATTGTTGCGTCACACAGACAAATTAAACAGAGGCCAGACCACCCGGGCAGACACAATGTCAGCTTTCCCCGAAAAAACAGCACAATGCCAACAGCCCATCTAAAATTATAGCAGTTCCCAAACGCTGTTGTAATATGCGTGTGCACACACACCTGGTTTACAGGGACATAATGACATTTATACTGCAAACTGTAAATTTTGTCCCTTTCCTCTAACCCAACCCAAAAACCTAACCCTCACAGGAAACTTTTGGCATTTTTTACTTAATAAAAAATCCTTTATTATGTTTTTTAGTGCAGGCGCACACAGACACACACATCTTGTAGCTCCAGGGGCCAGATGTCAGAAATAAGTGGGTATGTTCCTTACTGCATCGCTCAACAACTTGGTGTTCTCATTAACCCAAACACACGCACACACACACACACAGACATACACACCATCCGTGCTCTCTGTTCATCCACACAGGGCTGTCTAAAGTGCCAAAACCTTCGTCCTCCAATTCAGGGGAAAAACTGTCAATGTTTTTTTTTTAATAGCACAGAATCAGAGGTCCGTCACTGTGAAGCACAGACCTTCACTGACATACATTTGATCTGTTTCCCCTGGACCACAAAACATGATTTACTGACAGTGGCAACTTTTACAAAAACAATGTTTGGTACACTGTATACAGTGAGTTTCAAAATCTAGAGCAAAAGTGTTTAGCTCTCAGAAATAGCTTTGGCACACTTTGAGAGAGCCAAATAGAGTTCTAGGCTACAATCTTAACAATAACGGTTCCCATTTCCCATTTTTTGGTAACGTTTTCACCTTAGAGCGAGACATTTTAAGTTCATAAAACGTAAATATTTTAAGTGTCACGAATTGCAGTAATTTTTTTTTAGATCTTTCACTTTTCATAGTGTACAGTACATTTATATTATGAATTATGGTATTATAAAAAGAGACTAAAGCCCTATAGAGTATAGTCTGTTTTTTACATGTACACTCTAAAAAAAAATGGTGCAATATAGCACCAAAAGTGGTTCTTTGCTCGTAATCATAGAAGAACCGTTTTTAGTGCCATATAGCACCGGTGAAGCACCTGTGTAGAACCACATAGTGCCATGTAGAACCATAATTGGTGCTATAGTGGTGCTATATGGCCCCCATGTATGCATACAGTCAAGTGCACAGCCTTGCAAAGTAGTTTATTTGATTTATGTACCCAGACATTCAACACATGAGCATGGGCTAGACACTAAAATCCTGTACGTGCATGTGCAAACTATACATACAATGTAAGCAGGGTTTAAAATAAATGGTGGCATGCTTACAGTATGTGAGCACTGATCTGATGACAAAAATTGCATCATGTACACTGTACATGGACATTTTCTTATTTGTACACAGAGGCGGACACTACTTGAGTATTTTAAGTAAATTTTCCAAGCATCTGTGCTTTATCAGAGTATTTATCTTGGGAAAAAAATGTCTTTACTTTACTAAAAAATGTTCATTACATTCTAAAGCATAGAATCATACTGTGTATTCCTTTTATATTGCATATTAAAATTTATTTAATACCAAATTACATAAAAATTGTGTAATTTTACTTTTCTTGAGTAAAAGTACAAAGGTACTTTTTATTTAAATAAAAGTAAAAAAATAGATGCAGGGCTCCAGACTGCCACTAATTGGTGGCATTTTGCCACCAAAATTTGAGAGTGTGCCACTGAATTTTACACCCAGTGCACATGTGCGACCAGTAAATTTGACTTTTTTTGTGATGTTACACTGAATTTGAAACATCACATTGTACTTTCTGCATCTATCATCAAAGTATTTATTAGTAATACATTGGAAATTAGTAGAAATGTGAATATTTGGTTAGCATGTTGATTTACGGTGTGTGCCCCTAAATTTTCTGGCTGTGCCCCTAAAATTTTCAGTTGGGGGCCACTGTGCTCCTAGTGAAAAAAGTTAGTCTGGAGCCCTGAGATGTTTAATGTACTTAAATATTAAATATAAACCAAAAACTTGAAATTATGAAATGTAGTGGAGTAAAAATTATGAGAATACGCTTTGGATGTATGTTTTCAAAGAAAAACACTGATAAAATACGAATACTTAAAAATGTACTTTTATGTACAAAGTAAAAATACTTAAGTACTGTCCGTCTCGACTGTACATTCAATCTACATAAAATTTATTTTACATTTTTTATCAATATTTGTGTTCAAACCCTTGGCCTTTAATTTACCAACGCAATGCTCTACCAATCGAGCAAGAGGAACTGTTCTGATACAGATTTGTGGGTTTTTTATTACTTTTTAACTAGAAAATGTCTTTATACCATGGGAGTATAAACAGGCAGCATCCAAATGCAAGGGCTTGAGTCATTTTGAGCAGTTATTGGTAGTTTGGGACAGAACCACAAACATCCACCACTGACACCGGATCTGTACTGTAATTAGGCGAAATACAAATCACTTGCACTTCCCTCAAAAATCGTACGAATGATGTCATGATGGAATCAAGAGGCATTTTTCTGTCATGATGACAACCAAACTCACCCACTCTTACCAATACGATTCCAGTGTGTTGCTTTTGCTTACTGTATGCACGGACCTTCTGCATACCCAGTTTTACACGGTAATGAGCCTAACGCTTTCAAAGTGGCACTGATCTAATTATGAACTAAAATAGAAATGTTTGTCTTTGATGTTGGTAATCTTGTTTGCAATGTTGCTTTAAGAAAATGTGGATTAGATCTTTTATGTGGAAAATATTGCAAAGAAGCAAGAAGGGTTCTAGTTCTGTTTCTCAAATCTGATTAGATTGCCCATAGCTGAAGCCAATATATGATCGCTTATGTTTATAGCCTTAATGTTCTTAGACGTAGCATGCTGCATAAAGACTTTGCTTGGTAGGTCTCACTAGGTGAAATAAACTTGCAAATGAAGAGTTTATCTCGTTTTGGAACCAAACTCTTCAAATAAACACTTGAGAGGTCACTTCAGTTGTTAGTTTACTGTGCGTGTGTGGTCTGCATCCATTATGGAGTGATCAACTGATGTCTGTTGCTCTGTGGGTTCTGGTGTGTACTAATAAAAAGCACTTTAATGGACATTGCCCCTCCCTTTCACCTCAGTGTCCATCCTTTTCTCATCCATACCGGCACACTTCACCATTCAGTGCGCTTCACTACTCAGGAGAAGAAATACATTTTACAGCCTCCATCCATCACTCTCCTGGTCAACCCCTCCATCTGGCACACTTCCACTGATTGGAAAATGAACTGTACCATCCTGTCCTCCATCCTTGCTTTCCTGCTGTTATATCACACAGCATTAACTTCTGATTAAATTTAAGATAAAACAAGGGATCATGCAGGCATAAGCAGTTTCTGAAAAACTGCTGGAGAAAGTGTCGATTTGTTTAAATTTGAATGAACATTCAGTAACTTGGAACTTGATACTCCATTTCTTAATACTTTTAAAAAATAAATAATGCATTAGATGTCATTCTAATGTAGTTTCCTGATGTGACTTTCGTTTATGCAACAAGAGAAGGAAAGTTGGCAAACTTTGGATTGGTCAAAGCCTTGTCTGAAGGTTTAAAAAGGTTACCTATTTTCCAGTTCACGATTTTACACATTCTTTGGTGTGTAAGTGTGTGTCAGTACATGTTAACGATATGCAAAGTTACAAATCTGAAAGTAAACAATGTTGCAAGTTATCGTCTCCAGTTTTAATCTCTCTTTTAAGCACACATGCTAAACTGTTCACTTTAAATGCTTATATCTTCTGTATGCAAACGTTGATTCATACCAAAATGCTTTTTTGCATAGTTGTGTTTGACACATGAAAACGTTTCGGGTTACGTATGTAACTGTTGTTCCCTGAGAAGGGAATGAGACGCTGCGTCTCCCTTGCCATACTTCCTGCATCCCTTTAACGCCGTCTTTGACAATATTTCAGATAGTGATATACTTCCTGACTTCCACGTCACCCTTTGTCATCAAGCCTCACCATTGGTTGAATTTGATATACACATTCAGACGCACTTACCCCTGGAGGCGTCCCCAAAGTGTCACCGCAGTGACGCAGCGTGAGTTCCCTTGAAAGGGAACTGTAACAATGTATCTTAAAAGGTAACACGATGTAACCTTGCTCTCACTTGAAATGTGTCCCTACATTTAGTCCTTAAATTTGAGGGTATTGGACCTGGAAAGTCCTTGAAAGGTCCTAGAATTTAAAGTTAACTAAGGTGTGGGAACCCTGAAAATAGTAAAGATGATGTTAATCCTGTCAGTATTGCATTGGGAGATAATCTTCAAATACGGTAAGGAGCGTCACATTTCAGGCTGACGACAGAGGTATTCAGGCCAATCACATTGTACTGGTTAGCTGGCCAATCATAGGACACTGCGCTTTTTAAATCGATAAGCTTTGTACAAAATCAACATGTTTCACGGAGGCAGGGCATAGATGAGCAACAATAATGTACGGTATGTGAAAATAATGTGTTTTTGAACCATAATCCATGTAAACACATGTAGGAGCTTTACTGCAGATAGTATAGGCAGTATGAACAAATAAAAAGATGCTTATAAAATATTTAGACTACAATATTTAGGACCGACTAATGTTTGGTTTAAGCACTAATTCATTAGCTAAAATTAGGTGAAATTGTCAGGCAAAGCAGAATGTTTAAATCAATTTTATGGCCTTTCTGTCACATAGATACACTTTCACTTTATTCGACAGAAGAAAAGATAGAAAGCAGAAGGGATAATCACACTTATCTCCTGTTTACAGTAAGAACCACACTCACATTTATCATCCCCTCTGTCTTATTACCTAAAAGGAAGTTTTGCATTTTATTGCCCCCCATCCCCTGCAAAGTGGCACACTTTCACGATTACTCTTTCTTTGTCTGCTTTTTAGTTTATTCATCTAAAAAAGCAAAAAGTAGAGAGTTTTATTGCTTCAGTTTTCACTTGACACTGTGAAACTGCGGTTACCATAATCTTTTACAGTAGTGTTTATCTTTCTGTCTCTCATTATCCATCTATTGGCCTTTTACTCCCTCTCCTGCTGTCTGTAATGATTCTGGTATGAAATTTTGTCAGAGATATCTTTTCGAAAACCAGCCAAATCCAGCTCATCCTTACATTTCAAAGGCTCTTGCATTAACTCCATCTATACTCAGGAATAAATCCCATCACAATCATTACATTCCCTGAGTCTCGTTTTTCACTGTGTCACCCATTGAAATGACCTTATAAAGAAAGGCACATTCTATTTTCCACCTTCAACACATCACTTAAAAGTTGGAGATCAATTTTACAGCTTCCTTCTTCCATCTGTCCTTTCATCCCCTTTTGACTCATCCACTCTTTTTAAAGAGGCAGAAAATCCATTTTAAAGGTCTTTCCCCCAAATGACGTCCCTTTCACAGAGGGGAGAGAATCGATTTTAAAACTCCACCTCTTCGACGGCACATGTCAAACTTCTGTCCTTCTCTGGTGTAGTTTTTTTTCTTTATCTCGCCAACCCCTCTTCAGCCCACGAAACAACAAGCACATGCCAACAACTATTACCATTGTTTTACCTCTCCACTTCAAGAAGAGCTTCAGAGATCTATTAAATCCTCTCAATGGTCATTCACAGGCGTACACACCCACACAACACAGCAATCGGCTTTCATACAATACAATACACTAAACCACATGCAGCATTACCATACAGGTGCCCTGTCTTTCTGTAGGCACACTTCTTTTCTGATCTGTTTACTGTGTAGAGGAGAATTCGGGTCATTGTTTTTAAGATGAGGCTTTGGAGGTTGCTTAAGACAATTTAACCCCCCTCTGCTCTTGGTATTTCTGCGGCACCTGTCACACCATTGTGAAAGCAAGTTTGCTGTTCGTCTTATACCCTACATATCCCAAAAATGCTGGGTTGGTTCAGCCCATAGTTAAGTAAAATGTTGGCAAACAGAACTGTTGGGTTTATATTAAATTATACTCCCAGCAAGCAATTTTGCGTTTAAAAGACGTCCAATGTCCAAAAGAAAGGCAAAATTAGAAAAAAAATTAAGAGACATCTAAAAATAGCCCAAAAGGAAACGAAATAAGAGAAATAAATAAACCTTGCATTCACTCTTGACTTTGCTTACACGATGGAATACATCTCTCAAGTTATTTTAGGCAAAAACGACATTCATGTTTATTTTGGTAAGAAGTGTGTTACTCATAGCATGACTTTATCTGGTCTATTGTCAACCTAGACGTTAAAATGACAGCTATTGCTTGCTGGCCTGAGTTGTTTCAATCCATGGATGGGTCAAAGTGGCCATTTTTTGGGTTAGTTCAAACCAAGTTTAAACCAACATAGAAGTGACGAATCATCGACTGGCCGCTAGAGGCTGGCTCCAAAAGGGAGTCAATCCCCACATACTCATATAATAAAACAATCAACTTTACAGCAGAAATAAATATGTTTACAGTCTGGTACAAAAAGTGTTTTTGGTCTATATAGCTAATTTTTCCCTTCATGACAACTGTGAGAAGGATACATTTTTTCTAAGTCTTTCTGCGTTCACACCAGCCGCGGTAGAGGCGTCAAGCGGGAGTGATTTCAATGGTAAGTTAATGTGAAGACGCTTTGACGCGCGTCTTGGAGGTCTCGCAGCGAGAATGAGGCGTTTAGCGCGGCGCGTTACATGCGATTCCACATGAATTGAGCGTTGGCGCGGCAAACGCGCATTTTGAAAAATGTAAACTTTGCCTGAAAAAGGCGCTGCATTACCCAATCATGAGCTTGCTCTAATAGTGACATGATTACAGGAAGCGAGCGGAGTCGCAGAAGCCCCTCCCATGACCCGAATTTCCCTGTGAATGTCTCAATGACAAGAATTTCACAAGCGACTTTCACGCGCAAATGATGCGAGTAAACTCAAAATGTTCAAGCGGCAAACTAGACTCGGTACACGCGAATTTGACGCCTCAAACTCGGCTGGTGTGAACCCATGGTTAAAGTTAATAATTAATCCATAATTAAGGGTGTGGCCACTTGATTGACAGGTAAACTGCCACTTGCTGTCACTACACCGTTGAGCTCGATGGCGTGGTTTTAGCAACCAGGCACCTCAACTTTACCCACGTCTCGCCTTTTTGCCCATTTTTGTAATGCTTAATGCGGAGTGACGTGCTGCCAAGATGGCGATGGCAGGCCCCAATTAACTTTTGACTACAATAAACTACAAAAAATTTCACTACGTCCATATTTTTTACAGTCTATGGTTTAAACATTGTTTTTTTTATTCAAAGTTCGAGGTTGTGACTTAATTTCGATCGATTTCGATGTAAAATTGAAATCGTGACGCCCTTAGTTTAAACCTAGAGTGTGCTGGAACCAGAAAAAAATCCTGCATTTTAAAGTGTACTTTAATTTCAAGCCTGCAATTGGCAACTGCTTAGCAACACCTTGGCAACCACCCATAGCAGCACTGCACCGCCAAGCAATGTTTTCCTCAAAAAAATTTTATTGGGAAAATGTAACAACGGGTTGTATTTAATATTTCAATATTATATGTCCATATCACATCCATCTTTTTAACTCGGCACGCCTTGAAGCAATGTCGGCTGTACAAAGTTTTATGACATCCAAAGTTACACTTTAATTATTATGGAGAGAACCACGGTACACATCCCATCCCTTCATCTTTATACCTGGCCTTGAGGAACTCAAACTTGATATGTTCACAGTGGGAGCAGACGGTATCGATTTCACTTTCAAATATGGAATTTTCATGTAATACAGCATAGGCAGGTTTTGACTTATTTCCACCAAACGATCCATCGAAACATTGTACCCTATCCAACTTTATATCCAAAGAGAGAGGAACGTCATTTTCTTTACACACCATGTCAAAAACGTCAAGGCCTGTATTGTAGCGCATGTGAAAAATATTTAAACTTGAAACAAAGTTTTAAGAAGGTTCTTATTTCATGCTCTCAAGTAGGTCAGAACCAGCTGCAATTGACAAACTGTCCATAAATGGACTATGTTGACGAGTTTCTTCTGGCTTTAGTTTACGTGCTTGAACATGGTAGCCTCAAAATCTTTGGAACGACGGGGAAGGAGATTGTGTGTGTGTGTGTGTGGTACTGTTTTAGAGATGGAGGCAGATTCTTAAAGACCACAAACCCTAAACATATCTGCAGGCCAGATTCGAACCTCTCTCTCTTTTTCTTTCTCTCTCTCTCTTTCTCTCTCCAACGCTCTCTCTCTCAGCTGAGTTGTATGCTGTTCATTAACAGTGCTATAATACTCCCACAATCTGTACGTGCACATATCTGCTAAACGTCGATGTAAAATGTTGTAGCTGTACATCTGCTAGAATGATTGATATATCTTCCCTCGTGTGTTAAGCTCTTCTGTATTGTAATGTTGGATCATTTGTATGTCTGTTTGGTCAGTGAATATGATTAAGTGTGCGGTTCGAATGTGTGTGGGAGGAAACCATACGGTCACTATCTGATTAGTGTTGTGCTGTGTGTCCACAACCCTGTTCTGAATTAAGATGTCATTGGTTTGGAAAGGAAAATCTTCAGCCCTCGCCCTAATGTATTTTGTGTGTGTGTGCATATAAGTGAATTTATGTGCTTATACCACCCACACACAATACAGCGGAATACAATTTTCTCCCGACTGGGGAACTGAGAATGCTGGAGAGTTTAGGAAAGAAGGAAGAATATGTGTGAGAAGAGATGTGGTTTCAGGCTGAATATGTTCAATACTAGAGAGTTCTGATTGGTTCACATATGGACACCATGTATACAAAGCCAATTCTGTAAAATGTAATGGTATTAAATGCAGAAAGTTGCTTTAAATAATGGACACCTAGCGACCCTGCCTAGCTAAAAATTTTTTTTGTGATTTACTGTTTTCTACATAAAATCATCCTACATAATGTAAAGAACATAACCTTGATATATTAAATATTGACTGAGTACGGTCATGCCAAAGATTGAAATCAATATGAAATCAATCAATCATGGATGTTCCTATTCTCATAATTAGATTATGAGACTTCAACCTGGATTTCACAGGAAGGGTCACATATGTATTCATAAGCATACACACATACAGATACTGCTGCGTCTAAGGGAACTTTCCCATCACTATTTTGGCTTTCCTGCCCTACGTTTTTGCTGAAATCTCAGCGGACGTGAGCATTTAAAATAGAGCCCACGGAGTCGGTCAGCAGACAAGTAACCACACGATAAACTTTCTGCTGCACCCTCATCACACTGTTGACTACTTTACCTGTACTGTATCCTCACAGTTCACAGTTCTGCACTTCTGTCACATCCTCAGGGTACAGAACAGGAAAATCCAGCCCTAGTGTTCAATCTTATACAGTAAAGTACAGAACAATGATCTACTGTAACCTGAACTTTTTAACTCCATAAATCTATGATTCAGCTATAGAGATACATCATAGCCATGACCCAGAGCAACATTTTATTGATCGGTAGCTACTCTTTTGTAGCGTATGAGAGTATCAAATTTGTCTCAGATGTTTCTTTAAATTTCTTTAGGATATGTAAAATAAACTAGATTTATACATTTCGAAAGAAGTTGTGAGTGGTGTTTTCCCATGCAAAATTCACTGCTTTTATGCTATAGGGTGCTCAGGGTGGTTGCAAGGTGGTTGATAAGAGATTTTGAGTAGTTTATTGTTGACCAAATAAGTTTAAAGTTTACATCGATGGTATACAGAAAGGATTTAAATATATGTTAAATACAAAAACCTTGACCTCTCACCTTCAGATTAAAAAATACAACCTTCAAGTAATCAAATGTCACATGATCATACAATGGTCACAATATAACAATAATGATATTAACCAATTAGAAAAACAAAAGACAAAAAAAAGGGAAAAATTCAAATAAAATAGAAGAAACCAAACATCTAAAGCTATGCAAAATGCACAAATATACATCTGAATAAATTTAGTCAGTAACAAAAATTTATTCAACTTCTAAGTCTCAACTTAATTGTGTACATAAATACAACTGATATCCACAAACAATCTAGGTACATATCTAAACATATCTTTAATGTTTAAGAGAAATGGACGGATGTCAAAGTCCTCATTTAATCCTCTAGGGGACAACCTATCTAAATCCAATAAAACTCACACTGTAAAAGCCGCCACAGGACAAACATGTCATTGTCTAACAGTGGGTTCACACCAGCTGCGGGTGATGTGTCCAATTTTCTAGTTTGCTTCTTGAACATTTTGGGTTTACTTGCTTTATTCGAGCGTGAAATTCCAGTCATTGAGACATTCACTTGGAAATTGGCATCATTCTGTTACTCCGCTTGCTTTCTGTAATCACGTCACTTCTAGAGCAAGCTCCTGATTGGTTAAAGCGGCAGGTTTTTCCAGCAAAGTTAAAATTTTTCAACTCGCGTGTTTGTCGTGGCAACGCTCAATTCACGCCATTGACGCAAATTAGATGCACAAATGGGCCGGAATCGCGTCTGCCACGTTAAACGCCTCATTGGCGCCACGAGACCTCCAGACGTCAACGTGTCTTTACATTGACTTAACATTGAAATCACTCGTGCTTGAAGCCTCTACCACGGCTGGTCTGAACACAACATGAGACAACGTAGTAACAAAACGCGCACTATAAAAAAGTTTTTCTGTTTAGGACTACTGTAGAAACATGAGTCAAGACGGCGCGAAACGGCAACTATGTAGGGGGACCCGTGGTGTATGTAGATAAAAGTGGCTCATAATAAGGTAAAAAAAATAATACAGTTCATTGTGTAAGGTCTTTATACACAGCTGATAATATAGTTATGTATATTATATTGCATTTCTGTCAGGAAATCCTTCTAAAAGTCCCACATTGCACCTTTAAGTCTCCTGTGTCTCAGATATTTCCCTTGAGAAAAAGATTCATAAATCTCACAAATGTCTCCAAGAAAGTGTCAGAAGAGATGTCACAAACTGAGCTTAGATTTATAGTCTGTAATCAAAGTCAATACTAAAGATTTCAATATGAACTCAAGCATTTCTCCCAAATCCAGGTTATTTTACCTATAAAATACACATTCATTTTACAGCTCCATACTTTTTATGTATTTCAAAATTTGCTTATTTGTTTCTATTTTCTTCTTAAATGATTTCAGGATAAGCAACTGAGACTAATGGTTACGTTAACATGATAACATTTCCACCATAATTGAGATACTTTTATGCGTTTTGGCTGTACTTTACACGACAACAATATTTTAGGTGACTAAAAAAGCTAAATTGTTTTTTTTTTAAACGACTGCATTATCGTTTCTAAGTAAATTACAAAAACGCAAATCGTGAAATCAGTGACGTCATGCACATACATATATTATGTTCGGTCTATTGGGATGCACGAGTACCTGACAACCATAACAACAATGGCGGCCTACAGTACAGGACTTTGTGTGCAGCTCAAAATACTGAGTTTATTAACGCTTCTTCAACAAAGTTTACAAAATTTCATCTTTATTGTCCAGGGTCACTTGTAAGGGATAATGTAGAGGCAGCCGGTAGTTATTGGGAAATAAGCCCCGACAGTGTGATCAGGACCCGACGCGAAGCGGAGGGTCTTGTATCACACTGAAGGGGCTTATTTCCCAATAACTACCGGCTGCCTCTACATTATCCCGCTTATTACACGGCTACTTGCCACATAAGAAAAAAAACTGGACATGAATATGAATTTGAAACATTTTATTGGCATATTTGTTTTAAATTAACATTTTTATCCTTCCGCGAAACTTTGCACAGATGCATAAAATGATCGTAATACCTTATTAAGATCCTCTGCTTCATACTTGTCTGTCTCCATTTTTTTCTCTTTTAGCCAGTCTTTGAGAAGTTTTAATGCCCATTCTGTATTTTTTTGTTTGTTGGCTTCGTAGCTGTCATGCTCTATTTTGTCAAGTTCAGTCTCAGTAAGCTCTCTGTGTCTTGTCGTGGTTGTCGAGTGTTTGTCACAAGATGGCGCCAAACAGACAGTAATCTTTATTGATCTTTATTGGCGCGGAGCGATTTTACTCGTGCAAGTAGTCCGGCTATGCGTTATTATTTTGGAGCGGTTATTATTTGAAAAGAACGAACCTGCAAATGTCTCAACTGACCAATCAGAATCAAGCATTCCAGAGAGCCGTGTAATAAGAAGTAATAACCTCACCTTATCGTTCGTCTAAACAAAACTTCTCAATGCTTTCACCATCTTGATTGTTTGTATTTATTGCTCTCTGGAGTTGCACAGACGTGTAGTGTTTATTTACAAAGTAACATCGCCAACTACTGGCCTGGAAAGCATAATAAAGCATGTTTATGTGACATTTTTCAAAAAAGCAATGGAAAAACATTATTCTCAATTAAATGTAGCCATCAAATCTATCTTTTTCAAAATTATCAATACAATTTTCCTTTGACTGCATCGACTCCTGTTACCTCAAATACTCCATTTGTTCTCCATCAACACAAACACAAGCAAAACATAATAATGATACATTTTGTATTTCTGCCGAATTAATTTCTGCCCCATTAATATAACATTAAGACTGTGACGAAGCATCGATCACTCAAAAACAGCTGTAAATAAGGCCCACCTACTGGGAGAAATTCTGCCTTCGAGCTGAACCGGAGCAAGTTTGGCCTTGTGACATGATAACTGCAGTCAGGAATGAAGGTGAGACATCTGATTCCAGATCAGGCCTTTGGGACGCCCTTAGGGTCACTTGTAGTCAATCTGAACAGACTCTGGGGTCTCAGTGGGGGTTTGAGGTCTCACTCTTACACCTTATAACACTTAGTTTTAATTACGGCTGCTAAACACTATCAGCTGTCACACACAAACGTATTCCTAAAAGTACAGTCACATGTTCTTGCTATTATAAACACAAAGCATTAAAATAGCATTGGGATCATATTGCATAAACACCAGATGACGTTTAACTCTATATGCATGGCGTAAAAGCGACGGTTTCACCATTTGGACTTCATCAGAAGGGGCAAACATACGTATTGTATTCTGGACGGTGCAAAAACGTTTTTGAAAGTACAAACAAAAAGACATTAATGTAAGCAAGAGGGGATGAATGGACCAGTGGGTACACAAGCATATACACATGGGCTAATACTGTATGTACTCTGTTCAGCATATAGAAGAATATATGTGCGCTAGCTCTCTTAGACGTAACCACAAAGTTACACAGTTGCCAAGCAAATGTCTCCAGTATGTAAGCACCGTCAGATCTCTCTCTCCCCCATATTCATTTTTCTCTTACTCCACGTCTGTTTCATTTTTCAGGCTGTAATTTTTTGGCTCTGTCTATTTTCACTCCGTCCTTACCCTTTTTATAATGTATTCCAGCTCTGCTCTTTCGAACGATTAGCCAAAGACTATATTAAATCAGAATTGGAGCGGAGATAATTGGTCTTCATTCAAACAATTCCTCAAGCTATTAAAGGTTATTTTGTCTGTGCTCCAATGCCGTCAGGTCAGACTGTGGTAAATATTTCTGTTTTATAAAGATACATAATTCTCAGTAAAGAAAGATGGTCATAGTGTAGCTTTGTTTTCTTGTAAAGAAGAGGCATTACAAAATTAATTTACTCCCCAAAAAAGTAACTAATTGCATCCCTTCTCACAAAAAGTAATTCTTACGTTACTTTTAAGTTACTTTTGCATTACTTATTCTTACTTGGCTGAGGCTTGATCTCTTTCAGGCTTTGCAGGTGACAAAGTTCTGTATTCAGAAATGGCATTTTTCCATCACAAAAATGTCAAGCTCTGCCCTGCCATCTCCGTTTCTGACTTAAACTTTTCCCGTTCAGCCACGACGGATTTAATTCTATGTTAATATGTAATGAATAATTCACTACGGACTGTTAAGTTGTTAATAAAATAATGCACACCGAACACAGCGGGTGTGCATTATTTTCGTATAATTCAAAGGACCAGAGTGAATTATTCCTCTTATACCACGTTTACCACAAACATTGCTCTGGTGCCTATTTTTAAGATATTCACCCCTGGAACATTTCTAAGCCAATCAGAATAAATCAGTCAACAGGTCCATGGTATAAGTTCACTTTAATTCAGTACATTCTTTTTAAATCAAATTAATTAAACTGAAAAGTAACTCGCATTACTTTTTTAAAAAAGTAACTCAAATATGAATGTGTACATTTATAAAGTAATACGTTACTTTACTCGTTCAGAAAAGTAATATTATTATGTAATGCAAGTTACTTGTAATGCATTACCCCAACACTGCCTAAAGTGATAGGATTTTAAATCGAAAGTGTGTGTTTTTTAATAGCTGTGGATTATGTTGATTTCAAAACATTTTTATTTTTTTTGGTGAATTTTATGCTTAAAATTCCAAAATATTTAGTTTTGCTATAGCTGTTGTGCATAAGCACATGAACAAAAATCACGTTGCATTGTAAAAAGTAAAAAGTTACATAAACTTAAAAAAATTAATTCAATTCAAGTTGAAAAAACAATGTGCATACAAAATACTTAAAATACTAAATGCTTTTATTCTGCGCAGTTGTTTGATTTTTCACTTTAATTCTTCCCATTTTCCTGTGGCTCAATTACATAAGCAGCACAAAAGGGAGCCCAGATAGGCCGACTGATAAAATGTATAGCTTTGCATGTACTTTAGTAGGTCACTTTAGATAAAAGTGTCTGGAAAATGCATAAATGCATAAATGTACACGTTTTTTTGCCAGCACTTTAAAGCTTGTGCTTATGCAAAAACTGACTTTTAGACAAATCTACACTTACTGTAGATAATGAAGTTCAGATGCAAAACCCATTAAGTGCGTCTGGCTTGATTTTTTTATTCATTAGCATTTTATCACTCTTAATGGATTCTGCCTAAAAATGGAATTGATGAATGATGGCAGGATTATGCGGATTTGACGCTAAAGTATTAAATGAACTTGCGTGTCAAGAGCATTTGGTTACAATCATTATCTTATTTTTGACGGATGTGTCGTTTAGCGGCTTTTGCACATGAACTCTTCATATATTCACTGGACAACTTAGCATTTACAACTGTGACATCTAGCCCCAGTCTCCCCTTCCGGAGGGTGACAGGAAGTGCCATGGGAGCATTCGAGTGCATTCACTTTACTCATAGCGTGTATGTTTAGTTAAACTTCTATCAGATGTTCCTGAATGAGCTATTAGATCATTGACCCTCCAGTTATGCTGCCGGTTTAAAAGGCAAAAATAACATTGCAAAGAGATTTTCCACAGCTATTCATTGAACTGAAATGATGCACTCTCTATTTCCACAAACCATTAACCACATACCAATTTCAAACCGCATCAAACTTTATTGATATTGCAGAAAATTCTTCGAAAAAGATGACCTGGCTAAATGCACGATGAGTGGTAACCCATTGATTGCCAACACTTTGTTTAGAGGCAGCGGTTTATGTTTTCCCGGGATTCACTATGACTTGGTTCAGTGCTGTTATGGAGGCATTTCTACGAGTCTGACCTCAACGCGGGGGGAAACAGTGAGAGGGACAAGAGGCAGTGAACTGAAAAACCTCAGCTATGAACTGATATCTGGACGCTGGGGGTAAAATGAGTTCACTGTATCCACTTCTATGCCTTTAGAATGGGGTTTATTCAGTGTTGGGGATTAACTACAAACTGTCTTTCTCAATTGCTTTTACACTAAAATGTATTCTTTTAGTAAAAAAATCCCACAACAGCATACCACCAGTTTTTAACAACCATAAAGACTATTCCTCACTATTCCACATTTTCAATAATTTTGCGTATTATGGATGTAGAAGGCACTAGCATTCAAAAACCATCACAATGTAATCATGAACTTTCACAATGTCAACATTCGAAGGCAAATAGTTCACACTATTTAGAGTATGGGGTGTAAAAATTTGACATGGTAGTTTATTTGCTTTAGTTTGACGGAAAAAAGGCAGACGGGTACCAGCAAAGGGGTGTGTTTTGGTGGAGAATGGCCAATTTCAATGCATTGTAATGATTTTCATTTATGCATTTGACTCTTTTATTCAAAGCAACTTATAGTTCATTTAACCTATACTTTTTTATTAGTATGTGTCAGTATGTGTGTTCCCTGAGAATGGAACTCAAAACTTTGTGTGCTATTAACAAAGCTCTACCAACCACAAAGACCCACACAACTTAAAACTGAATGACCTCATTAACAGTGTTTAGATGATCTAAAGCTGAACATAAATAGTCCAATCAAATGAACCAATATATCTTTTGCCTTTAAATGCGATTGTGCATCATTTGTTCAGTGTTTGCGACACAATCTGGGGTGCGTTTCCCGTAGCAACGACGTAACTCGCTGCTGAACCACCATAGTATGATGCGTAGTTGAAGAAATTAACTCCCTAGTCAATTTTCTCGAAAAGCATAGTAACTTTGTTGCACAATCGTCGTTGGAACAATGGTCGTTCAACAATATAGTTGATGATGTCATGTGGGAGGTGGAGTAGTAATTAATCTGTTCTAATCGATTTAATGCCAGATAATTGCTGTAAATAACCTACATTGCATCGAAAGAGTGATTTTTCTGATTTATTCAGATTTTTTTACCGTGATTTTAGTTCTTTGTTATTTATTTTTATTTAATTCATGTGCAAGTTCCTCTTATGTCACTTTTCCCGAGCTTTCTTAAAGGGGTGGTTCAATGTTTTTTTATGCATTCTGACGTATTAACACAGTTATAGAGTTGGTTTCCTCATGCTAAACTTAGGCAAAGTGTCAAAAAAGCAGTTGGGTGTGTTACAGAGTATTTCTGTGCCGAATGCACTTTGCCAGGGATTTTACAAGTTTTGAAAAAGTTTTTTTGGATTACAGGTCCAGCTGACGTTTCAGGGGTTTTCTATACGTATCACTTCTTTTCATGGGCACTTCCCCCAGAAAACCCCGCCCACCCATCAATCAGCGGGAGACGCTAGAACTTGCAAACATCACATCATGCGACACAGCTTTGTTTAATTTCAAAACTCAACAATGGCACGAAAGAAAAAGTGTGTTTTTGGATGTAAGGAGAAGAAAGTCAGCCTTATGAAAACAATGGATATAGTTTATTATCCAGGGTAGCAGCGGACTTTTGCGTGTGTTTTGATGCGCTGGACTTTCCCAACCGGGTCATGATGTCTTATGTTGGAAATAGGCGCGTGCATATTATATAAATGACAGGAAAATGTAGTGAAACATAAGTTAAACAGTGCCGTTGCATGACTTGTACTCGCTCCTCCCGTGGTAGTAACTCCTCCTTCTTCTTTTGTTCATAAGTTATCGGAAAGATTCAGTATAGCTAATCTTTCTTTTATAAATCTGATTAAACTAAAGACTCTTCGGAGATATAAAGGATGTAATACTACTCTATAGGTACTCCAGATTAACATCAGAAATGCAGAAACAGCGTGTGTTATGTAAGCTTTAAAGCTCGTAGATCTGCGCACATGCACAGATATTTCAAATGCAGCGCTTTAATCCTGTTTACAAACTTACAGACGTAAAATAAATGATTTTATTTATTTAGAATGATAGATATAGAATGCACTACATGTTTTTTGCTTATTTTGTTATTATTTATTGACCAACATGAGTCTACATATTATTATAACAAGGAATTAAAACTGCAAGCAGTGATGGAAGGGCCCTCGCACGCATGTGCACCGCCACTCTATGGCCTTAGTAAAGCAATGAACCAGGGGGATTGAAATTTCAGTGGGTAAATATAAGCGGATATTCAAAGGAACTTTGAAGTGCCACACCTCCTTTGTGCAGCAGGTGGTGCTATGATTGTATTTGATTGTTGTAACATTGATGTGTTGAGGCCAGGACCCTTGTCAAACGTATGATGTCTGTGACAGGTCGGACATTGCATGCCTGAGTTACAACAGCTTTCTCATGGCGAAACATAACTCTTAACGAGGCCGCCACGGACACGCCCTTCAACGAAAAGTCAAGATCTTCGCAATTTATCATCGCAAAGGGCTTAAGATCAGTCTCAACTGATATGATAATGATTTGATTAAATCTCTGAGAACAGTGAATCACAGCGTAAAACAAGGCATTTACTGCTACCTCTAGGTGGCGCTAGGACTGAAGCTGAATATTGGCATTGAAATGTGTTCAGGCCAAGACTCTTATCAAACATGTGAAGTGTGGGGCAGATTGGACATTGTATGCCTTAGTTATAACAACTTCCGGTTTCATGGCGAAAACGCTGAACTTTGTCAGGCCGCCACGGACACACCTTCCAACGAAAAGTCAAAAGCTCCGCAATTTAACATCGCAAAGGCCTTTAGATGAGATTGACCAAATATGATGACGATCTGACAAAATCTCTAGGAGGAGTTCGTTAAAGTACGAAGCCTGGAAATGACAAAATTTGCACAGAAATCACAGGAAAAATTCAAAATGGCTGACTTCCTGTGAGGTTTAGAGCTTCACTCCAAGAGACTTTTTTGTAGGTCTTGGGGTGATATATGACCCTACCAAATTTCGTTTCTGTAGGATTTTCGTAGCGGCGGGGCTGTTCTCTTGAAATTTTGCAGGTGGCGCTATCGAGCCATTTCTGCACGCCCACTTCTGGCGCCTATGCCACATGTAAATTTTTGCCACTTCTGACGTGTGTGCAACGTTTTATGACTTTTTGAGCTTGTTTAGCCTGTCAAAATGCGATTCAATTAGCGATACTTTGCCAGGCCGCCACGGACACGCCCTTTAATGAAAAGTCAAGGTCGTTGCTTTTTATCATCACACAAGGTCTTGAGATTACACTGGTAAAATATGATGTTGATATGGTTAAATACCTAAGAGCAGTAAGTCACAGCGTCAAACATGGTATTTCCTGCTGCCTCTAGGTGGCGCTATGAGTGTTACTGAATTATGCCATGTTGATGTGTTCAGGCCTGGACCCTTATCAAACGTGTGAAGTCAGGGGCAGATCGGACAATGTATGCCTGAATTACATCAGCTTCCTGTTTCATGGCGAAACATTACACTTTGCCAGGCCGCCACGGACACGCCCTCCAATGAAAAGTCAAAAGCTCCGCAATTTAGCATCGCAAAGGCCTTTAGATGATACTGACCAAATATGATGATGATCGGATTAAATCTCTAGGAGGAGTTTGTTAAAGTACGACGCTTGGAAATGTCAAAAAATGACAGAGAATATTCAAAATGGCTGACTTCCTGTGGGGTTTAGAGCTTAGCTCCAAGAGACTTTTTTGTAGGTCTTGGAGTAATAGATGATCCTACCAAATTTCGTATCTGTAAGTTTTTCGTAGTGGGGGGGCTGTTCTCTTGAAATTTTGCAGGTGGCGCTATCGAGCCATTTTTACACGCCCACTTCTGACGCCTATACTACATGTAAATTTTCGCCACTTCTGACGCGTGTGCAAATTTTCATGAGTTTTCGGGTATGTTTAGGCCCTCAAAAATGCGATCCATTTCGGAGAAGAAGAAGAAGAAGAAGAAGAATAATAAATATAGCTGCAAGCAGCAATGGCGGGCCCTCGCACGTTTTTTTACCGCTACACGGTGCGTCCGAGAAATCGATGCACGGTGGGCAAGGGCATCAAGTGGGTAAATATCAGTGGGCTATTTAATGTTGTTACTGAGCCATTTGGGGACTGTAGGTAGAAGAAACCCCACATTTTAGACAAACGGGGGCGCTAGTGAGCCACTTAAGAGGCACGCCTATGTGTGACCTGTTTGTGCACACTTAACAGCTGACAACTCTGATGTGTGTGCCGACTTTTAGGTTAATCTAAGCAGGCCAAGAGCCCTAAATATGCCTGAAATAAATGTAAAGTTTGGGGCGTTGCCATGGGAACAGCTTTCGAGATATCAAAAATCCCTTCGCAATTTATCATCTACAATGTCTCGGCATCATGTTGACCACTTTTGGTGTCAATCTCATGAATATTCTAGAAGGAGTATTTAAAAGAACATCGGCGTCAACTGAAAGGCTTAAATATGCCTTTAAAATGAAAGTAAAATCTGACGCGTTGCCATGGGAACAGCGTTTGAGATATCAAAAATCCCTTCGCAATTTATCATCTACAATGTCTCAGCATCATGTTGACAACTTCTGGTGTGAATCACATTATTTCCTCAGGAGGAGTATTTAAAAGTTTACTGCATGCAGATGTAAGGTTTAAATATGCCTTTAAAATGAAAGTAAAGTTTGACAGGTTGCCATGGGAACAGCGTTCGAGATATCAAAAATCCCTTCGCAATTTATCATCTACAATGTCTCAGCATCATGTTGACATCTTCTGGTGTGAATCGCATTATTTCCCTAGAAGGAGTATTTAAAAGAACATTGCATGCGACTGTCAGACTAAAATAAGCCTTTAAAATGAAAGTAAAAAGTTTGACGCGTTGCCATGGGAACAGCGTTTGACATATCAAAAATCCCTTCGCAATTTATCATCTACAATGTCTCGGCATCATGTAGACCACTTCTTGTGTCAATCGCATGAAAATCGTAGAAGGAGTATTTAAAAGAACATCGCATGGAACTGTAAGGCTTAAATATGCCTTAAAAATGAAAGTAAAGTTTGACAGGTTGCCATGGGAACAGCGTTCGAGATATCAAATATCCCTTCGCAATTTATCATCTACAATGTCTTGGCATCATGTTGACCACTTTTGGTGTGAATCGCATAAACATTCTAGGAGGAGTATTTAAAAGAACATCGCATGGAACTGTCAAAAAAAATCCACCTTTGTGACTGACAGACTTCCTGGCGCCTGGTGGTGGCGCTATACCCGGTAGTCACAATAGGCACATCGATGCGATCGGAATCTTCAGAGGAACAAACACACCGCGTGTCATCACAATAAGAAATTTTTTGCCTTTGATATTAGACACTTCCTGTTTCTCTGATGTCGCCATAAATTTGTCGCCTCGCCATGGCAGAACCGTTCGAGATATCAAAAATCCCTTCGCAATTTAGCAAGTCCAATGTCTCGACATCATGTTCACCACGTTTGGTGTCAATCCCATGAATCCCCTGGGAGGAGTATATAAAAGTTCACCGCATGCATTTTTTAAACAATCCAAAATAGCCGACTTCCTGTTGGGCGGAGCTTAAATGTTAGAGGGCGAAAGTTGTTCGGGTCGATGAGATCTATAAGCGTACCAATTCTCGTACATGTGCGTACATTTTTGCCCGATCTGTGCATCAATGTTTTTTTTTGCATTACAGGGGGCGCTACAGAGCCCATGTGCCACGCCCGTGTTCCAGCCTTTGGATTTCTGCGATGACGGACGACTCTGACGTCTGTGCCAATTTTCAAGAGTTTTCGAGTATGTAAAGGCCCCCAAAAAGTCCAAAAGTGTTAAAAAAAATAAAAAAAAAAAAAAAAATAATAAAAAATATAGCTGCAAGCAGCGATGGCGGGCCCTCGCACGTTTGTTTACCGCTACACGTTGCCTTCGAGAAAACGATGCACGGTGGGCATGTGCATCAAGTGGGTATATATCAGTGTACTATTTCATGTTGCTACTGACCCATTTAGGTACAGTAGGTAAAAGAAACCCCATATTTTAGACAAACGGGGGCGCTAGTCAGTCACTAAATAGACACGCCTTTATCTGACGTTTTTGTCAACACTTAACAGCCGACAAATCAGATGTGTGTGCCAAATTTAAACTTAATCTACGCTGCCAAGAGCCTGAAATATGCCTGAAATAAAAGTAAGTTTGACGCGTTGCCATGGGAACAGCTTTCGATGTGTCAAAAATTCCTTTGCAATTTAACGTCTTCAATGTCTCAACATCATGTTGACCACTTCTGGTGTCAATCGCATGAATCCCATACGAGGAGTATTCAAAAGTTCACAGCATGTAACTGTCAGCCTTAAATATGCTGGAAAATGAAAGCAAAGTTTGACTCGTTGCCATGGGAACAACGTTTGAGATATCAAAAATCCCTTCGCAATTTATCATCTACAATGTCTCAGCATCATGTTGACAACTTCTGGAGTCAATCGCATGAAAATCCTAGAAGGAGTATTTAAAAGAGCATTGCATGGAACTGTAAGGCTTAAATATGCCTTTAAAATGAAAGTAAAGTTTGACGCGTTGCCATGGGAACAGCGTTCGAGATATCAAAAATCCCTTCGCAATTTATCATCTACAATGTCTCGGCATCATGTTGACCACTTCTTGTGTCAATCGCATGAAAATCCTAGAAGGAGTATTTAAAAGAACATAGCATGGAACTGTCAAAAAAAATCCACCTTTGTGATTGACACACTTCCTGGCGCCTGGTGGTGGCGCTATACCCGGGAGTCACAATAGGCACATCGATGCGATCGGAATCTTCAGACGAACAAACACCCCGCGTGGCATCACAATAAGACATTTTTTGCCTTAGATATTAGACACTTCCTGTTTCTCTGATTTCGCCATAAATTCGTCGCCTCGCCATGGCAGAACCGTTCGAGATATCAAAAATCCCTTCGCAATTTAACAAGTACAATGTCTCGACATCATGTTTACCACGTTTGGTGTCAATCCCATGAATCCACTAGGAGGAGTATTTAAAAGTTCAACGCATTCATTTTTTAAACAATCCAAAATAGCCAACTTCCTGTTGGGCGGAGCTTAATGTTTAGAGTGCGAAAGTTGTTCGGGTCGATGAGATCTATATGCGTACCAACTCTCGTACATGTGCGTACATTTTTCCCCGATCTGTGCATCAATTTTTTTTTTTGCATTACAGGGGGCGCTATAGAGCCCCCTTGGCATGCCCGTGTTCCAGCCTTTGGATTTCTGCGATGACGGACGACTCTGATGTCTGTGCCAATTTTCAAGAGTTTTCGAGTATGTTAAGGCACCCAAAAAGTCCAAAAGTGTTAAAAAAAATAATAAAAAAAAAAAAAAATAAAAAAAAAATAATAAAAATAATAATCCGAGCAAAAACAATAGGGCTTCGCACCTTTCGGTGCAGGCCATTCTGGCCTGCTCCTCGGTGCTCGGGCCCTAAATATAGCTGCAAGCAGCAATGGCGGGCCCTCGCACGTTTTTTTACCGCTACACGGTGCGTCCGAGAAAACGATGCACGGTGGGCAAGGGCATCAAGTGGGTAAATATCAGTGGGCTATTTAATGTTGTTACTGACCCATTTGGGGACTGTAGGTAAAAGAAACCCCACATTTTAGACAAACGGGGGCACTAGTGAGCCACTTAAGAGACACGCCTATGTCTGATCTTTTTGTGTACACTTAAAAGCCGACAACTCTGATGTGTGTGCCAACTTTAAGGTTAATCTAAGCACGTCAAGAGCCTTAAATATGCCTGAAATAAAAGTAAAGTTTGCGGCGTTGCCATGGGAACAGCGTTCGAGATATCAAAAATCCCTTTGCAATTTATCATCTACTATGCCTCAGCATCATGGTGACCACTTTTGGTGTCAATTGCATGAATATTCTAGAAGGAGTATTTAAAAGAACATCGGCGTCAATTTAAAGGCTTAAATAAGCCTTTAAAATGAAAGTAAAATCTGACGCGTTGCCATGGGAACAGCGTTTGAGATATCAAAAATCCCTTCGCAATTTATCATCTACAATGTCTCAGCATTATGTTGACCACTTCTGGAGTCAATCACATTATTTCCCCAGGAGGAGTATTTAAAAGTTTACCGCATGCAGCTGTAAGGTTTAAATATGCCTTAAAAATGAAAGTAAAGTTTGACAGGTTGCCATGGGAACAGCGTTCGAGATATCAAAAATCCCTTCGCAATTTATCATCTACAATGTCTCGGCATCATGTTGACCGCTTTTGGTGTCAATCGCATGAATATTCTAGAAGGAGTATTTAAAAGAACATCGGATGGAACTGTCAAAAAAATCCACCTTTGTGACTGACACACTTCCTGGCGCCTGGTGGTGGCGCTATACCCGGGAGTCACAATAGGCACATCGATGCGATCGGAATCTTCAGACGAACAAACACCCCGCGTGTCATCACAATAAGACATTTTTTGCCTTAGATATTAGACACTTCCTGTTTCTCTGATTTCGCCATAAATTTGTCGGCTCGCCATGGCAGAACCGTTCGAGATATCAAAAATCCCTTCGCAATTTAGTAAGTCCAATGTCTCGACATCATGTTCACCACGTTTGGTGTCAATCGCATGAATCCCATACGAGGAGTATTTAAAGGTTTACAGAAAGTAACTGCCAGCGTTAAATATGTGTTAAAATGAAAGTAAAGTTTGACACGTTGCCATGGGAACAGAATTTAAGATATCAAAAATCCCTTCGCAATTTAGCGTCTACAATGTCTCAGCATCATGTACACCACTTCTGGAGTCAATCGCATGAATATTCTGGAAGGAGTATTTAAAAGAACATCGGCGTCAACTGAAAGGCTTAAATATGCCTTTAAAATGAAAGTAAAGTCTGACGCATTGCCATGGGAACAACGTTTGAGATATCAAAAATCCCTTCGCAATTTATCATCTACAATGTCTCAGCATCATGTTGACAACTTCTGGAGTCAATCGCATGAAAATCCTAGAAGGAGTATTTTAAAGAGCATCGCATGGAACTGTAAGGCTTAAATATGCCTTTAAAATGAAAGTAAAGTTTGACAGGTTACCATGGGAACAGCGTTTCGAGATATCAAAAATCTCTTCGCAATTTATCATCTACAATGTCTCAGCATTATGTTGACCACTTCTGGAGTCAATCACATTATTTCCCCAGGAGGAGTATTTAAAAGTTTACTGCATGCAGCTGTAAGGTTTAAATATGCCTTAAAAATGAAAGTAAAGTTTGACAGGTTGCCATGGGAACAGCGTTCGAGATATCAAAAATCCCTTCGCAATTTATCATCTACAATGTCTTGGCATCATGTTGACCACTTTTGGTGTCAATCGCATAAACATTGTAGGAGGAGTATTTAAAAGAACATCGCATGGAACTGTCAAAAAAAATCCACCTTTGTGACTGACACACTTCCTGGCGCCTGGTGGTGGCGCTATACCCGGGAGTCACAATAGGCACATCGATGCGATCGGAATCTTCAGACGAACAAACACACCGCGTGTCATCACAATAAGAATTTTTTTGCCTTTGATATTAGACACTTCCTGTTTCTCTGATGTCGCCATAAATTTGTCGCCTCGCCATGGCAGAACCGTTCGAGATATCAAAAATCCCTTCGCAATTTAGCAAGTCCAATGTCTCGACATCATGTTCACCACGTTTGGTGTCAATCCCATGAATCCCCTGGGAGGAGTATATAAAAGTTCACTGCATGCATTTTTTAAACAATCAAAAATAGCCGACTTCCTGTTGGGCGGAGCTTAAATGTTAGAGGGCGAAAGTTGTTCGGGTCGATGAGATCTATAAGCGTACCAATTCTCGTACATGTGCGTGAATTTTTGCCCGATCTGTGCATCAATGTTTTTTTTTGCATTACAGGGGGCGCTACAGAGCCCCCGTGCCACGCCCGTGTTCCAGCCTTTGGATTTCTGCGATGACGGACGACTCTGACGTCTGTGCCAATTTTCAAGAGTTTTCGAGTATGTTAAGGCCCCCAAAAAGTCCAAAAGTGTTAAAAAAAATAAAAAAAAAAAAATAAAAAAAAAAAAAAATAATAAATTCTAACAAAACCAATAGGGCTTCGCACCTTTCGGTGCAGGCCATTCTGGCCTGCTCCTCGGTGCTCGAGCCCTAATAATAATCCAAGCAAAAACAATAGGGCTTCGCACCTACGGTGCAGGCCATTCTGGCCTGCTCCTCGGTGCTCGAGCCCTAATAATAAACGGAGCAAAAACAATAGGGTCCTCACACCCTGGTGTGCTCGGGCCCTAACTATGCTTCTAAACACAGGTTTAAACCACACAAGTTTGCGATGCAGCTTGCGAATGTTCATTTGAACAATGGTTTTGGGAAAGACCAAGTCGTTAAACTATGTCAGTTATACGACGAAACTTACCACAGTAGTTGGCTAAGGATGCTTTTGGATCTATTTCCACTGCTATATTAATATTAACAGGTGCAGAAAGTTTGAATTTGTTACAATTCAGCACCAAATGTTTGACACTTCCTCATAAAACACCCTTAATCCAGTTATAAAAAGGATTCAGTAGAGGAGGTTTAGGATATATTTCATACAGGTATCAACATGTCAACAGGTTTAATCCTCAAAGTAAACAATCTTGAGAATAATCCATCTTGCTTTACTGTACACTGTAGCTTTAAGAATTAAATACAATTCACTTAAAAAAGTGAAAATTATTGAGCGAATGCAAATCAAGGAAAGAAAAAGAGCGTTTTAGAAAAAAGGATGAATATTTGACTGAATTCATTATTTATATCAAATGTGTAATTTGAACACACAATCATTTTAGTCATAAGAAGTTAGACTCTATATACAATGACCCTAAAATGCTTTTGGCCACTTAAGTTACACAGAAAAATGTATAAATGTTGCATTAGATAAAATATTATGCTGAATCGCAAGAAAAACAACATCAGTAGACTGTTCAAGCAAAACATTACACCACAAATGTGTTTGTTTTAAAGTGATAAAACAATAACGATCACAATGGTAGACATTCAAGGTCAATTAAACATACAGAATATGCCAATCCCTGTGTTAGCAAACCAATATTTCGTTGGCTTGTGGGATATGAAAAGACATATTGCATACTAAATACTACTTTAGCGTGTATTTTTAGTATGCCGTGTCCTGCCGGTAACCTCTACTTTATGTCAGGAGAAGCACTAGATAATCTGTTTTCTTCAACAAGGGGAGACAAAACCTTTTTTTAAGCTATCAAAATATTGACTGAACAGTAAATGGTACAGTGATCAAACACTGTAATCTCGCTGTCAGTCATGAAAGAAAAAAACGTCTTGAGATGTAAAAGAGTACATTGTACTTCTGTCAGTCTTTGTTCTGGGCGTTTGTGGAGGGAGAGCGCAGTGGCATCAGATGAAGAGTGTGTAGATGGTCTTGACAGGTCAGGCTGGTGTTCAGAGATTCAGAAGCCTTTAGGCCCCAAATTCATGCACGTAACACTTCAACATGAATCATATCAAACCGACCCGCGGCACTGTGAAGTTCCCATGGGGCTGATCAACAAAATCGAAAGAAGTTTGAAAGCAAAGATTCAATAACAGCATTAAAATGGCCTGGGTATGTTAATGATTAGGGTACATTATCAAAACATTATTCATCCACAGTAACAGTGCACTGTAAAAAAAATCCGTAGAAATTACAATGTCATTGCAGCTGGGTTGCCGGAAATTTACCGTAGATTTACGTTTATGTTATTTACTTGCAAGAGTTTGTTCAAAGTAAAATAAATTTTAAATATTAACAAGTTTTTATCTTTACATAATAAAACTATACAATAACAGCCTCATGCAAAGCATTCTGGGAACCAGAAATCATCATCAACCTTTTTCTGTTTTTGCTTCAGATTTTGTTTTCCAGAATGTTTTGCTTGATACAGTTTTTTTGTTTGTTTTATTCTGTAAAGACAAAGACTTGTAAATGTTTAATGTTCATTTAACTTTGAACAAACTCTTGCCAGTAAATAACATAAATGTAAATCTACGGTAAATTACCGGCAACCCAGCTGCAATTTCTACGGAATTTTTTTACAGTGTGTTGTGAAAACGTTTTTATAAAAAATTACACAATTGTGCAGCCTATTTGAAAAGTTTGGTTCCAAAACGCAAAAAATTAATTTTGACTAATTTCGTTAAAAACGTAAAAAAGATGAAAACCACTATTTTTTGTTACAAACTTTCATATAGCATCTTTAGGTTATAACCCCATGAAAAATTCTAATCTATAATTTGATTTCCAAAGATTTATTATAAAAACTGATTTTTCCACAAAAGTTTTTTTCAAAATGCTATAAATCTATGGAATCAATATATAAATGTGCATTCATCTTTACCATGTTATTCTTATTTAGTTGACTAGTTCTCTACACTGTCATTGCTAATTATACTTGGGACATTGTTGCCAAACTTTTTTGACAGCGATCAGCTGTAAAAATTTTTGGACCTGATCGATTTTCGTTGGCTTCGAGTAAAATAATGGAAAGTTTTTCATAAGATCCCCTGGGGTCAATGTGTTAGAATGACAGAAGCTTGATGCTGTCGGGAAAACAAGCAACAGCCGACATTTTCCCGAGTGGCTCACAATAAAATTATTTGATTTTGATGGCTTACGTTTCTTCCCCGTCACAGAAAACCACGACAGGTTCATCAATGACACCAAAAGTATCATTTTGTTTGTTTGTTGATCACTAAGTACAAAGTAGATGAGGAAAACTAGGATTCTGTTTACTCAACGTGCCGCCATTGTTGTTTACAATGCGTGGAATGGTGCGCTGTGATTTGTTGAGCAGATTTATTGCATTCTGCAGAGAAGGAGGACTGGCGTTTATCACGTTTTGGGTTAAAATGGAGAAAAGATGACAGAATAACATGGCGGATACTGTATTTTGCGTAAAATTAAAAATTTACTTTTTAATACTGACCTGATACAATATCGATTTTGGCGATATATATTTTTTAAATGGCGTTTATCGCGTTTTGGAACCAAACTCTTAATTTGCTACTTTTTTTCCTAGTTCAGGAATTGCTTTGGAACGGAAATAACATTCCCATTTTATAACTAAATGGTGCACAACCCAGATTATATAATTTAATATTTAATCAACAATATTAAAATTCACAAATATTCAAATTGAAGTTACCTTCAGAATTAAAAAGGCAACTAATAACACTGCCGCAGCACTTCAGTAACTTTATATAATCTGCACAGCAGGCATTTGTATGTCATTCATGTTAGGACTGCAGCAGTTTTAGGAGCTCAGCTCCTCAGGAGAGCTGCCCGAGGGCTGTTTTATCATCTACTGGTTCATATTCCAAACAGCCGACCCTTTTTCAGCTTGACCTGCTTTCTTCAGGCCCGACCATTATCCAGACCTAAAGCATTTTCCCCCATGGACTTTGAGGAAGCTTCATTTCACCCCAAACCCTCAGCTGTAGTATTCAAAATAACATTAAAGTAAATAGTGTTTATGTATAATTTGTTTGCTAGGCCTTTTTTCTTTTTTGGTGCAATAAAAATAACTAACTTAAGAGGATTTGAAGGAGAACAAGGCGTGCTTTCAGATCTTGGAGTGGACAAAAAACAGAAGTACTGTATATGCAGCCATGGAAAAAATTAAAAGACCTCTCCAGTTTTGCCTTAAATCATCATTTCTACATGTATTACAACCATTTCTGTCATTCATGAATGAATTTCAACAAAAGCAAACCTCAAGTCATCCAACAGCAATGTAAAAGACACATTAAAGATGTGATTCAAAATCAGGGTTTTCCATCAATTTTATATTTTTGAAATTTTCCTAAAATACATGTTAAAACATTAGCATTTTGTTATTGAGAAATGAATTTGAACTTGTTTTCAAATCTTTTTTTGTTACTTGGACCATGTTTTTTCCCATTTAAATTTTCAGTAAATAAATGTAAATTAAAACATTATTTTTATTAGGACCTTGGCAGATATGTTGCCGGTAGTTGGCAGAATGAATCAAAAATTATGATTTTACTTAAATACATACCTATAAATAGTGGTCTCTTAATTTTTTCTGAACTGAAAAAAATGATTTATTAAATTTACAAAAAATTTTAAGGTAAGTGGTTGCAATCAATTTATTTAAGCTACATTTAAACAAAAGTTTTTTGTTTGGTTTTGTTTTTCTAATTTTATGTTTAAATGTAGCTTAAATAAATTGATTGCGACCACTTACCTTAAAAAATTTAGTAAATTGAATGAATAATTTTTTTCAGTTAAAAAAGGACGCTCTGCGGGCACAGACTTTTGCAAATTTGAGCAAATCTATCTTATCTGAATATGTTTGTTTTAGTGAAAAAATTAGCTTGTTCATGTAATAGCCAATTACAGTGATAAGAGCAATCACAGTGATAATGTAAATAATATTTTACCTCTCGAGGGGGCTGCTGTTTGTTCAAGACCATTTTACAAAATGTTTAGAAAGAAATTAAGAACCTTTAACTCGCCATTTTGGGAACCCAAAAATGGTCCTTCTATGGCATCACTGTAAAGTAACTTTTTTGTAGCACTTTTTAAGAGTGTTACTTCACCTCCCCATAAAACTAATCTTGTCTAAATGCATGGTTTTTAGGAATCTCTTTGTGGACGTCTCTGGTCTCGATTTAATTGTTGTTATACATTTTTATTTATCTCACTGTTTTCACATCGGTTACCCTCCAGCACGCAGGAATTTGTGCTGGATCATGGAAAAGTACATCTGTATTAAAAATGACTATTATGTTTGTGCGTTCAGACTTAGTCGTGGAAACAGCAGGGATCACAGCGGGTGTCAGTGGTTTTCTAGAAGACGATTCAAACATTACAGAGGAACCAGAGATCTGAGCGGCGGTTTCGAATGTACGTATAGGCCTGAGCAAAATGTAGATTCAGATGAAGCATCTGTTTTCCTTTTTCATGCGAACAAGTCCTGACTCCAATTTTTAGGCATTTTCAGTGTGTCAGTAGAAGTTAGTTGGTTGAACTCGAATGCTGTCTGGAGCTTGAAATGTCTTTTTTGTATGCGTAACGCTGTAACCTAATAATACATGAGAAATTTTGGTATGCATCCCATTTTCTGCAAAGCTCACTTTTTTTGGTTGGCACATGGGTTTGATTCGTACTGCAATCTTTGTGAATCTGAACGTTAGCGATTAAGATCAGATCTCTCAGAAAGCTTTGTTTTTTTGCTTGCATACACTGTAAAAAAGATTTGTTGGTTCAACTTTAAAAAGTAAGTTACCTGGTTACCTTTAAAACTTTGAAATAATAGTTGACTCAAAAAAAGTTGTGTACATGTTTTTTTTAACCCTTATGGCTTTTTTGTCTTATTTTGGCCACAACGTTTTCTGTGTTTCAGCAAATGGAATGATTTTTGGTGACAAATCTTATATTGACACATATTTTGAGAAAATGCTTTGAAATTTTTCAAAAACTCAACAATATACCGTGGGCAAATTTACTATCCTTTTAGGTTGTCCGTTTACAATAAAGCCACTAAATTAAACAGCTGTAAAAAAAATTTCATACATCTGTTAATCACGCTCAGTACCGATCAAAACTACCAAATGTTTACAAAATTTCCATGATTTTAAATCTTTAATTGCCAAGTAGAGCCCGACCGATAAAGGATTTTAAAGGCCGATACCAATACAAATGTTTGTTGGTTTTAAAATCCGATATTCAGATATATCGGCCGGTATTTTTCCCCAGAAACGCGCAACAAAAGATTAACAGATTTCCCTAACATTAGTTATTTGTAGTTATTTATGAGTTTTAACTAAAATAATAAGATAATGCATTTTAAAAAGAAACTTGTTTCTTTTATTGTCACAACAGAACATAGGAACATCAAAATATATTAAAGTTCTGATAAATAAAATAATTAAGATATGAAACGTAAAGGCCTTTGAACAAAAACACAAAAACACCAACAACCAAATCAAAGTTACCAGTTTTAAAAGACTTGGTTCATAAATATAACTTTGAATAGGACTGGAGACAAATTCTGTTAAGTTCTGATAAATAACAACAACAGCAAAATATAAATTGCTGATCACTTGACTCAGGCAGTGGCTAGACGCCTAAATCTGGACCCCACCAGCAGCTACTGGTTCAAAGCGCTCTGTAAAAAACACCAACACTAAGGAAATCTAACTAAGGCTGTTTCGTCCGTTTTAAAAAAAAAATTCATTTATCGGCCATTATGAATGCCGATACCGATAGTTTGGAAAATGCCTAATTTTGGCCGATAATATCGGTCTGCCGATATATCGGTCGGGCTCTATTGCCAAGTTCATAAGTGATGTCACTGATTTTGGAGAAAAAAAATACACAAAATAATCGATTTTCAATTTAAAAATTGATTGTGGACTGGATTTTTACATTTAGTTAAAGGCTCTCTAAGCGAATCTGCGAGACGTTAGTTATTGTTGACGTTTGAATCTGTTTTCAAACAGACGGAGCGTAGCTAACTCCTCCCCCTCCCTTCCGTGCTTTCATGAACGCGCCCAACCCCCACCCCCAAATCCTTCTTGTCGTTTATTGGCTGGAATACTTTGTTTTGTTTTGTGAGCTAGGTTTGGCCATTTGTTGATATTGCCGTTTGTGAAGCCTGGGCTGTCTACAGAGATCGCGTTTTTTTACAGTTTGATCAGCGGACAGGCAGCAAGCAGATAGTGAGGAGATGTTTCCGGTATGTAACAAAAAATGTTTTATGGTCTAAAACGCTTCAATTCGCTTAGAGCACCTTTAAATGTGGCTTTTTTTTCTGTTGATCCCCATGTGGCACCATTAACCCTTTAGGAGCCTTGTGCAAAAAACAGGGCTTAATTTATGGCTTGTACATTGAGTTATATGGAAAAAACAGCATTTTTGTAAACGTTTGGTAGTTTTTATCAGTACTGAGAACGATTAACAGATTTAAGCAAAAAAATTCATCTGTTGAGCCAAGTTTTTTACAGTTTACCTGGTAATTTGACAAGGAGGATTAAAGCACATATGCAGCCTTTTTGCAAGAATCCAAATATAATCATAAACCATGGGTGTAAAGATTGGTGTGATTTAATGAAACAATCTGTTTGATAGCTGATAATAACTTGCGGTCCTTCATACAGTATGTCACAGTTTTGAGAGATTTTCTTTTCAAATCTGTTCAAGACACATCACCTTCATCCACGTTACCTTTAATCTACATCATCATGCAGAAGTCTGGATATGAGCAATGACACGGAAAACCAGCAAAAGCTTAAGAAAGCTTAGAAACTGAAACGCAACCAGATGGAACAAGTTTCAGTCAGAAAGCAGCGAATCTAGGTGAGAAATTATTGCCAGACTGGTGCAAAGTATAAATTCACAGGCAAGCTGTTGAGTAGGTTCTTTTAACACTGCATTCATTGTGTTTCTCAAATGCAGGGAGTAATGTTACATGTCACATCAAACAATATTTTAGCTCAGGTCAAATATCATAAATAATTGAAGCTAACACACAAGTCTGAGCGTGAGAATTGAACAAAATTGATTTGTACTTTAGTGAAGTGGGCAGCCGAAATTGTCATTAAACAGAAAATAATACGGGTTGATCCATTAATGTTCAACTTCATCACCTTCAGAATGAATAATAATTCATCTTGACAGTCAGATTTCTGCTTAAATTATAACTTACTCACCATCAAACCATCTCAGATATGATTCAGTATATGACTCCCTTTCTTTCAGCTGACCACGAACGACTCATACATCATCATTAAAATAATCCAAATAACTCCAGTTCGCTAATATATGTCTTATGAAATGATACTTTAGAACAACTATTATTTTGAGCTTTTTTAGTGGCAGCCATATTTGAACTTACAGTGCTGTTCTCTATTTTGCTATGAATATGCAACATACATAAATTAGCTAAAAAAAACTTAAAGGGACAGTTCACCCCAAAATGAAAAATCTGTCATCATTTATTCGTGTTATTCCAACCTGAATGTGTTTCTTTCTCTTGTTTAACACAAAAGAAGATATTTTGATAAATGATGGTAATCACACAGTTGCTGGTACCCATTTACTTCCATAGTAGGATAAACAAATACTATGGAAGTCAGTGGGTACCATCAACTGAGTTGGTACTTTCATTCATCAAAATATCTTTTTTTTGTGTAAAGCAGTAAAGAACTCTTATAGTACTTTCACATGTTAACCCTTCTCATTTACTTTTAATGGGTAATGTCATGCGTTGCCGAACTGAATTGTGGATCCGTCAATAGCCTCTTTCACACAGTAATTCTAGTAAATTACCATGAATTTACCAGAATGAATTTACCAGTAAATACAAAAATGTGCTGTTCACACCTGCAGTGACGTTCCGTCTTTTTACCAGAAAGACATCATTCACACATTAGTATCAAAATACCGGTAAACTCGGAGAGAAAGCGGAAGTTACCTGTGGCGCGCGGCCGCGAGCTCGGTGTCGTATTTGTACACAATGGCGGGTTATGACTTAATATCGTCAGTCCGTATTTTGTTGTTTTCACATCTGTGGCAAACGGTCGCGAAGTTGCTCGTGACCAAACAACATTGGGTTAGGCGGCGTCAAACGGAACTTGTGTTTGCACATTAGGCTTCACCGAGGGTGTGCTAAGGACGTCGGCAATTTGGCAAATATATGGTAAGCTGTTTTAAACAACTTTGAAGAAATGTGGATGTTAACTTCAGTTGTGTTCGACTTTTATGCAGCATGGGTGTGGAAACGAACGTAAATACTGCGGTGGTAAACGCGTCATCTGTTTAAAAACATTCTGATTGCCCCGATCTGTCAGCGCAGTCTGACGTCGTCCGTTCTAAATGCTGGTAATCTTTTTCGTTCACACATAGCGCTTACCGGTAAATTACTGGTAATCTTACAACCTGTCTTACTGGTAAATTGGGAGCACTGATTTACCGGAAAGATTTTGTTCACACATGACATGTTAACTGCAATTTACCAGTAAATTACCAGTAAAGACTGTATGTGTGAAAGGGACTAATGTCGCGTCACTGTGCTCGCTGCAGAAGTTTAACATTTCTCAACTGTTCAAACGCCAATGCGTGCGCCAGCCAATCAGATCACCTTATGCAAATAACCTAGTGCGACCCAGCCAATTACATTTATGCAAGACCGGAGCATGTTGTGGCCACTGTGATTGGCTGTTGGCCACTCTACAGACAAGCCTTTCATCAAGCTTACCGCTTTCGCGCCGTGTGAATGTGCCGTTACAGGTTTAGAACAATTTGACGTTGAGTGAATGATGACATGAATTTTTTTGTGGGTGAACCTTTTAAGAAGACATTTTTTCATCTTTTGGATTACTTTAATAATAGATCTATGTGCCTTTTAGATCTTGACCTGCATATAAACAATAAATGAAGTTGATTGAAGGAAGGAAGATGTGGTATCATGAATATTAATCATCAAACATGGACTAGAGAGATTATATACTGTATAAAATCATAGAAAATCATAAAAAGTGTTATTAAAAGCAACCATAAAAGCATCCGCAGCATCACAAAAGTCTGAAATGATCACAGAAGAATGGAGAGATCTTTGAATGATATGTGTATGAGTATACACTGAAACTGCAGCACAAAACTATTCTGATTGGCTGTGTATATGATTGATTGTGTTGTACCACGCCCCTTTTTTTGTGAACAGTGTGAACAGACACATTGCCTATGCTGGAGTCTTGTTGAGTCCGGTTAGGGCACAACTTTCTTTAACTGTGATGTATATAGTAAAAGTCAAATAAAGTTCTAAAGTATATAATAGTCTTAAAGGGGACATATAATGTAAATCTGCATTTTTCCATGTTTAAGTGCTATTATTATGTCCCCAGTGCTTCTAACAACCTACAAAATGTGAAAAAGAAACAAGTAACTTAGTTTTGGTAAATCTTTTTCTGCAAAGCATGTGAAAAAATAGGTAATTGAAATGTGATGTCAGCAGGGGATAATACTGCCCCTTAATCTGCACTGTCCAACTACAGCACTGCCATTTAGTGCAGAGATCAGCTCATTTGCATTTTTAAGGACACATCCAAAAACAGCACATTTTTGCTCACACCTACAAATCGGCAATTTTAACATGATATGATAAATTATCTATGGGGTATTTTGAGCTAAACTTCACATACGTACTCTGGGGACACCAAAGATTTTTTTGACATCTTAAAGTCTTGTGAATTGTCTTTAAAAGGGCAAACAAACAAAATATTTTTAATATTACATTTTTGTATACTGTATATCAAAATGTGCATCATCCCGTACCGCCTCCATACCCCAGCTGAGAACAGTAGTTATTAAAGAGGTAAAGATGAGTTCTGGTATAGCACGCACGCGTGTGTGTGTGTGTGTGTGTGTGTGTTTGGGGAGGGGGAAGCACATTCCAGCAGACATTTGAGATCACAAACACTTCTAAAAAGATCATGAAACTGACACCAGAATTCCAGGTAGAACCTCAGAATCTTTCTGCTAATCCTGGGATTTCCAAAAGTTTCATTTAAGTCATGTATACATCAATACAAAACAACCCAGGCCTGCAAATCTGAAAACAAAGACATTCATTGTAATGTTAGCTCATTTGAGTGAATAGATTTAATGATGTAGACAGTGTATTGTATACTGTAGTTCTTGCGAGTTTAGTCTAGACTCAGGCCACAACATTCCTAGAATAACATTTCTATGGAACAATCGTTGACCAAATCTATCCATAGCACTAACCATATGAAATTTAATTTGTTAATTAAACATCGATCCAGCATAATGTTGTGCTTGGCTAAATCATGTTATGCTTATACATTGAAAGCATTCATTTGTTAACAGAGAAACAATTCATTCAGTTCATATATATTTATATGCTGTATATATATAGCACAAAGGCCAATGTCAGCAGGTCGCACTATTGCTCGCTCTGAGGTAGCTTTTTCATAACTCAAGAGATTTGTTGTGTTTCTTTTAAGTATCAAGTTCAGATGTTTCCCCTAAAGTTGCTTAGGAGAAATTTATAAAATGCATTAGGAATGTGGAGATGGAAAATGAACTTACTTAAAATGTAAAATTATTTGAAATTCACTAAGCTTGAAGTATTGAAAATCTTCAATAATATTGACTTTTGAGCTTAATTTGTGCCATAATTTGCTTAATTTGATCTCTTCTAAAAAGTGGGACACGTTTTTGGGTCTTTTTCGCATTGTGCTGTAAAAAAAAAATGGTCAAAAAGTTCAGCGTTTAGCTGACCAGACCTACATTTCACTGTAAGTTGTATCATGTATATAACTGTGTATGCGACAACTAAACACTTGAACTTGAACAAAATCTGTACACCAGCAGCCTCTGGGGCAGTATCCTTCAAAATGGTCCTTTATACTGGTACCAATATGCACCTTCAACATACTAATATGTATTTTTGAGGTACTAATATGCACTATTTTTGGAACCAGGACTGTATGTACCTCTGAGGTACTAATAGGAAATCTTTAGGTGCAAAGCTGAACTTTTTGAAAGGGTTGAACCCCGGTGTTAGCTGGGGTATTTTTTTTTCTGACAGTGTATCAAATGGCCTGTCCCATTTCTACCCCCTTAAAACTTCCACTTGGTCCCTCAATGAGGGAAGTGGGGGTGAAAATCTTTTCCTATGAAATGGGACACCACTATATGGAAAGCAGCGTAGTAAACGTACTTATCTACGTCACGTGCAGTGTCCGCGCGTCTACCGGTAGTAGACTACTACTATTTTCATTCAGGAAAATGCTGGGTCCAGTGGTTGTGCTGCCTTTTGCGTTGGCTGTGTTAATTTATTTACAGCTGCTTAATCAACAGAGACGACATGTGGAAAGCAGAAGAAGCATTCGCTGTCTTCTGGCCTTGTGGATTTGTTTCATGTTTGGCGATTTGTTTAAATATTTTGACGTTATGTTCAACTCAGCTGTTGATGATTTAACTCTAGCCTAACGTTACCTGCGTCCGTCATCTTGGTCGAAAAGTTTGGCCAGCTCGATGAGCTCGCAGGGTATTCTGGGTAATTTCATCTCCCACTTCGTTTTAAGCCTGCATCGGTCCTGACTACATTTTTAGGGTTGATCCTAAGGGGAAAATAGCTCCATCTTGCTCCCTAAAGTGATGGGATGCCCTACCCATATACACGTGCACGCGCAAAAGCGAGGGTTTCTTTAGGTCACAAAGTCCGCTGTGTGCCTTCCAGCATGTCATATGAATATAATTTCATGGGTTTAATTTTTTTCAAATGCCAAAATATTGTGTATGTCACGTTTACAAGCCAGTTGTAAGCTAATACGAAGCCACAGAGTCACGTGATAGAAGTCACTCTCTACACTCCCCAAGTAGCCTCCAGCAAAATTCATGTTCAGAAAAAATTATTTGTTTTTGGGCACCAGACAGGACTTATATATGCAAGCAATATAACATTACTTACTAGACCAAGCATGACGGCCAAGTCAGCATCGGTCAGGAACCCCTCCTCCTCCTTAAGTTCTTGCCAGCGAGCGAACGCTGGCCCAATATTGATACTCGTCCTTCCTTTTATTCTGTCACTCTCCAGTTTTCTCTTTCTGGTCTCTTGCAACAAAACCTTAGGTTTCTTTTTCTTAGTTGCTGCTTCGGCCATGACAAAAACATCAGGAAAATAAATAGTTGCGCTTTCATGTCCGAATTTGAGGAAGTGGAGGAAGTGATGTAAAGCAGTCAAATTTTGTAGTTCTTTTTGTGCTCGGGTTACTACCCGAAACCCCAAGTTTAAAAGTACGAGTAAAAGCGATATAGACCCCGTCAGGCTGCGGTAGACATGTCATTCAACCTATTTTTAGTCAATGTACCATCACAAGAGTCTTGAAAATATTTTATGAAGGTTGAAAAACTACACAGTGTCACTTTAAAAAGATCTTATTTGTGATTTTTTCAAGACAAACCCATAAAAAATGTCGTCTATTAAAAATGTTGCGCCATGAAATTAGGTGACCACTTTGTAATGAGTGATCTGATAGTGGCCTGTCCATGACCTGTTTACATTTTCAGGACAGTTTTTGTCATTTCTTTCTGACCAGTGTGCATGTGTATGCATATGTGTGTGTAACTTGCGTGCTGATGAGGAGTTTATATTATAGCGCGTCTCCTCCCCTCGCGTTTACTGGCTATTCTGGGGAGTTCCAAATTACAGTCTGTCAGTGTGTGGTTAGGATGTGTGGTTCTCAAACACTGTTTTTCTCCTCCATCCAGTTTTCCCCTTTACACTTTGGCCCTCCTGCCCCGCAGTCTCAAAGGGGTTTCCTCCAAAGTATACCCCACTTATCAACATATCCAAACCCCACTTTCTTCCTTTTTCCACTTTATCGTTTTAATATATCTGTCTTCAACTTCCATTCTGTATCCAGACCATTAAATGTTCCATAATTACCGTCCTAACATATAAAGATCTCTCTTATAATGCCACAGCCCAAAAACACAGCCACAAATGTGTGCGTTTGTGTACAAACATGATGTTTTGAGGGATAGTATGTATATGTGTGCTGTGTTTAGGACAACAATATGCACGGTAATGTCCCTTACATGTTTTTTTTGTCAGAATGCTAGAACTGGTAGTTTGTAGACCTGTTTGTTTTTGCCCTGCTCATACATAATGCTTTATTTTGCTATGATAAATGCCCGTCTTGGAAACAGGAAGTGTTCTCAGACACAAGAAACATCATGGTTCTCTCTGTATTCCCACATTCAGGAGGTTTATTCATAACTATAGTGCGTGCATTGCAAACTGGCAGGACTGAGGTACAACTTAAAGTCACAAAGAGAGAGTCAACCCATTTCCTGTTGACGTGTTATTGAAAGAAATCCACAAGACGTACAGAGCGATATGGTTTTCTGCTAGCATTAAAGGGACACTCCACTTTTTTTAAAATATGCTCATTTTCCAGCTCCCCTAAAGTTAAATGTGATTTTTATAGTTTTGGAATCCGTTCAGCTGATCTCCTGACGCTAGCACTTTTAGCATAGCTTAGCATAATCCATTGAATCTGATTAGATGATCAGCATCATGCTAAAAAACAACCAAAGAGTTTCGATATTTTTCTTATTTAAAGCTTGACTCTTCTGTAGTTACATTGTGTACTAAGACCTGAATTAAAATTAAACGTTGTGATTTTCTAGGCAGATATGGTTAGGAACTATACTCTCATTCTGGCGTAATAATCAAGGACTTTGCTGCCGTACCTAGGGTTGCCACCTGTCCCGGTGTTACCGTGATTGTTCTTCTTTTTAATAACCTGTCCTGTGAAATTTATCAACTCTATGTGAATATGTAATTTAGCTACATATTAACTACACAAAGTGTACCCCTGTCTTATAAGAGTTAAAAATAATGATATGTAAATAAATAATAAAAGTTAGAAAACTTGTGAGCAAACCAATTTGTCAGGTTATCGATATGTCCATGTTTTTATCAGACATGGATGGCAACCCTAGCGTACCATGGCTGCAGGAGTTGCAATGATATTACTCAGCAGCCGAAAATAGTCCTCTGCTATTGAAAGATATCAAGGGGACTATTTTCGGGTGATGCGTAATATCATTGCACCTCCTGCAGCCATGTTACGGCAGCAAAGTCCTTGATTATTACTAGGGATGTCCCGATCCGATCACGTGATCGGAAATCGGCCCCGATCACGTGGTTTCAGACTCGATCGGAATCGGACGTTACCTTCCGATCAGGACTCGGATACATATGCAGGGTTTAAAGGCTCTCTAAGCGAATCTGCGAGACGTTAGTTATTGTTGATGTTTGAAACTGTTTTCAAACAGACGGAGCGTAGCTAACTCCTCCCCCTCCCTTCCGTGCTTTCATGAAGGCGCCCAACCCCCACCCCCAAATCCTTTTTGTCGTTTATTGGCTGGAATACTTTGTTTTGTTTTGTGATGCTAGGTTTGGCCACTTGTTGATATTGCCGTTTGTGAAGCCTGGGCTGTCTACAGAGATCGCGTTTTTTTACAGTTTGATCAGCGGACAGGCAGCAAGCAGATAGTGAGGAGATGTTTCCGGTATGTAACAAAAAATGTTTTATGGTCTAAAACGCTTCAATTCGCTTAGAGCACCTTTAAATTGGGCCAGGACCGCACACATACTGGTCTCGCTCTGCTCCGCGCCAGTGTACGCGCTGCGCTGGTGCGTGTGAACTGACGCGAATAATAATGCCGTGTTTTCAGGCTTCACATACTCGTGCATGCGCGACAAAAGCGGGTTTTTACCGGTCATTTAAACAACGCGTCGATCGTTTTTGTCACTATGTGCTCAGTTAATCTACAACAGTAATGTTACGCAGCTCCGTGTCTCACTCAGAACCTCAAGAACGCGCATTCGCGCAGGAGGATCAAATTACACATTGTAGAGATGAGAGACAGAGAGAGAGCTAAGAATGGTGCACACATCAAAAAAACTTAATAGAAGTCTAGAAACAAAGTATTAAAGTATGTATAGCCATGTCATTCATCTTATTATAATATGTTTACTAGAAAACTGGGTACAACTTATTGTATAGTTTAATAAAAGAATTTATTTTGATTATACAAATCAATTACGACCTTACTATAGTGATTGTTTAACTAACTGATTTATAATAGCCTATTGCTGAATCAGTATGTTGTTTTTCTTGTTAATTGAGTCTTTTTGGGTAGTCTATCTGCCTAGAATTAGTCAAGGAGGTTGAGTCTTATAACTTTCTTCAAAGTTTGTCCATTGTGCATAATGACATGTGCAACAAATGCATATAGGGTGTCAGACTTATAGATTTGCATAATTTAAAGTTCAGGTTTTAAAGTTTGGGTCAACCTGTGGCACAGCTTTAAAGCTGAAACTTATAAAATCCTATCAGAGTTCCAAAATGTCATTGAAACACACCAGTGGCTTTGCTGTCATCAGGATTAAACATGTTACCCCTCAAACCCTCCCTCCTAACAGAGCATCCCCACAAAACAAACCCCAATTTAACCTCTGAACATATATACTATATTCTCTTTTTTTTTAACAAATCAATAGTTATGCACTGGCACAGAGTTAGACCCTTTTACACAGAAACAGCAATGCGTGCGACATGACATAAGGAACATCCTGGATCTGTTTTTTCGCTCTTCTTTATTCTTTTTTTATGTATTATAGAAGTATCGGATCGGGACACGGTATCGGCAGATACTCAAAATCAAATGACTCCGACTCGAGGGCAAAAAAACCTTAATTTTCTGTCTTAGTACACGATGTAACTACAGAAGAGTCAAGTTTTAAATAGGAAAAATATCAAACTCTTTGGTTATTTTTAAGCGCGATGCTAATGGTCTAATCAGATTCAATTGATTATGCTAAGCTATGCTAAAAGTGGTACCGCCAGACCTGGAGATCAGCTTAATGGGTTCCAAGACGTTAAGAATCAAATGTTTAACTGAAAAATTTGCATACGACCCAGCCCGGGTTCAAACTTGTGACCTTCTTGATATACTGCAACAGGGCTTCCCACTAAACCATTCTGCCACCCCCCTTTATTCTTTATGAAAATTCCTTTTCGATATCAAGATTACTGTACTTGTGATAACACGTCATACTGTATGTTACAGTGTTTCATCCTGCTGAAAGCTATTATCTTTAACAATGACAAAAAGCTATATAAAACTATCTAAAGTACTGGAGTATGGAAATTACATAGTGACAATGTTAAACAAATCAAAACTCTCTTATATTTTAGCCTTTTTCAAACTAGCCGAGATTACAGCTCTGCATACTCTGGGCGTTTTTTTCAAACAACATAATGATGTATTCATCTGGATGGCTTTTAAACACAGTTTAAAGAGTTGGCAGGTATTCTGGACGCTTCTTGGCTGCTTTTCTCTAACCCAATAAAAACCTTCTTGACTATCCAACAATGTCATCATCCTGACATATTTCAAGTCATGATTTGACATTTTAAGTCATTGTAGTATAAACCTATTTCCAATAATTTACTTCAAACATCCAACTTTCATTTTGCATAAAACCGTGATACTCCATGATTTAGTCATAACAAAAAATGGAAAATTCGTATGTATTTTATAAGGTGGTTAATTAGAATTAATACATACAACATTTTTGTAAGATTTGCATTTTCCCCTGTGATGTTGGGGTTAGGAGGATGGAGTTTCGTTATTGTTTTTTATGCTAAACATACGTATTTCCATGATCAACTTCTACGAATTCATAAGAAAAAGCCAACTGATAAAATATGTACACATTCTCGTTAGATTAGGCTGAACATTTCTTATTATATTATTAATATTATTATATAATACTGTATAGTTAATATTATATTACTTCTTAATAACATTCAGAATTAATATAATTTAATCTTTTAATAATTTTAATCTTGTTCTTGCATAATTTATTGTAGCGTAATGAATTTTGAAACCTTTTTATGTATTTGTATTAAAAACAGTATTCAAATCAGTAGAAAATAAAACGATTCATATAATATACGGTATAGTTTGATCTTTAAAGCAACAATAGTTTTTTAAAAGCTAAGCAGCTTCATCCACTGACCATTTTTTGAACCAGAAAATAAAATGACTTCATTCAGGTCCTGTATTTTGTGCTCTATTTGAAGAAAGCGCCTGTTGGCAATGCTTGCAGTAGCAGATGAATTTTTGGAAAACAGTAAATTATCCTGCAGATAGGAGTTTCAACATGGCTTTAAAATCTGCGGCAGTGCACAGACCGAAACCTCGTCCCAGTGCATGCGAGTGTTTACACACACATACACACATGCTTAAGTTTTGCTGCATGGATGAGTGACCCGGTTGAGAGAATCAAGCGTAAGGGCCAAACCTAAAGGAAGTGGCATAGCTAAACTCAGTGTATTCAACATACATACACATGCTGTTATTCATTCGGCCTCTCCGGGGTCGGGTTGGCCTGCCAGTGCTCTCATGCACCACACAGAGATGTTTGCTTCGGTGTCATGGTTACTGGCATAAATAAATAATCTGTATGCAAGTGTCATCTGGTTGGATGGGGAGGTCGGCGACGTGCATGGTGATCGGCATTTCGGCGGTGCCAAAATACTCATTAAAAGTCCCACAATCTTTGAATGGCTTTTGAAGAGCTTTGGCTTTTGACTTTTGATGGACATCTTTATGAGGATTTTTCCAAAGTGCATAAATGTAGATATAAAAAAAGCTCTTAAATGAAAGGCTAACACAAATATTGACATATAAAAAGAGAAATAGCTATAAAATGATTATGAGGTCATGTTGTGTTTACGGTATTTTCGTTTAAATGCTGCCGTTGCTACCCAGATGCTAAGCCAGAGCTTTGTGGATGACTGCGAAACAAGCCAACAAACGTTGCTACAAATTACACTATAAGCTTTGCCGTATATTTCCCACGAGTGAGATTGAAGCATCGCTGCTTTTAAATCCTGTAATTTCTCTTTTTTATTGATTAAGTGGCATTGAGAGTCACTTTACACTTCACGTTACATTTTCCCTGATGATATTTCAACATATAAAGTAATGGGTATTAACGCCAACAAAAACATTTATGGATGTTAATCATCACCAATCAAAAACCGGATTGGGTAAATTAATAACATGTTATTTAACTGTCTATTTCCATTTACTTCTGGATATAAAAGCTACAGGAAAGTGACCCATAGGAAGAATTGACAGAAAAGCGACAGTATTTTCCCAGTGTGTATGTCAGCAGTTGAGAGATATTTCATCAGATGTTTGGTTAGTGGTCACACTGGATGAGTTTGTGTGTGTTTGGATGACGTGATGTGCTTTGGCTCTTTCACTGAAAGTGATGGGTGGATCAAATCATTGGGTGACCGAATGGACAAAGAAAGAATAAGAGTGAAAGATGTAGATTTTATCCTTGTTCACTTTATTTTATTTTCACAGATAAGTAGATATATAATATTAATCCCCATTCACATCTACTCTATTTATTATTAGTGTCTTTTCTCAGACTGATCTCATGGAAAGTCGTGTTAGTCCCGAAAATTTGTATTAATGGCACGAAAGTCCGATTTTTTTCATGCCTTGAGCACAAATGTCTTTTTTGTGTCACTCGCATACATTTCTATAAATAGTTTCCATTTTAGAAACTTTCTTTTCGTGTCATTTTATGTCTTTTTTCTTGTTGTTTTTTCCTATTTTTTTTACCATTGTCGCTTGGGGTTAGAATCACTTTCTGTTACATTTTTAGACATCCTAACCCAAACCCCAACTTTAACCCCAACTCCATGTAGAAACCAATACATAAAAGTACATCTTAACCTAAACCCCAAATCTAACCCCAAGCGACAATGATAAAAAAAATACATAAGATGACATGAAAAAGAAAGTCGTACCATAGACACCAGAAACTATTTATAGACATTTGTGCGAGTGACACGAAAAAGACATTTATGCTCAAGGCACAAAAAAGCTGAATTTTGTACCATGGACACAAATTAAAATCAAAGTTTCATAACTATAACACGACTTTCTATGAGATCATTTTGTCTTTTCTTAAACATTGTCAAATATTTAGTCTCTTTGTACCAATTAATGAAACGAATAAGCTTTTTTTTGCGCTTTACCACTGAATTATTCCTGTGACATTTGTTTACGTTTTTAAAACTTGTGTGTAATTTAGGGATCAACTTTGTCTCAGTTCAAATTTAAGTGAACATTTTGTCATTCTATGTTATGTGAAGACATACAAAAAATGAAATGTCGTGCCTCAGGACCACAATGCTACATTGTAACATACGAAGAGTTTGGTTCCAAAATGCAATAAAGCCATTTTGACTAATTTGGATAAAAATGTTAGCCTGGCTAACACCAGACCAGTCTCATAGAGAATGAAACGTGGTCTGGGAACCATATGCTAATTTTCTTGTATTTGAGGTGTGGTTTACGAATGCCCAGAGCCGTTAATTGGGCGCTACGAATGTTTATCAAATGTGTGTGTCTGTACGTAGCTCATAGCCAATCGTTTCAATTATACCAGATGACGTATGTAGAGCGACATAAATTCAAATGTAAACGACTTTTATCGGTTCGTGTGCACAAGCTATGCAACTAAACTGGTAGCTGTATATTGATATTGAAAAGCAACACAATTTAGTGCCACTGTGACAACCACAGTACAGGCATAATGACAATTATCAATGACATGATATTAATAAATAACACTTACCATTTATAAGTTAATTGTACTTTGTCGATGACGATGCCTAACAGGTTGGTCCTATAAAACTCTGTGGTTATCATGTCTTGCCATATCCAAACATCCTTCTTGGATATGAAATTGTTTTACGCCAAAAGTTGCTCTATTTTAAATAAACTTGTGTTTAAAACTACTTAGAACATTAAAAAGTAACTTTGCGTCTGTTGCCGTGCTATAACAAATAACAAAACTGCTTCGGTGTGTCACATAGACGTCGTCATCGTTTTGCTGCCCCCCCACCGTTCTGTGATTGGTTCCCTATTTCAAGGGCAAAAAAGGGCCATAATTTCCACGCTAGACTTGCAGCGTGAATAAATTTGCGCGCAAGGCAGCATGGGGAAACCCAGGCTATAAAAACATGTTTTCTATACCAAGAAAGTGACGAGATGAAAACCACTATTTTCTGTTACAACCTTTTACATAGCATCTTTAGGTTATAATAACATTGAAAATTCAAATCCAGAATTATTATAAAAACGGATTACTTTTTCCGCAAAACGCAATAAATCCATGAAGTTTTTTTTTTTTACAGCGATCAGCGGTAAAATGTTATGGTCCTGCTCGATTTTCATTGACTTGGCGTAAAATAATGGAAAGTTTTGGCGCTTATCGCGTTTTGGAACCAAACTCTTCATAGATAAACTTACACATAGCTAACCTACTATCTCTCTATACTTCACATAAATACTTTACATATACTTAAAACATACATTTGGATTTACACATAACAACAAGTAGTCCAGGGATGCAGAAAAAAGGTGCAGATGTAAACAGTGAATTGACATTAATGTCTAGATGTATGCGACCCTGTATGTGAAATCCAGGCTTAATCTAATCTTATTATGAGATTAATAGCATCAAAGTTTGATATTAATCACTGATTTCAATATTTGACATGATCTTACTCAGTCAGTATTACAGATATCAAGGTTATATTTACAAATTTAACCCACTTTCCCACTTTCATGGGTGTTGAGAGTAAAATGAGAAACAAATTGAATGCAACATAATTGGTTCCAGTCTTATTGATGGACTTTGGTACATGATATGTTATGGAAAAGACAACCAAATTTTCAGTTTTGTGTCAACTGTTCCATCTATTGAACTTCATGGCTGACTTTGAGAAATGGACAACATCCCAGAATGCTTTGGGTCAATCAAGAGTGTGGAAACAGCTGCCTTTTGGGCCTTTGAGAAACACCACTGTGTCCTTAACAAAATATCGCAATCCCTGATGCTTCAGAGGTGCTGAAAAATGGCTGAACCTTTCTCCACTTCTTGGCCCAACACTAAGATTAAAAAACGCTGTTTGACGTATCTTGTTCCTCGAGGGCCGCTGTCCTGCAGAGAATAATTCGACCCAAATCAAACACACCTGAACCAGCTAACCATCGTTTTACAGGAAACTAAACTCTGGATTACATTGGCCCTCCTGGAGCAGGATTGGACTCCGCTGACAAAAATATTTACAAAATTCATTCCCATAATCCATTTGCATTCGCCACATCACTGGAGCTTTACAATGATTAAACACTCTTATTATTTCCTGCCTTTCTTGTTCCTCCTAAGAGTTTACATACTGTAGAAGCCCCTAAAGGACAGGATATCAACATTAAACGTCTAATCTGTCCTGGTAAAAATCATTCAATCAAGTTTCAGACTGAATGCTAATCCTCAAAGTGTGGTTTCAACATCTGGTGTGATGAGCTAACTGCTGAATCTCTCTAGCGAGGGTCTTTCGACTTGCAAAAGGTTTAGGAGCTGGATGTTAGCCTTGACTGTCCATGCCTTTGGTTTATCCAGGAGAAGGTCACAACATTGAGTTAATTCAGATTGAGATAAACCAGATGCTAATAAAACGCTATGAACAGAGCAAAGGGACAAACTATCTTGTTGTCTTGAGCTAGGTGTTAATGCAGGAGTTTTGAAAAGATCAAGCACACATTTCCTTGCTTATTGGGTTTTGATTTATGTTAGGAATCAGATAAACACAACTTAGCTTTAGGGCAAAACGTTAGGAAGGGGCAACCGGCTAACATTTCACAATCCCTAGCAACCTACAGAAATAGGCCCCTAGCAGTTTTTGTGGAAAGAATAACAAGCACAGTTTCATATAGTTCAAACGTAAAAGCCAGTAGTTTACTTGATTACCAAAGAGACAAGTATCATATGTGTGAAGATTCTTGGAAATTTAATTTTTTTTTATGAATATGGTTTTGGATGTTTTTATCCTTTTGAAGATTCTTTATATTCTTTATATCGTCACTGTTGGGTGGGAATCTCGTATATCCAAACCCGTCATTTCACAGTCTAGGTTAACCATAGACCTGTCAGGATCCGTCAAAATCATGTCTTTTATTATATCTAGTCTTTGTGTTCAGGGTCCTGGCAGTACCATGTTCTATGTGGGAAATTTGTGGTTTTAGTAGTGTATTACTCTGACCACGCATTTCCCGGGTCTCGTCACTTTTTCCCCGATCCCTTACTCTTAATGATTTCCAGGTGTATGTAATTTATTTTGTCCCTATTTAAAGTCCTTGTGTTTGATGTTCGTTGCACGTGCGTTTTGCTGTTTCCCTGATCTAGTCCTGTGTTCCTGTAAGTTATATCAAAGATTGTTTTGTGCCTAGTGTTATCTTGTCTAGTTATATGTGTAGTTTAGTGTTATATTCATTGTTCTGTTTTGCCCCCTCGTGGGTTTTTGTTTTTCTGTTTTCTGTTTAATAAATCATCAGTATATTCATCCATGGTCTGCGTCTGGGTTCATCTAATACCAATCCCTCACAAGACCCAATTGTCCAGCTATGAGTATCTAAGTTCTAGCCAAAATAAACTTGATTTTGCTTACATGTTGTTTTTGACAAAATAACTTGTTAGATGATATTCCATCATATAAGTCAACAGTGATAAAGTGTTTGTTTTATTCATTTATTTCATTTAACTTTTGGGCTATGGTTAGACCCAGTGGTGGCCGGTGACTTTTTTCGAGGGTGCACGATGCGAAGCTCGTCACAACATGTATTTAGCCCGTCATGTGTGTGGCTCGTCATGTCAAAATATGTGTTTGGCATGTCATGTGAACTTATGTGCATCACGCAACGTCATAATACGTGTCTGCTGCAGGCGCTTCGAAGGGGTTTATGATAAAAGGGACACTCACGTTTGCCAGATACTCGCTTAATCTCATGTGTAATCAGCGTTTAGTGTTAAAGGATTAGTCCATTTTCTTAAAAGAAAAATCCAGATAATTTACTCACCACCATGTCATCCAAAATGTTGATGTCTTTCTTTGTTCAGTCGAGAAATCAAAAGAATATTATAAAAGAAATTATGTTTTTTGAGGAAAACATTGCAGGATTTTTCTCATTTTAATGGACTTTAATAGAGCCCAACATTTAATACTTAACTCAACACTTAACAGTTTTTTTCAACAGAGTTTCAAAGGACTATAAACGATCCCAAACGAGGCATAAGGGTCTTATCTAGCGAAACGATTGTCATTTTTGACAAGAAAAATAAAAAATATGCACTTTAAAACCACAACTTTTCGTCTAGGTCGGTCCAGCGCGACCTAACGTAAATGCGTAGTGACGTAGGGAGGTCACGTGTTACATATATAAAACGCACATTTGCGGACCATTTTAAACAATAAACTGACACAAAGACATTAATTAGTATCATTCCACATACAACAACGTAGGAACGGTCCTCTTTCTCTACACTTGTAAACACTGGGGCGGAGTTTCGCGTTCGTCCTCTGTGACCTCTTGACGTATTACGTGGGGTCACGCTGGCGCATCACGACCGGATCTAGACCAGAAATTGTGGTGTAACAGTGTATATTTGTCATTTTATTGTCAAAAATGACAATCGTTTTGCTAGATAAGACCCTTATGCCTCGTTTGGGATTGTTTATAGTCCTTTGAAACTCCGTTGAAAAAACTGTTAAGTGTTGAGTTAAGTATTAATTGTTGGTGTCTATTAAAGTCCATTAAAATGAGAAAAATCCTGCAATGTTTTCCTCAAAAAACATAATTTCTTCTCGACTGAACAAAGAAAGACATCAACATTTTGGATGACATGGTGGTGAGTAAATTATCTGGATTTTTCTTTTAAGAAAATGGACTATTCCTTTAAGTTAGTGTCTTGCGTGTATTTTGTGAACGTGAGCGTCTCTTTTATCATAAACCATTTTCACTCATGTGCAGCAAGCACGTATTTTTTAAATGACACATGATGCACATAGTTTCACATGACGCAACAAACACATATTTTGAAAAGACTAGCAACATGCATGACTCTTCGAACACATATTTTGAATTTGCACATCTCAGTAGCGACATCTATTAAATTCAATTCAATTCAATTCAATTTTATTTATATAGCGCTTTTCACAATTTGTGATTGTTTCAAAGCAGCTTTACAATAATAGAAGCAGTGGAAAGCATAGAAAAACGACGGATAGCACAACATAATACACGATAGCAGCTAAATTTGCTGCGGCTATGAATCAACATTATAAGCGTGCGTATTGCTAATGTAACGTAAAGAAGAGGGTGCTAAGTAAAGCCCAAGAAGGCTGCCTCCCCGGGTTGAAAAACCCCCTATGAGAAAAAAAAACCCCAGACTCAGCAGGGGAAGTAAAAAAAAGTCTTAGGAGGAAAAAACCCTTGGGAGATATATTTATATATACATTGAAACGATTAAGGAGATTAGGCGGAGGTAAAGCGGGTTCTGCTGGTGGTTGTTGGTCATGCATCAGCTGGGCATCACGTTGACGGTCTGCCGGTGAGTCAGAGGTGTGCCAACTTTCACATTTACCGGAACTGGGTCTGTTTGTCTCAAGTGTCCTCGGAGACGAGGACGAGACATGAAGAAAGAAAAACAAAACCCAATTAGCGTAGGGGCCATTCATATGTATACACATGTACATATACACAAACATACATATATATATATACATACATATATATACATATACATACACACATATACATATATACATATATATACTCATATACACATACATACATACATACATACATACATACACACACACACACACATACATATACGTATTGAAGATACGTAATCCCAGTGACAGACTCTGCACAGTTCGGTTTAGGGAGAACGAGAAAAATGCACGGGACGGCGAATGTTTTTAGGAAATGGATGCAGTGACGCCCTTTTAAGGACTGAAGTCCCGCCCCCGACTAGTGGGCTTAACACCACAAATCTATACCCACCGAGCTTTATTAAAATCCGGACGAGCAAGGGAGTAAAGGGGAGACGGGGACGTGACTGCGCCATTCATCTCCCTGATGCCTGTCTAGGCTTCACAGTACTCCCCTATTTAAATGTTCAAGGACAGCTCAGATTTTGCCTTGTTTTAGTCTAGACGTCTAGGATATGTTTGAACGTCTATTAAATGTCTTTTAGATGCAAAATTGCTTGCTGGAAAATACTTTTAGAATTTTTTTTTTAAAAATAATTATATTTATATATGCTGGTGATACACTTGCATGTGTCCTAGTATATTATTAACATTAATTATTTACCAAAATCAGGCTCAAATGGAGACCCGTGAATGTCAGTAAGTTAATGGCATTGCATTTTTATTATCAAACAGGTTATAAAGTTTATTATAGCTACGTGGATGCTCAAAGTCTTCTGTCTTTTGGCTTAAATCTCAGGTTATAAAAGATGAAGTGCTATGCATCGGCTATTTAACACTGACAGATGCTAGACTAATACATAATACATAAAACATTATATGGTGTTTGTTGAGAATAGAAAACGAGAAAACGCTATCCATATTTGAACAAATGTACACTTTATTTATCCTTGCACATTAAACAAGCGGAGACCAACACGTGTGCAGCAATTCATTTACAATTATGTATAATATGAGTATTATGAGGTTTAAAGACATTTTGAGGATTGAAGAAGTGATGTTTAGTCACAAGCTCTTTACAATCCTTCTGATTGGGTAAATATTTGTAAATCACACATGAAAGACATAAAGGGAAACCAATGACCATTTATTAAAAATATAAAAAAATGCAGATATAGGAAACATAAAATGCTACTTATTAAATTAGTAACAGTCAGTCAAACCAAAAGAAGACAAAAAGGTCTGCTATTAAACAGATAATTTAAAATGTGTATGTTGTTCACGATGTTTCAAGATATATGACACAATTCTCTTGTGGTAAATGCATATCTACTATATTGTTCGTCAGCAAATATTTAACTTTAATATGGAATATGTGTTACAAATGCAATATACAAAAAAACCCCTTTTCCATTAAACTGCAGTTCACTTGTTTTTCACTATGATTTTGCTAATCCGTCTGTTGTTACATCATTGCTCTTTTTATTATTGTCATATCTACTCTAGTGCATATTTATGGCACTGATTCATGGGAATTAATACTTTGTTCCTCTTTGCTGATTCCCATCGCTTTCTGTTTCATAATAGCTTCATGTGAGCGGGTGTGCGCATCTGCATCGGTGAGAGTTTATGCCAGTGTACTTCTCTCGCAGCAATGTGAGTGTTTCATAACCTCTATGTATTATGGTTTTCCCCCAGTGGGATGTTATATTGTGTCCATGGGCAGGGACAAATAAGGTCGCTCATCACAATGTTCATAAGGTCAAATGAATCTCTTATTTCTAAAGCACATATTTTCATGCTCACAGGCTGTACTTTGGGCGTAAAAAAGGCAGGTAATGAGATTGCCAAAGACGATGCCATTATCAGTAATCGCTGCCTCAGGTAGACCAAAAGAAACTCAAGTGATCGCATATTGTGTTCAATTAGGGAGGTTAAGTCGAGACATCTGTTGGTCTCTTTGAAAACTCCTGGTAATGACCCTGAATTTAAAGGAAAATGAGTGCGGAGGAATTTCTGTCTGCTGAGATTCTGGATCGGGTTTTGTTAGTTCTGTAAATGGATGCTGAAATTCCAGTCCTCACTTGTGATATCCTCCTGTTTCAGCTCATGCACTGAATTTAACAAAAAGGTGTCTGTGCTATAAGAAGACAAGACTATTTAGTGGTGTGCAAAAAAACTTTAGTGCTCATGTTTATTAATATTTCATCTTGTATATTCTTCTCCCCAAAGTTTGGCTGCACACAATGTTTGTTTGTCAATGTTTGTTGTCAATGCTTATTGAGAATAGCTCTACTTCTTTATACTTTTACAAAGAAAGTATATCTTATAAAATGGATTTTTAATTTGTGTATGTTTTGTTACGAAAAACTGTCATTTTGTCTTAAGCTGTAAGTTTTATTTTACAGTGTTGTTACCAGTGGTGGCCGGTGACTTCTTTATTTGAAGGCACTCATTCGTCCCAACATGTATGTAGCCCATAATGTGTGAGGTTTGAAATGTTAAAATATCTGCGCGTCGAGTGATCCTATATGCATCACGCGTCTTGTCAAAATAAGTGCCTGCTGCAGATGCGTCTAAAGGGTTTATGATAAAAGAGACACTCGCGTTTGCCAGATACTTTTTTTGAACCGACAATAATAGGCCTATGGAAACAGAACATTCTTATTTTAGCTGTATGAAATTAGTAATTCAACATGAATATAACATCCTGATCACATTCCTTGTGTTCACATCATGACAGCTTTAGGGAAATATTTATAGACAGTCTTTGTTATTCTCACTGTAGGTGTCAATTGATATGGTGCTGTTTGTATCGCCTTAAATGTTTTTATGTCTATACATGGTTCACTTAAAAATGAAACTCAGTTATGCAGGTTTGCAACAACAAAATGGTCCAAATATAAACTTTTTAGGTGCAGATGTCCATTTTTTGAATGCAGTGTCGGCCAGTGAATTCTCTTCCAAGGGCCGCGAAATCAAAATATGTGTTCGGAGTGTCGTGTGTGTTGCTCGTCATGTCAAAATAAGTGCCTGCTGCACATACGTCAAAACCGTTTATGATGAAAGAGACGCTCACGTTCACAAAATATTCGCAAGACACTAACTTAACAATACAATTTGATTATACATGAGATTAAGCAATGATTTGGCAAACGTGAGGTCTCTTTTATCATAAACCCCATTGAAGCGTTGGCAGCAGGCACTTATTCTGACATGACACGTGATGCACAAAAAGTTACACATATTTTGAAATGACGAGCCACACACAAGACAGGCTAAATATATGTTCTGACGAGCTTCGCATCGTGCACCCTCAAAAAAGAAGTCACCGGCCAAAAGGATAACGCTCGAAAGGATAACGCTCCAGGGACAGCTAGGGATAATTTTTTCTGACAGTGAACATGAAGGTGAATAATTGGCAAAAATTTCATTTTAGGTAAAATGAGAAATATGGACAATGCTTTAAACAACAACTATATATTTGCACCCTGACACAAAAGCTCATGTGCATTTACGATCATCCCTAAAGAATGTTTGCTTCTCAAACGGTGGGATTCATAGCAGATCATTTTCTTCACTTTTGACTCTTTTTAAATACTTTAATTTGACTTTGCCCGAAGGGGGTAATTTTAAAAATCACTGACAGTTTTCCCAATGTTTTCTTTTCTTGCGCACACATTCTGCTACATATTTCTGGCTTTTGTCACCTTTAGGTCTGTGTCAAAATACACAACCTGACAAGACCCTCCAATTCAAATATATTAAAAATTACTTGTAATTAAGTAATCTTGACACTTCATTTATTACCGACTACACAAAATGTTTAGATTTTTTTATGTAACACATCTAATTTTACATGCCATATATGAAATCACATAACTCTGTTGTGCTTCAAACCATTATGTGTCTGCCTGGGATCATCCATAAATGAGGCTTTATGTATTAAAAGAAGCCTTTAGCGATTATTAAAAACCTTGAAATTATGCATATTTCTAAAGTGGATTAGCTCTAGTTATTTGCATGTATGGATTATACCCAACTGTATACTGTAAAGTGCAAAATAAAAGAGCAGATGGTATTGGTCACAGTACAGTTCATACTGTATAAGGTAAAGGGTTAAGCCCTCTTACGCACCTCCCCTGACCTTTATAGTCATTTGTTATAAAAAAAATATATGGGGATTATTATGAAACATTTAGCTCTTAATTTTTAACATTTGCATCCTCACATCATGAGCACCTATATATTTACATTAATTGACCTTTACATGAATAACCTTATATGACATTTGGACAATATTTTATTCCCGAGTTGATCCTGCATTGTGCATTTGCCAGTTTTTTGGTGTTAGCTTAGTTAATAATCTTAAAAGCTCACCAGTACCAATATAATATTTTTTTTGCATTATGGCATAACCACTAGATTACCCCTAAGTACACAATTTGACCTTTATTAGGATGCTTACCATATTATTGAGGATTTTTCCGTTCACCCAAATCGACATTTGACGTCCATCAAGTTTACGATCGGGACATTCTGATGCTGTTTTGATAAGTGCAAAACACCCGACAAAACATTTGCAAGGTCATCATCTGTATTTCAACACGCATGCATTCACAGCTACACTGTACGGTTCAGCTGTTAGCTTCTCTATTGCGATCATTGGTGACTCTTAATATTTTACAGTGAACAGGATGAATTAGCGCACATACCACTGTAAACACAAACAGAAGAACATAATGAGATGATGATATCTATACTTGAGTGATGTCAACCATGACAGCAGGTTAGTACAAAAGCAGCGCTAATCTTCCAGTAAGGAATCCTGGTTTATCGTCACACAACCAGACTGGTGGAATTTGTTATTGTGACTTTCACGCAACATCAACATGAGCCACATTCAAACTTGATAGGTTGGTCCCTATGGACTATGCAACTATGCTTATTTACCACATTTCAGTGCACAATAAAGGAGTTATTTCATTACATTTATGGATTTACAATTATGCAAATGTGCATTTGGCAGACACTTTTATTCAAAGCAACTTACGGTGCATTTAAGCTATTCATTTTGTTAGTATGTGTGCTGCATGGAAAAAGCCTATGACCTTTGCCCTGTTAACACAATACTCTGCTAATTGAGTTACAGGAACTCATCATATTTTGTACCACAACTGTCCAGCTATTGAAAGTTTTCCTTCATTTAAAGCAAAACACAGTGTTCCTTTCTTACATTTTCTCTTTCTTTCTTTCTATTAAAGATTTGCGCAAAACTTTATCAGTATTTTCGGAATGTTGACAAAAACCTATTGCGAAAGAACAGAATTTACATTAACTCTTTCCTCGCCATTGACAGTTATATTGCCCAATTTATGAAAAAACTGAAACCAAAACATTATTTACAATTTTTTACACTCTGTGTATGTTTTGATAATCGTTCTGAATCTGATCTCTAACAAAAGTTCCTTTACAAAAATGCAATTATTTCAGCTTTTTGTTAAAAAATATTTTTAGAGAAAAATACCCATATTTAAGAGTTTATAAGCAGAGAAAAAAAATAGATAAGATTAAAGGATTAGTCCATTTTCTTAAAAAAAAAAATAAATAAAAAAAATTCCAGATAATTTACTCACCACCATGTCATCCCAAATGTTGATGTTGATTTTTTTTTTTTAATGGACCCCAACACTTAACAGTTTTAATGCAGTTTAAAATGGCAGTTTCAAAGGACTCTAAATGATCTCAAACGAGGCATAAGAGTCTTATCTAGCGAAACGATTGTCAATTTTGGCAAGAAAAATAAAAAAATATGCACTTTTAAACCACAACTTATCTTCTTCCTCCGGCTGTGGGACGGATCAGCGCGCCCTAATGACGTTGTGTCCTCCAAGTGACCTCTTGACGTGATGACATATTACATGAGGTCACGCTGGCACATCACAGGACCGGACCTAGACGAGAAGTTGTCGTTTAAAAGTGCATATTTTTTATTTTTCTTGCCAAAAATGACATCGTTTCGCTAGATAAGACCCTCTAGGATTATTATGCCTTGTTTGAGATAATTTAGAATCCTTTGAAACTGCAATTTTAAATTGCATTAAAACTGTTAAGTGTTGGGGTCCATTAAAGTCCATTAAAATGAGAAAAATCTTGGAAAATTTATAAAAAATATTTTTTTTTCGACTGAACAAAGAAAGACATCAACATTTTGAATGACATGGTGGTGAGTAAATTATCATTTTTTTTTTTTTAAGAAAATGGACTAATCCTTTAAACATTTTTCCCATTTTGTTTGTTTGTTTGAAAGCAGAGGGTCTGTTCTTTATTTGATATATTTGTATGTTTATATATTTTTAGAAGAAAATTCTCCTGGAAGGCATTTTGTGAAAATCACAAAAAAATACTGGCGGGCAACTTTTCAAAAAATGGCTGGTGGGGAATGAGTTAACCAATGTTATGCGACTAAAACATAATTTGGTTGTTTTGCGATAAGTTATTCAAAAACCATGGCCAGGGGTGTGTTCGACTTCATACGGCACTGCGCAGACTGAGATGCAAATGACATCAAAACACAGCGACTCAAAAGCTTACAAAGTAGTCGACTTCTGAATCGCTCACGCTGTATTTTGATGTCATGCGATTGATGGTTCTTGTGACGACCACACCATTTCTGTCTTGTCCAACAATGCTGCGCCATATTTAAAGAACGATCATGTCACTTTCAGCATTACAAGTAACATGCATTACCTAATAATATTACTTTTCTGAAGTAACGAGTAAAGTAACACATTACTTTATAAATGTATACATTATTATGAGAGTTACTTTTTTAAAAAAGTAATGCGAGTTACTTTTCAGTTTAATTAATTCAATTTAAAAATAAAATAATGTACGAAATTAAACTGAACATATTAACGTAGAATTACGCACTTTGTGCGCCAGAGCGGGGACAGTTTGATTCGGAAACAGAGGTGGCAGGCCAGAGCGTGACATTTTTGCGATCATAAAAAACACCTGCAAGGCCTAAAAGAGATCAAGCCTCAGCCAAGTAAAAAAAAGTAACTTAAAAGTAACGTAAGCATTACTTTCCATGAAAAGTAACTAAGTAACGCAATTAGTTACTTTTTTGGGGAGTAACTTAATATTGTAATGCATTACTTTTAAAAGTAACTTTCCCCAACACTGGTCACTTTTACGCACATCGGGTGACTTATCAAGTATAAAAAATGCTTTACATGGCCATAAAACAGAGCATCATTGTTTACATTGCAGTGTTGCGATAAATTCCTAGTTCGAATTGCCCGAAAAACCACCTCACCTTAGTGTAAAAACGTCTGCCGCATTTCCATTGGGCGCATTTTAATTCCCTATTTGTGCAATTTAAAGGGTAATGGAAACGCACTACTGACACACAAGAAACATATTTGCCTCTTCAATGTTACAGCCATCCTCATTTCTAGGGCAGTAATGACTGTGCTAAATCATAAATGAGTTTGTTTCTTGCACAGAATAAGCTGTGATGTGGTTGTCCAGTACACACACTGCAGGGCGTCTCTCCAGGACGCAAACTAATGACTGTCTTATTGCGATCAATTAAACCGTCGCTTTCCCTAAAAGCTCCAGGAGGCTTCGTTCCGATTCTAGTTAGCCTACAATCCGCTGCAAACCAGCCGTCAAGGATGAGACATACACTGCCTACTGTACAGCTCTTTGTGTGCGTTTGTGTGTGTGTGTGTGTGTGTTTGTTTGGAGTGCAGTATGTAGACACACAATTTTACAGGGTGTGTGGTTGTGTGTGTTTCATGTGTGATTGTGCGTCTTTAAATTGAGCCCCAGCTGTTGAGCGCCATACAGATTCAGAAAATAGAGGATTAGAGCTAAATATAGGCTGAAAGCAAAATGCAAAAAAGAAGGAGGGATGACTAAAAAGAACAAGATTTAAGAGTGGCAAACATTAGAAAACCAAAGGAATGAAAGGATTAACTGACAAATAAAGGCAAAGAGAGAAAGAAGATTAAAACGGATTGCGAAAATGTTTGAAGGACAGAAACAAAATGAAAGAATGACAAGAGGAAATGAGACGACGCAAAAAGGAGTTCTTAAATACTAAACAAACAAAATAGACATTAACAGAACTCAACTGGATTGTCAGAGATGAAGAGAGAAATGAAACACTTAAAAAAAAAACAAAAAAACGATCAAAGTTTCCAAGAGTCAGTTATAGTTGAAGTGTTATTGATGGATTATCCGACACGCTTATGCAAGAGACGTTATAATACATTCTTTATTACATGAAGATTTCCCATTAACCATGGGTTGCGCAAAGCTAGACATTCATTCTTCACAAATATAATCCTTGTGGAGAATCGGAGGCGTTTATGAGAGTAAAATGCAGCAGAGCTCCTCTCTAATTTCTGCTGAAATGGAAACGTATAGCGCAAAAATGATGGCCTCTATAATTAGCATATAGCACAGGACTCGCTGCTGTTTTTAAAAAGCTTTCACAGACACATATATTTTTGGCATTAAGTTACTAGGTCCAGTTTAAAGCTTTATAAGTGCAGCAGCGGGGCAATTATAAAATTTTAAGTTTTTGAAAGAAAGCGTTAGTAGTGTCGTACAGTGACACAGCGCTGCTGCGTGGTTGTTAGGGTTTTGCAAATCCTAAATGTAATGTAAATGAAATGAAAAGTGTCTAGGACCATGTGAACAACAGGGGCCGGGCCCCAAATTAGTGTTCACTGAGAAACCCTTGAGGAATCAGGAGCTTCACGCTGCTTTTGCTCTGATGAACACTGACACTTTCCCCACCTCTAGTCGAGCTGCTTTCCAAAAACAAAGACTGTAATTGCGGGATGGGTTTCGACCCGTCTGTGTGCCAAAGGCGACTAAACCTCTAGCAGGCCTGCAGCAGTTTTGGACTTTTCGTTTTAAAATGATGCAGTTTGTCGTGCAGCCAAGAAGAAAATTAATTAGAAGTGAGGCAGTTGTTACTAAGATTGTTTGAGTACACTGCGTGTTTAACTAGTTTAGCGAGTTTAGGAATAAATTACAGTATGTGCATGAACAATACAATATGTAAATATGTATGCACATGGACTCCAAAAGTTTCAGACTGCTATAAAAAAATTTTCATTCTTTCAAATGTTTTCATTACAAATATTATCAACATAATTTCGTTTTTTTTTTTTTTTTTACAAATTTCTTGCTCAAATGACGATGCACTTCAACTGGCACATGAACATACATGCTTTGTATTTAGTATACTTCAATTTTTATTCCCAGGAAAATAATGAAAATTAAAGTATATATATAAAGTTAACATTAAAGTCTCATTAAAGGCTCATTCTAGGCTTATGTAAGGTCTTTATACAGCACTAATAATGTAGTTATGTATATTATAATGCATTTCTGTCAAGAGATTATATCTTAAAGGAATATTCCATTTTCTTAAAAGAAAAATCCAGATAATTTACTCACCACCATGTCATCCAAAATGTTGATGTCTTTCTTTGTTCAGTTGAGAAGAAATTATGTTTTTTGAGGAAAACATTGCAGGATTTTTCTCATTTTAATGGACTTTAATAGAGCCCAACATTTAATACTTAACTCAACACTTAACAGTTTTTTTCAACGGAGTTTCAAAGGACTATAAACGATCCCAAACGAGGCATAAGGGTCTTATCTAGCAAAACGATTGTCATTTTTGACAAGAAAAATAACAAATATACACTTTTAAAGCACAACTTCTCGTTTAAATCCGGTCGTGATGCGCCAACGTGACCCCACGCAATACGTCATGACGAACGCGAAACCCCGCCCCAGTGTTTACAAGTGTTGAGAACGAGGACCGTTCCTACGTTGTTGTATGTCGAATGATACTAATTAATGTCTTTGTGTCAGTTTATTGTTTACAATGGTCCGCAAATGTGCGTTTTATATATGTAACACGTGACCTCCCACTACGCATTTACGTTAGGTCGCGCAGGACCGAATTTAGACGAGTAGTTGTGCTTAAAAAGTGTATATTTGTTATTTTTATTGTCAAAAATGACAATCGTTTTGCTAGATAAGACCCTTATGACTCGTTTGGGATCGTTTAGAGTCCTTTGAAACTCCGTTGAAAAAAACTGTTAAGTGTTGAGTTAAGTGTTAAGTGTTGGGCTCTATTAAAGTCCATTAAAATGAGAAAAATCCTGCAATGTTTCCCTCAAAAAACATAATTTCTTCTCGACTGAACAAAGAAAGACATCAACATTTTGGATGACATGGTGGTGAGTAAATTATCTGGATTTTTTTTTAAGAAAATGGAATATTCCTTTAAATTTACACAATGCAGCTTTAAATAAAAAAACCTATCAAATTGACGTACATTTACAGTTCATGTAGTTAGTTGGTAGAGCATTGTGTTATCAGCCCAAAGGTCATGGGTGTAAATTCCAGGGAAAACACATACGATGCTAATAAAAAGTAAAACTTAAATGCTTAGCATGCAAACGTCTACCAAATGCATAAATGTACATAAATAATCCCATAGTATCAAGACTTTTCAGCCTGATCCCATGCACGGGAATACATATGTACAGTATGTTACGATGGCTAATAAGTATGAATTCGTACAAAGTGAATCATGCAAATGTACGATTATTACAAAATAAATAATCCTCCAACGTCACGGGGTGAAAGCAAATCGTACAAAGCGTAAGAATGTTGTCATATGAATTAGCCACCTTGTAAAACACGTACAAATTTATATGCCATTGTGTTGGATTTTTTAGCACAGTGTATTGTGTTGTGTCACAAACACCGAAACAAAAATGAGTGTTGATCAAATCTAACACTGACAGTCCGACACGCTCATTGTTATCAATCCATTGAGATGTTTTGTTATGTCTCTCTTTCTTTACGATCCAGCACACTGCCTGGCTGATGGTGAAACACAGGCCCAAACCTGCTGCTTTTAAATACCTCTAGTATGTGCGTGAGCATTCATTTCAGTTTTACTTGAAGTGTGACACTTCACGATAAGCCTTTGTGTTTTCATCTTACAGTCAGCTCTGTGTGGAATATATAATCTTTTGTAGACTTAGTACAACTTACGTCTTAACATTGTTTTGAAAATGACAAAGTTTATTATCCAGAACAGAAAACATTTTAATCTCCGTCTCAACTCTGCTTCGTTGATATAATCATGATTGAAAGCTCGCTTCCCCCAAGCTACAGTATCTGATTTATGTCAACTCAACAATAAATGAAGAAAAAGATTCATCTTCACTTAAAATATTCATGGATCTGCATATCTCACCTCAGAGCTGTGGGAGAAGGTGAAATGTTGAAGAATGTAAAAATAGATGAACACAATGAGTTCCAGTATGTATTTGTGTGCGTGTGCGTGTATGTGTGTGTGTGTGTGCCATTTTCAATCTCTATAAATAATGTTTTCTCTATAAAACTTTATACAATATTTTCAATGCTGACCTTTAACTAAACAATATCTGTTTTAAATAATTTACTACTGAAACTAAATATTAGTTTGCTTGTCTTTGTACAAAGGGTCCCATGAGTCCGAAAGTCTCAATTTGCATATAAAAACTGATTGCAAATAATATTCAAGTGAACCTGACCATCCATGTTACCCCAAATGTTTCACAAAATAATAAACATTCACTGTCACAACTGTGCTTATTTAAATAGTGACCTAGAAATAGTGCGCAGTGTAATTTTTTCTATGTTGTTTTAAAATCCTTAATCTTTCTATTTAAAAAAAAAATCCTAGATCCTAGATTGCAGAGTTATAAATAAATGTCTAAGCGAGCTTACAGAACATTAAATATATGTCATAACCAAATGTGAAGAAGATTTTGTGCTGGGTCATGTGGCCATTTGCAATCTAAAAACAACAATAATATAAAAATCCATTACAAGCAGTGTATGATGAGTTGTTTTCTTAAGCCCATTATGTAACACACATTGTCGATAAGCATTTGGAGAGCAGTTTATGTAACTGCAGCCATTGGGCTTTGGAGCCTGTGTAGAAACTGCTGCCCCCTATGGGTACAGAAAGGAACTGCAGCTGAATAACTACTGCAGGATTCACTGGAAACATATAAAACAATAGATGCAAAAAAAAAAAATGGTAACACTTTACATTAATGTTGTATTAGTAAATGCAGTAACATGAACAAATGAACGATACAGTTTTGAGCATTTATACATTTTTGTTAATGTTATAGCTATGTCAATATATTTATTAATGTTAGTTCATGCATTCACTTATGCTAACGGCTACAATGTTTGATTTAAAAATGTATTAGTAAATGCTTAAATTAGCATGAACTAAGATTAATAAATGCTGTAGAAGTATTGTTCTTTAATAGTTCACGTTAGCCAATGCATTAATTGTTAACCCCTATAGCATTCATAAAAAAATGCTAAGAAATGCATTAAAAAGAGACTTATGCTGTGTTGATTGTATCTTAAAAACAAAAAGCGAAACATGTTACATATCATTGGAAAGCTGAGATTATTGTGATTCAAATGATGTAAAACCTTTTTAAGTTGTTGTATGTCATGAAGTTTTCTTTGTTCCTCCCACGGTATACCACCTTATTGTAAAGTGCCCAAAAATGTATTATTGCAAATGCAAAAGTGTTTAAGTATTTTGAACCTTCAGAAAATCACACATTTACAAATGAAAAGTTTAATATATTTATCTGAGCGAAACTTTAATAGCTGGAGAGAAATAATAGACCTAATAAGAGATCCTTGGACATAATTATTCTTCAGAAAAATGTCTGTGAATTTCACACATATAGGGAACACACACTTATAAAATGTGAATGCAAGTCGTTTTAAATAAAAGCATCTGCCAAATGCATAAATATGAATGCTTTTAAAGAAACACTGAGTAATTTTTCTACCTGACTAATGTAGGGGTTCGCGGGGCAAAAACTAATGCGGGGTTAGTTTTAACACAGACTGTTTACATTGTTGCACAAGGTTCAGCGTTTTGTATTTCCGGTATTTTTTTCACACTGCCAAAGACGATCTCCTGCAAATGATTGGAAATGTATTAGAGAGTTATTGATGATCAAGTGTTTTGGTGGCATGTAAGTAAATTTTTTCATCATATGTTTTTTTTTCAGTTTTTACGTTGGGTGTCTAAGACATAAAATCCAATGCTATGTCATATTATCTTGTTGACTAAAACATAGCATCATTTTGAAATATGTCTGCAGCTCTTAGCAACTTTTTTGGTGGGCTTAAAAATATTTTGACCCAGCGGGGTTAATTGTAACGCTGTGTTAACTAACCCCTCAGCACTTAGGATATGAAAACCGCTAACGTTAGCGTAATTCTTGTCAGTGTTTTAAATAGGCTACACACGAATGATTGCTGGCTGCCAACAAAATAAATGTGCCTGTCTTATCAAAAATTGTGTGTCAAATGTATTTTTTTTCATATCTTTAATATTGATTGAATAAGGTCACATCATAATCATAATGAAATGAATGCCTAAAATCAAACTTTGATGCTCATTATCTCAGAATTAGATTTTGAAACTGTAGTATGGTTATTACAGACTGGGTCACATATAAAAAACGTTTTGTCATTATGCTGCTTTTTCTCACATATTTAGACATTTGTATCCATTTATAATTGAACTATTGTTAGAAAAGGGCTGGATGAATGAATACAGTGTGGATACCTGTCTATTATAGACAGATATATAAACAATATCCACTTCAAGTATATAGAAAAAATAGCATTGAAATGTATTTACCTGCAAACTTAATTTTTAGCAAGTGTTACAACTAACCCCCTGCCTGTTACAATTAACCCCACCTATGGGGTAAGTTGTAACGTTTGCACTTCTGTCACGTTTGGTGTAATTGTCCAAGAATGTTAAGTACTAGAAACAAACTTCAAATGTTCAGTTGTAGCAGAGATGTGTGTGTTGCTTGTGTAAAAATATAATTAATCAAACTCAAATATTTTTTGAATGATTTCGCCAAAACCAAAAAGCGTTAGGTTGTGTCCCGCTCTCCCTTACTTAAAATGTTGTATAGGCTACTTTGCACAGTTCCAGTCATATCAGTAGTGTAATAAACACATGTTTATTCTTCAATTGAGCTGTTCTTATCTTGATACCCAGCCATTATCACACTATTTCACTCATGAAATAAATCAACCATGTGTGATAATGCAAATCTATTGGCAATTCACAAGGACATACTGTAGCTCAACACTGTCGCTTTGACACAATTTACGTTCTAATCCTTCAATCATAGACATTTAGTTTGAAAGCCAAAAACAATTTACAAGATTAATTCCACATAGTGTTGCAACTGTAGACTCATTTCACTCATCATTACACTTCCAGCACCATAAAAAACTCATTGTTTGACGGGAAAACATCTGAGAGCCATGTGATGAATTAAGCCAAGCTAAAGACGTTTCTGTGGAGTTCTGAGGGAAAAAACAAAAAAGATGCTAACAGCAGGACAGTGCTAAAAAAGATTGATAGTTAATGAGAAAAAGCAGAGAAACAAATCATGGTGGAGAGAAAGAGATCATCAAATCTGGCAAGCTTTGCTGTTGCATCTGTATGTGATGTGAGTCCAGACGGTGTAGAGATAGACTGAGGACCACACACACACACAGATGGTTTATCTTTGCACTAATGATGCCGAAAATGTAGAATAGACCCAAAGTGACTGCCAAACAAATTTTATCTGTTCCCGTTTATGACTTTGTCTTCTGTATCAATCAGTTAACAGTTGTGCAATGATACATACTCACGAAAGCAAACACTAAAACAAACATTTAGGGTGACATAAATGTACCTTCGGCATCGCAAACACTCTCTATCTCACATAAATAAACCTTCTTTAATGGACCTCTGCAGTATTTAAAAGTTATGTAGATTTCCAGTAGAGAACGATTACCGTTTTAGTATATTTTGCAAGCATTTTAGAGAAATATGTTTATGAGCAACATTAACATTTGCATTTGTTCTGCACTTGGTTTAGAGGGGAGTACATGACAGCATTTTTGGGATGAAATATTCATCACATTATGAGACATCCATCACAAGACAATCATAACTGTCATTAGTGTGTTCGACCTCAGAAATTATATTAGTGTTTTCTCACGCATTGATCTTGGATGAGCGGTACCTTTAAGCTCATAATAACAGGTGTAGGGAGGAGTATTAAAACACCTGATCCTCATCTGCAGATTGGAGTAAAATGTCAGCCAGAGGGAACATCGTACCGACTGCTTCTCACACTGAATGATCTAAGAACACGGGGCTTTATCTTCAACCCCAGATGCCAATAGCTACGTTCAAACAGATTTATACCTCGGAGTCTCAATAAGTGATTTATATCCTCACTGAGAACCTTAACAGGTCAAATGGATTTGGATATATGTGCTTAGTTTGATTTCATTATTTGTGCGTTGCTATGAAGTAGGGGTGTGACGAGATCTCGACTAAACTTGTCTCGCAAGATTAAATATGTCATAAGATTTCTCGTGGAGGTGAAATGCTCATGGAATCAGCATAAAGTTGAACTCATGGCAAAACCTTTTACAGTGCATGCAGTCGTTCCAATAATGTTCGGTTGGGAACTCTGTTGATCAGTGTCAGATGTGAAGCGTCTCAGCAGATTAAACCTTCACTCAAGAGTTTACATGATTTAATGTCTGCATGTTCTTGCTCAAGAATTACAATGCTGTATTATTTCTATTGTAAACAACTTGATAAATATAAAATTTTTAAATGGATTTTAACGTTATTTGGCTAAAATTAAACCATCTATAGTGAAAGTAAACATAACATCTGCAAGGCCGCTACCACCTTGTGCAGGCCTTTGTTATAATATAAAAAAATGTATTACATAGGCTGCATATTAAAGGGACACCAAGTAGGATTTTCCCCCATCTAGTGGTGAAATTGTATTTTGCATTCAAACAAACAGTGCTCTCTAGCGCCTCGCTTTTCCAAATGCGTGTTGCAACTATGGTAGCCGTTATGTACTCACTGATCTCATTGTCCGTTTCAGCTAGTTCACGTGTTGTGAACGAAAACGTGTTGTGGAAACGCGTTGGTAGGCTAGTGCTTTTTGTCCCTCTCTGCTATTATAGTTTATCAATACGGCAGAACGACATGGAAGCCTCCTTGGATTTACCCGTTCAATGTAAATAAAGAGAAGAAATTCTAAGCTTACAAAGAAAAGTCAGATCACTGGCAGAGGTCATTTGACACCAATGAGGACATATTTATGAATAAAGACGTTGATTCTGATCCATTTAAAGGTCCTGTTTTTCCTGATCCCATTTTTCAAACTTTAATTAGTGTGTAATATTGCGGTTAGAGCATAAATAATACCTGCAAAATTATTAAACTGAAATTATTATGCCAAGCGATAAATTTTCTTTAATTAAAATTTCCCCTTTGAAAGCCTACAACGAATGGCCGGCTTGGATTACAGCCCTCTACTTCCCGGTTGAATGACGTCAATAAAACAGTTTTTGACTAAACTGCGCCCATAGGAATACGTCAGTTGCCAGCTAAGCTCAAACGGCTCTGCTAAGCTTAGCTGCTGTCACAACACACTAAACAAACTACACAATCAGAACTCGTAACGTATTTCTGAAGGAGGGACTTCATAGAATATTTGAAATTATGTGATTTCACTTTACCGTTCATATATTTTATCATTAAGGATTTCTCAAATCTTGTCTCGTCTCGTGAACCCAATCTCGGGTCTCGTATTGTGGAGTAAGTGTCTAGTGGTAGGCCTTTACAAGTAGACGTGTCATTTGACATATTTTACAAACATTTAACAAACATTAAAATGCACTGTTGAAAATTAAAGTAATAGTAAATGATGCAATTTTGAGTTAATGTCACTTAAAAATATCAGTTGGCACAACAAATTGTAAAAAATTTTTTTAGTTTAATTAACTCAAAATTCTATGGCAACCAGGTAACTTACTTTTTAAAGTAAAAATATATTTTTACAGTATTCGTATGATATGATCATTACACTACCGAAACATAATAATGAATGAATAAATGTGTGGGAATTTAAAAACGCCCGTTTTAAAACAAAAACACACTAATATGAACATAGCCTTTTCATTAAGTCCTTTAATTTTTTTTGAAGTTTCTATGGAGAATTGCATCCTCCACTGAAAAAATTATTAATTCAATTTACTCAACTTTTAAGGTAAGTGATTGCAATCAATTAATTTAAGCCACATCTAAACAACAAAAAAAAAATTAGAAAACAACCACTTACCTTAAAAAAATTGAGTAAATTGAATGAATAATTTTTTTTATTATAATGCTGAGTTTATGCCAACCGCGGTAGAGGCTTGAAGCGTGAGTGATTTCAATGTTAAGTCAATGTGAAGACGCCTTGACGCGCCTCTGTAGATCTCGGAGGAATTTCGCACCACGTTAATCAGGATCCTGCTTGCTGCTGTGGCGGCAAGCCCCGCCCGGAGTCACTCATTCAACATGAAGGAACGCTTGATATTGTCCATGAGCAGTCACCTGGAGCTATACGACACAAGTTCTTATTTCTATAGAGACAGGGATAAAAAGGACCTCGCTTGGAAGGGTGTCAGTGAGGACATTGGGCAACCTGGTAAGTTGTAATACACATTTCACTTTTGAGTCACGTGACGTTTATCGATCCGTGCCATTTATTTTCCCCCTATAGTAAGGTTACCAAATACAAACTGGTAACTCTCTCGATAAATGCACAATCAACATCAGTCATCTTGCAAACAGACAAACGCATAGCACTTGTCCCTCCCACAAGAAGCGGAGTTTGCCTCTGACGTGCGTCAAATACTTGCTTTTTCCGCGCGTCTACCTCGCTCTACACGGGCGAATGCATTAAAATTGTTCAAGCGGCAAACTAGGCGCGGTAGACACGATTTTGACACCTGAAATGCGGTTGGTGTAAACGCAGCATTAGACCCAAGCTTTGGTTTGTCTTTTTTCAGATTTCTTCCTATTTTGGGGTTATAGAACCAATAAATATAATAACCAAATATTTTTCTTTGAACATGAAGCAGTGTAATTGTAAACGTTTGTGTATAAAAAGGTTCCAGTTATACAGAATTAAGTATTATGGTGCAAAAAAAAAAATTGTCTTAGGAGGTTAATGACAAAAACTAAGACTAAATCTCCCCAGATATATGCAAAAATAATGGTAAAGTTTTAATAAATGGTCAACAAAAAAGTGACCAAGAGTGAAATCTCCCTTTGATTCTGCATGTACGTTCACAGTTTACTCTCAACTCCGCATGATCAGCTAAGACTTTAAGCTTTGAATTGAGTCAGGCTTTGCTTCCATCTACAACAAAAGGTCAAACAGAGGGAATTAACACATTAGCATTAAGTTGTGCAAAAACAGCTAGCGGGATGTCTTTGAAAACAACTCATGTAAAGGTAACAAAATGACAATGCAGGGAAGCCCTTTTATCCATGCTGTGGATGTTTATTTTTATTTTTTATACCATGACTGACAATGATTAGCAAAGCTCAACTAGCAATGCAGTTTTTTGTCAGACGCATCCATAAAATGATGCAACAATACTGAGTTGCCAATCGTAAACATACTCGTCATTATCATAAAACAAAGCGGAAAAAAACCCTCTTGAGTTAAATGTGACCAAAAATTAACGCGTAACAAGCGGTATTAGAAAATGATTTTCACAACTGGACCTTATTTTACGTTTTAACCCAGCACTGGTTGTGCAAGAGTGATACAATCAGCATTAGGCGATACAACTCCCATTTAACGTCAGGTATAATTAGCAATGCTGTTGTTAATGATGCACGATAATTGGGAGTTGGAAACCACAGTCAAACCCGACACCCTCTGATGGTACACCGCCGGCTAATGGACCCCTCTGTACCTGGGAAAGTTGCCAGGCCAAAAGTTGAGATCACCGACTCGCTCACGGCCGTTGATTACACAACCAGACGTTTAGGCAGCAGTGATGTTTTAAAACACATTGAAATGCATGCTTGAACTCAAAGGGATAGTTCACCGAAAAGTGAACATGATGTCATCGTTTACCCTCCCTCATGTCGTTTTAATCGTGTACGCTTTTATTCACAGTGGAGTAAAGATGAAAAAATCCTCAGAAATGACAATTTATAAAGACCACACACCTGTCAAAGTCTGAAACCTATATTGTCAGAAAAAATACTGTGATTTATGCACACAATAATAATTAAATGTTTAAACTTGCATGCAATTGTTTATTTTTTTAGTATCATCACTTTATTTGATGACTTTGTGCAAGTTGCTTAAGGTTTAGAAGTTTGACTTACACCGGTCAAGGCAGAAATTTATTCTGGCATTTACTCGCATTCACCTGAACCATGAAATTGACCGGCGTGACTGACAGTTTAGCCCATCCATGCAAAGACAGCCAATAATGTGGGAAAATGTTATTTAAAATGCTTACAGGGCTAAAATTACCTGCAGGTTGGACCCTCACATTGACTGGTACCTCTAATGAGATATTTAATCCCCATCACACTTGCATCTCGAGTGTCTCATTTGGAGCATCATTAGATTTAAAAACTAAAATAATAAAGTCGAGCAGATGTGCACAAACACGCTGTGCTCCAGGGTGGCGGTATTAAGAGAAACAACAGCATATTCCCAGGACTGTCAGCGTGCGGTGTTTTATGTTGCATGTGTGCGTGTACCCTGGTGAAGTTTTTGATTTGTGTGCTTTAAGAGAAGAACAGTATGCAGGTGTACGGCATAAATTTCTCGGGTTACCATACAAACCCTTTACCTGAGGAGACAGACGCATGTTTGGTCTGCTACAGTCTGAACGAGTCTGTCGGGGTGTGAAACAAAGCAGAGATGAAATAAGAGGCAGGGACACAGAACAGATGGAGAGATAAAGGCAGATGCAGATGTACCTAATAGAAACAGATCTGGCTGTGAGGGCCCTTCTTAAACTCTAATTAAAGTCTTTTCTCAGTGCTGTGGAATGGTGTTTTTAAAGGAACACATTGCATTATTGTGTAACTAAAAAAAGTGTTTGCTCAATTGGTTTAGCAGTGCAAAGGTCATGGGTTCGATTCCAAAGGAACAAACATGCAGATAAAAAATAAATTGCTTGAATGCACTGTAAGTCGCTCTGGATAAAAGTATCTGTCAAATGCAAAAATGTAATGTAATGTGACTTTATACAAGTGTACAAAAATGCTTTCAAGGTTCCCACACCTTAGTTAACTTCAAATTTAAGGACCTTTCAAGGACTTTCCAGGTCCAATACCCTCAAATTCAAGGACTAAATGTGGGGACACACTTCAAATGAGAGCAACATCGTGTTCCCTTTTAAGATACATTGCTACTGTTCCCTTTAGAGGGAACTCGCGCTGCGTCACTGCGGTGACACTTTGGGGACGCCTCCAGGGGTAATTGCGTCTGAATGTGTATATCAAATTCAACCAATGGTGAGGCTTAACGACAAAGACAGGGTGACGCAGCAGCCAGGAAGTATATCGCTATCTGAAATATCGTCAAAGACAGGGATGCAGAAAGTATGGCAAGGGAGACGCAGCGTCTCGTTCTATTCTCATGGAACAACAGTTACATAAATAACCCGGGACGTTTTCATGTGTGTTACGGCCTGTGCCTTATGTTTGGCTCTCCTTATGATATCACAAGGTTTTTTCCTTTGTGTTTTGAGTGTGATTAGGTCTGCACCTGTGGGGCATTGTACACCTGCGGCTCGTTGGAGTAATCTGTAGCTCCCTATATAAAGGAACACGGAGAAGAGCTGGGGAGAGAAGAAACGGCAACAAGCTTTTTGTTATATTGTCTTTCTATTTAGTTAAGTTATTTAGTTTGTTATTTGTGAATATTGGTTATCTTCATATTATTTGAAGTTTAGTAAGTTCTGATCAATGAGATACGTGTTTCGTGGGTTTTATATGTTCTTTTGAGTATTAATAAATGTTCATTTGCGCACTCGCGTTTCACGTGTCCTTCTTTATGTTGTGAACCCTCTTTCAGAGCCACTTTTAAAACAAGGGTTCGTAACATAAATTGGGGGCTCGTCGTTTTTGTTAATATATTTTTGATGGATCGATAGTTTGAACTATTATATTTTTTTTTGTGAACACATACAGTTAGTAGTGCTCAGCGATCTCCGAATAGTTAGAGTAAATCAGGGGGACTGTGCTTTGCGCCAGTTCTCACTACGGTTTACTATTTTTTGTGTTTTTTATTATTTTAGTTTGTTATGTTTGGAGCTACTCCGGGGGAGAAGCTTGCTTTTTAGCTTGCTTCTTAACTGGTACCCTCTGAAGAGCTAGAGAGGTCTTAGTTAGATCTTGGGTAGGTAGGTTTAGGTTCGGAGTCGTTTGAAGCTTACTAATTTGGTATGTTTGTTTCTTTGTTCATCAGTTATGATGGCAACATTTGATTTAAATGAATTTGTAAGTCAACCTAACATTGCGATATTGGGGAAATGCCGAAAAGATGATTTGTTTCTTATTGCTCGACATTTCGACATACTTGTGTCTAAAACATCGCGTAAGGAAGATTTAAAAGCTTGTGTGTTGTCGGGTTTAATTAATAAGGGGGTGTTGTCTGTATTGGAGGATGTTTCCGAATCAGCTGAAGCAGCTGCAGCTGTTATGGATGAGGAACAACTTCCATTGCATTCTTCTACTTCACTGCGTTCTCTCGCTGACAATCTAGTTACACCGGGTGTCGGAGTGAAGGTAGGACCACCACCTCTTTCTTTACCTAAATTTGAACCTTTGTCTATCTCTTCAGAAGACTCGCCTGCACAACTGGGAGGTTTGCGTTTAAAAGTCCGTTTAGCTCGCTTACAGCTTGAAGCACAAGATCGAGCTCAAGCACGAAAAGATGAGTTACAGCATCAACTTGAAGTACATCGTATTGATGCGGAAATGAAAGTTAAAATGCGCCAGTTAGAACTAGACGCGGGTCGTGACGATCTAAACGCATTAAAAAATCCTGCTTTTCGAGAGCGGCCCAATTCGGAAGTTGAATCTGCTGTATTGGTGCCAAATGAGCTTGCGGTACCTATTGTTAACTCTGTGCCTGGGTTAACCGATTCTCTGGATCATTCGACTTCGTTCAATGTAGCGAAAAACATTGTGATTGTTCCGCCTTTTCGGGAAAAAGAAGTCGAAGCTTATTTTCCAGCATTTGAAAGAATAGCGTCTGCTCTGAAGTGGCCAACCGAGGTTTGGTCGTTGATGTTACAATGCAAACTAACAGGAAAAGCGCAAGAGGTTTGTGCATCTTTACCGTTAGAGGAAAGTGTTCAGTATGAGTCAGTGAAAAGTGCGATTTAACGTGCGTATGAGTTGGTACCTGAACACTACCGACAACGTTTTCGCTCACAAAAAAAATCTGCTTCTCAGACTTACGTCGAATTTGCCCGTGAGAAGGGATTACTCTTTGATCGTTGGATAAAAGCGTGTAAAGTTATGGACTATCAATCTTTGTGTGAACTGTTGCTGATTGAAGAATTCAAGAATTGTGTTCCTGAGCGTACTGCTTTATATTTAAACGAACAGAAGGTTACTACTGTGCAGCAAGCCGCTGTTTTAGCAGATGAGTATGCACTCATTCATAAACCTGTGTTTGTTAAGCGTGCGACTGAAATAGGATATACTTCACAAGGAGGGAATGAAGCTCATTCCTTCGACTCTAAAGTTAGTTTTAGTCCACCAAGTCCGAAAACGCGCAAAGAATGCAGCTATTGTCATAAGTTTGGACACCTTATTGCCGAGTGTCGTGTTCTGAAACGAAAACAGGAACGTCAGGATTTTTCAGCTTCTCCTCGCGGTTCAGTTTTAGTGAAAAATGTGTCTTTACAGACCATGAGATCAGCAACTCCTGATGAGTGTTTTAAGCCTTTCGTGTTTGATGGTTTTGTATCATTGACTGGTCGTGTTGAGGATCGGAAAGCCGTGAAGATCTTACGTGATACGGGAGGATCCCAGTCTTTTATATTGTCTGATACTTTGCCTTTTGATGACAGTTCTGTGTGTGAAACTAGTACTATTGTGCAGGGGATAGGAATGGGTTTTATCACTGTTCCTCTTCATCGCGTCTGGGTGACGTCTGAACTAGTTTCTGGATGTTTTGATGTAGCATCTCGTTCTTCACTGCCTGTAAAAGGTATTGATTTTATTATGGGTAACGATCTTGCGGGAGGAAAAGTAATGCCAGTTGTACAGGTTACCAAAATTCCAGTTACTGACCCACAACTAGATGTGCTTGCACAAAATTTTCCAAATGTGTTTGCTTCTAGTGCCGTTACGACGCGGGCTCAGGGGAAAAATCTCGGTAAAGAGAATAAAGTGGAATTAGGTGAATCTATTTTTGCAGAGATGTTCGAGAAAAATGCTATGATAGAGCATAGGGATGTTAATTCGAACCAGAAATCTGTTTGTCCTGATCCTGAGGTATTTTTGCCTATTTCGTGCGATGGTCTTATTGTCGCTCAGAAAAATGATCCTACATTGGAGAAATGTCGTTTAAGTGCTGGCATTGAAAAGTCGCCTTCATGTAATCACCAGTTCTATTGGAATAACACTGTGTTAATGCGTAGTTGGAAGGCTCGCTTGTCAAATGACGAAAATACAGATGATTGGAATGTGGTCCATCAGATTGTGGTACCCTCGAAATTTCGACAGCATATTTTAAGCTTGGCACATGATCATCCTTGGTCTGGACACCTGGGTATTAATAAAACTTACCATCGGGTGCTTCAGCATTTCTTTTGGCCTGGGTTGAAAGCTGACGTGTCGCGATACTGCAAGTCGTGTCACGTATGTCAAGTTGTAGGAAAGCCCAATCAGATTGTGCCACCAGCTCCACTGTATCCCATTCCTGCTGTTGGTGAACCGTTTGAACGCGTCTTAGTTGACTGCGTCGGTCCGCTACCACGAACCAAAGCTGGTTCTCAGTATATTTTAACTATTATGTGCACTACCACCCGATTTCCTGAGGCTATCCCGTTACGTAATATAACTGCCAAAAGTGTCACTAAAGCGCTGATCAAATTTTTCACAACCTTTGGTTTGCCAAAAACCGTTCAAACCGATCAAGGGACAAATTTCCTGTCAAAGATCTTCCGAAATGTGTTGAAAGGTTTGGGCGTGTCACATGTTACATCCAGCGCTTACCATCCTGAATCGCAGGGAGCACTGGAGAGGTGGCACCAAACGTTGAAGTCTAGTTTACGAAAATATTGCCTGGAGTCAGGTAATGAGTGGGATGAGGGAGTACCTTTGGTTTTATTTGCACTGCGCGAAGCGCAACAAGAATCACTTGGTTTTAGTCCGTCGGAATTGGTCTTTGGACATAATGTACGGGGTCCTTTAAAAGTGCTTAAAGATGAATTTTTCTCTACGAACGTATCGGAGAAACAAAATGTCCTTGATTTCGTTTCGCGTACTCGTGAGCGGTTGCGAAATGCCTGTAATGTCGCGAAGGAAACTCTTTCCCTTTCACAGAAGAAAATGAAGTGTCATTTTGACAAGAAAACGGTTGTGCGTAATTTTACGCCTGGAGAAAAAGTACTAGTGTTACTGCCTTTGCCTGGCTCTGCTTTAGCTGCCAGATTTGCCGGTCCATATGTAGTTAAGAGCAAGCTGAGTGATACTGACTATGTAGTCTGTACCCCAGAAAGACGACGGAAGACACGATTGTGTCATGTGAATATGCTTAAACCTTATGTAGTACGAAACGTGAAGACTGCTGAAGTCACTGAGTTGTCTCAAAATGACGTACAGTCAAGGTCAAATGTGGAACGAGTATCGTTGCTGTCCAGTACTAGGGGTGCTGAAGAGGTAGATGATGGGCTGAAACTGTCAACCGAGATGGTTAGTGGTAGCCCGCTGAAAAATTCAGAGATTTTAAGTGTTTTGCCACTTCATTTGTCCTATTTATCTAGTGACCAGCGGCAGGATGTGATTGGTTTGATAGAAGAGTATCCTAACCTGTTTAATGATATTCCCACTGGTACTTCTGTCATCCAACACGATATAGATGTGAGAGATGCACTTCCTATAAAGCAGCATGCGTATCGTTCACCAGTAGGTAAACGGGAGATCATGAAAAGTGAAGTGAATTATTTGATTACCAATGGTTTTGCCAAAAAGAGTAATAGCCCGTGGAGCTCGCCGTGCATTTTAGTGCCTAAGGCTGACGGTTCGTTCCGCTTTTGCACTGATTTTCGCAAGGTGAATTCTGTTACTGTGCCGGATGCGTTTCCTTTGCCTCGAATAGAGGATTGTGTTGACAATCTTGGTACTGCTCGATACATTACAAAGCTCGATCTTCTCAAAGGCTATTGGCAAGTGCCATTAACCGAACGTGCTTCAGAGATATCCGCGTTTGTGACTCCCGACGCTTTCCTACAATATACCCGTATGGCTTTCGGTCTTCGGAACGCACCGGCTACTTTTCAAAGACTAATGTCCACAGTTCTAGGTGACATCCCAAATTGTAATGTTTATTTGGATGATGTTGTCATTTTCTCTTCTACATGGACTGAACACATCTCTGTTTTACATCAAGTTTTTAGTCGTCTAGCCGCCGCCTCTCTGACCTTAAATCTGTCTAAATGCGATTTTGCGAAAGCCTCTGTTACATACCTAGGGAAACAGGTTGGTAACGGTCAGGTACGTCCGATTGACGCAAAAGTGACCGCTATTCTTACATACCCTGTGCCCACTACAAGGAGAGAATTGCGACGATTTTTAGGTATGGCTGGCTACTATAGGTGCTTTTGTAAAAACTTTTCGACTGTGGTTGCACCTTTAACGAAGATGTGCAGTTCTAAAATTGTCTTTACCTGGACTGATGAATGTCAGAATGCTTTTTTGTGTGCAAAGTCTCTTCTGTGCAGTGCTCCGGTGTTGTCGGCTCCTGATCTGGCCCGTCCGTTTACACTTGAGGTAGACGCCAGCGCAACGGGGGTTGGAGCGGTCCTTCTACAGAGTGGTGATGATGGAATATCACATCCCGTATCCTATTTTTCTGCAAAGTTTAACTGCCACCAAGTGAATTATTCCACCATTGAAAAAGAGACTCTTGCTATGTTACTTGCTTTGCAGCACTTCGATGTGTACGTTGGATACAGCTCTACGCCTGTCCTCGTCTACACGGATCACAACCCGTTGGTGTTTTTAAACAAAATGTATAATAACAACCAACGTTTGATGCGCTGGGCGTTAATGGCCCAATGCTATAATCTTGAGATTCACCATAAGAAAGGTACTGACAACATCGTGGCCGATGCTCTGTCTCGGGGCTAGGTAAAAGGAGTATTTTAACTGTTAAACAAGTATGTAAGTTTATTGTAATCATGTGTTTTGCTTGTTGTACTGTCCGTTTTATTCAGAACCTGCCTCAAAGAGGACTGGTTCTTTCTTTAAGTGGGGGAGTGTTACGGCCTGTGCCTTATGTTTGGCTCTCCTTATGATATCACAAGGTTTTTTCCTTTGTGTTTTGAGTGTGATTAGGTCTGCACCTGTGGGGCATTGTACACCTGCGGCTCGTTGGAGTAATCTGTAGCTCCCTATATAAAGGAACACGGAGAAGAGCTGGGGAGAGAAGAAACGGCAACAAGCTTTTTGTTATATTGTCTTTCTATTTAGTTAAGTTATTTAGTTTGTTATTTGTGAATATTGGTTATCTTCATATTATTTGAAGTTTAGTAAGTTCTGATCAATGAGATACGTGTTTCGTGGGTTTTATATGTTCTTTTGAGTATTAATAAATGTTCATTTGCGCACTCGCGTTTCACGTGTCCTTCTTTATGTTGTGAACCCTCTTTCAGAGCCACTTTTAAAACAAGGGTTCGTAACAATGTGTCAAACACAACTATGCAAAAAAGCATTTTGGTATGAATCAACATTGGCATACAGAAGATATAAGCATTTAAAGTGAACAGTTTAGTACATGTGCTTAAAAAGTCTAGAATTTTTATGATATTATCCTACACTACACAGGGAATAATATGGATTTTTTTTTTGAAGAAACCTACCCATGTTTGAGAGGTGATTACAAGAGAACTAATGAAGGTAGGATGAAACAGAGGGTCTGTGCTTTCATCTGATATATTGTTTGTTTATATATTTAAAGAAGAACATTTTCTGGAAGGCATTAAACTATGAAATTAAAAAGTGAATTTCATAGCAACCAGCGCTGGATACCCAAGGTAATTTTATGTTATAGACGTCAGCAATGAGCTTCTCCACTGTCGTTTGAAGTGCACATGCACTTGAAGTTCAAATAGATTTGATTGGCTGTTAATGGTTTATCGTTCATCAATTGGGGAAAAAAATCACCCAGAAAGTGATACCAATGATATCGTTCATTGCATCTTTATCGTTATAATTGTTGTGTGAACTTCGCTATTTTCTTTAATATAAAACGATTTTCAAAACTATGTTTTTTGTAGTTATTGTTATAATGTGAACGGCCCTTTAGTCCCCACTTCTACTCAATCGCACCAGCTCAGACCATAGATATATATGTACATAGATGCCGCATTCGTAGCTGCACAATGCATTCGCGAACTGCACGCATGTATATATATATATATGCGGGCCGGCATCCGTACATATTTATGGATTGTACTACTAATCCACTCATTCAACAGTGATGTTATTGGTTACATGTTTGTGATGTTGGTCACCAAGGCCAATTTTATGGAGAAACTACTTTGCAATGCTGTTGAATGATGAATTTGCACATGGTTTGTCTTAAAGCATATTAAAAACACCACATAAACATATAAACAACAATTAAAACTTTGACTGATTCATTTTTACCACAGGGGAACATTTAAGTCTTTGAAAATTATGACTCACAATCAATATATCGTGAGGAAAAGGAGTGCCTAAAACTTTTCAAACACAACAAACACCACAGAAACCAAAGAATGATTGTATTTCACTAAGCTTGAATGGGTCTCTGTACTGTTCAAGAAGTTGTTTCAAATCCATTCACACAAAACCTTCTGTCAGCTTTTGAAACACATCATACCTGTGATTCCAGCATTCGGCTGAACAAAGAAATTAAAGCTGCATGCATGCAAGTCACAGACAATAGAGCTGTTAAAATAAGAATGGTTTATTAATAAGATTCATCCTGGTAATTGTCATTCATGATTCGTTTACATGTTTAATCATTCTAAGGTAAACACGATCGATACTGTCATTTTCGTCATCGCCCCCCGCCACATTCTTACCGGCCAAACGTTCACGCAAGCATGAATATTCAAAACCTGCAAACGTGTATCTGAATGAATATGAAAAGGCCAAAATGCATACGCGCACATTCATACCGTCCCTTGTAAAGTGCACACTCGTAAAACATACACACAGACAGATTTACAAAGACATTTACTCTTGACATTGTCTGCATGAGGGACCATGCAGCCGTATGAGTAATGCTATTGTCAGTTAAGCCACGCCCGTTTGTAAGAACCCCTCCCTACAACCCTTTCCTAACCCCGCCCACCAATATAAACTACGACGATCTCATACTGTCCTAACATGACTCTCCTTATGGAGATAATGTAACTATTTTAACAGAGCAATATATGAAATGCATTAGAGATTCATTAACTACTATATGAAGTTTGCTGGCACGTGAACTGTAAAAACGTGAAACAAAATAATTTGGCATTAGCAAAGATAAGGGAAGATCCCTCATGTATGCAGACAATAACTCAGATCAAATAAATAACTCAATAAATTAAGTATATAAAGTTACTCAAAGAGCGATTGTTTAAATGTATAGTGCGGTAAAAACCAATCCTGCATTGCAATTCCTTGATTAAAAAAAACGCTCTTACAAAGATGGTCACTATGCTGATCTGTGACACGTTCCTTCCTTCTCACACGTACATACTGCAGGAAACGAAATCAAAACCGCCTAGCTATCGTTCTGTCTCAAAATCCTGTTAATCATGAACAGCCTAACATATAACCTTACGTGAGACACGGCTATGGAGACCAAAAGGTCATACAAAGTACATTGTATAAAAATGATGGAGTGACCAATGTGTCTCTAGTTGCTAAATTAAGGAACTAGGAAACTAGATGGAAATGGTTTCCATCACAGCTCGCGGGCTTGACATCGGCCCGGCAACTGTCAGAAATAGCAGCTGAGCGTCTCTGTGATCGATTACATGAACTTGCACCCCAACTTACTGACTGTCGGATGAGTTTTATTGATCTGTGAGAGATCTGTCTGCAGTTTCGTCACTGGACTGCAACAGAACTCCAAGGTCTCCACATCTCCTTGAGTCCCTCAAACAAAGTGGACCGATCTCCATTTTAGTGTCTTGGTCTGGATAGGTTCACAGCATGAGAAAAGAATGTCGGAGTGTCTTTTTCCCACACGTGTATCTACTGTATGGATGGTCCTTCAGAAGGCAAATTCTGAAATCGATGCTTGGAGGAGCACGTCATTCTCAGTCCTAAGGTTTTAGTTTGGCGTGTATCAAAATTGTGGAGACAAAGGCCACTGTTTTGGTGCGGTAAGTCTACAATTATGCTCTGATTGGATAATCTCCCGCACGGGTCGAACGAAAGGCGATCTTTTCGGAGAGCTCGGTCCTGCCGCCGCAGAAATGCAAGAGCGACGGTTGCTAGGACACGAGGAGAGCAGCGAGGAGGAGCGTCGCCACGGTGATCAACAGTCGGTCTCCAGACGGACTGCTGCCGCTGACGCTCTTCTCCAGTTTGGGGATCTCGGGGTTAAACTCATCTGAGAGATAGAAAAAGAGAAAGGGACAGAGAGGACAGAAGGAAGAAAGAAATTTTTACCTATACAGTCTTTTTGATAAGGAAGGAAGATAAATCGCATCGATTTATTCTCTGCGTTATTTCTGGACCCAAAACTCAATATAAAAGTCTGCAAGGGATACTGATAATGAAAGTAACCACAAGGCAAGATAAAACAGAGGGAGGAAAAGTTAAATATAAAATATAATCTATAAAAGTGAAGAATATCAAGGGGAATAAAAAAGCAAAGAGAAAATGTGTGATGTTTCTTATGTGTTATGGCAGCATTATATACACTCACCAAAAGGATTATTAGGAACACCTGTTTAATTTCTCATTAATGCAATTATCTAATCAACCAATCACATGGCAGTTGCTTCAATGCATTTAGGGGTGTGGTCCTGGTCAAGACAATCTCCTGAACTCCAAACTGAATGTCAGAATGGGACAGAAAGGCGATTTAAGCAATTTTGAGTGTGGCATGGTTGTTGGTGCATGACGGGCCGGTCTGACTATTTCACAATCTGCTCAGTTACTGGGATTTTCACAAACAACAATTTCTAGAGTTTACAAAGAATGGTGTGAAAAGGGAAAAACCTCCAGTATGTGGCAGTCATGTGGGTGAAAATGCCTTGTTGATGCTAGAGGTCAGAGGAGAATGGGCCGACTGATTCAAGCTGATAGAAGAGCAACTTTGACTGAAATAACCACTCGTTACAACCGAGGTATGCAGCAAAGCATTTGTAAAGCCACAACACACACAACCTTGAGGTGGATGGGCTACAACAGCAGAAGACCCCACCGGGTACAACTCATATCCACTACAAATAGGAAAAAGAGGCTACAATTTGCACGAGCTCACCAACATTGGACAGTTGAAGACTGGAAAAATGTTGCCTGGTCTGATGAGTCTCGATTTTTGTTGAGACATTCAGATGGTAGAGTCAGAATTTGGCGTAAACAGAATGAGAACTTGGATCCATCATACCTTGTTACCACTGTGCAGGCTGCTGGTGGTAACAAGGCATAATGGTGTGAGGGATGTTTCTTGGCACACTTTAGGCCCCTTAGTGCCAATTGTGCATCGTTTAAAGCCACAGGCTACCTGAGCATTGTTTCTGACCATGTGCATCCCTTTATGACCACCATGTAACCATCCTCTGATGGTTTCTTGAACATGACAATGAGTTCACTGTACTAAAATGTCCCCCAGTCACCAGATCTCAACCCAATAGAGCATCTTTGGGATGTGGTGGAACTGAAGCTTCGTGCCCTGGATGTGCACCCCACAAATCTCCATCAACTGCAAGATGCTATCCTATCAATATGGGCCAACATTTCTAAAGAATGCTTTCAGCACCTTGTTGAATCAATGCCACGTAGAATTAAGGCAGATCTGAAGGCGAAAGGGGGTCTAACACAGTGTTAGTACGGTGTTCCTAATAATCCTTTAGGTGAGTGTATGTAGATAATGAATGCTAGGGCAGCCAGGGGTTAAACAGAGAGCTGTGCGTAAAACTCATGAAAACTATCAAGATACTGTATAAGATTATATTTCTTCACAAAATCAAAAGTATATATTGCATACAGAAGAATTTATGTAACTTTCACATTTATAGCAAAATGAAAATGATGTCATCATTTGCTCACTCTCAAATCTTAGCAAACCCGTGTGACTTGTTATCTTCCATGAAACATTAAAGTTAGTAGACTGCAAGATGCTGTCCTCTATATAATAAAAGTGAATCGGGATCAAGGGATGTTATGGTAACCACAATGTAAGTGACTGACAGCCTCAGTCCCCATTCACTTTCATTGTTTGGTATAAAAAGCAGAGTCAGCATTTTTAAAAACTCTCTCTTCATATTACGCACAAGATAGATGGTCATATGGGTTTGGAACGACGTGAGGGTGAGTAAATAATGACAGAATTCTCATTTTTGCTTGAATTCACTCGCTAAGCAGAATAAATGTTTTAACAGCATCAGCAGAAATGATGAAACTGTTAAAAGGAAGCAAAGTTCCACTAACGTCTCAAAACGCTGCGCTCTGCATTCATACATATTTGTCTTCATTAAACTCTACTGATCTGTCAACAATGTGTTATTACATACAGTTTTTCCAGTACTGTACAATTCGGCCTGATGGAAAATATTTAAATATAAATTTGACATCAGCTTTAGGTAGAAAACAATACAAACACATTATGTATCAGACGCTGATGCTGAAAAAGCTTTGGAAGTAACCGGGTTCATGCAGTGTATGTGTGTCATAAATGGATATACAGTATGAAGCAGTGTCCATTTTAATGCCTTGTGCATTAACACACACACACACACACACACACACACACACACACACACACACACACACACACTACTGCTAGAGAGCGTCTGGATGCCTACAGCAGTATAAAGCACCAGTTATTTGTGTTGTTATGCATTTTTTCAGAGGCATGTGGGAGTCCAGCTGATCCGTACATCCAGTTCCCAGAATGCAATGCGGGACCCTGAGGTGGGTCCGGATGAGTCTAACTGAGATCCTAAAGTGAACTTGGACTGCTGTGTATTTTCTGAATGTTTCTAGAAATATTAGATCTATTAGATTGGTCATTGTGAGACAATATATTCATTCTAAGAAAGGATGTGTTAATTTTTAACACATTGTTTTGTGTTATCAACACATAATGTTTCACTTCATGTTGATTTTGTGTTCAAATAAATAAAAGGGACAACACAAGATGTGTTAAAACAACACAAAGTGTGTTTTCCAAAAATAACACAGAGATGTGATTTAATCTGTTGTCCATAACTAGACACAAGATGTGTTATTTAAACTCATTCGTTTTTAAGAGTGTGGTTAACCAAACAATGTTAGGTGTGTTTACTTACCAATGTCATTCAGTTTGGGTCTGACAGTATAGTCTGGTGGACTATGATTTGAGTCCTCGTCTGCATTAGAGACTATAACAAACAAGACACACAATCTCAGTACATACACAGGCTGAATTAAGACGATGGAAAAAGTTGGATAATGCAGTGATCTTAAAGGTATTGCGGAGGATTTTCTTTTTCCAGGTGGATCATAAAGACTATTGGTCCTCATAGTTGTCAATCATGAGTGTTGCGCAATTGCATTTAAAAAAAAAAGTTATTTTCTAAAATTTGAGAAAATCCTCCGCTGCACCTTTAACAATGGCTTCAATGGAATCTTCATGAGTTTTCATAAAGGATAATCTGCTAATAAAATATTATATTTACTCCTGTACTAATATCTAAGTTCTAGTTTATTCCATTCTATCCTGTTCTATCCAAATCTAATTTATTCTAATTATCTCTATTCTGCCCTAGCATAGTCTGTAGGGGTACGCGGGGTAAGCTGTAACAGTTGTAACACGGACTGTTTACATTGTTGCACAAGGTTGAGCGTTTTGTTTTTCGGGTATTTTTTTCACGCTGCCAAAAGACGATCTACTGCAAATTATTGGAAATGTATAATGTATTCCAGAGAGTTATTGATGAACAAGTGTTTTGGTGGCATGTAAGTAAATTTTTCATCATATTTTTTTTCAGTTCTAAGTTGGTTGTGTAAGATACCAAATCCAATGCTATGTCATATTAATCAGTGTCTTGTTGACTAAACCATAGCATTGTTTTGAAATATGTCTGCAGCTCTTAGCAACTTCTTTGGTGGGCTTGAAAATATTTTGACCCAGCGGGGTTAATTGTAACGCTGTGTTACAACTTACCCCTCAGCACTTACGATATAAAAACCACTAACGTTAGCGTAATTCTTACCGTTGTTTTAAAGGCTACACACAAATGATTGCTGGCTGCCAACAAAATAAATGTGCCTGTCTTATCAAAAATCGTGTGTCAAATGTATTTTTGTTCATATCTTTAATATTGATTGAATGAGGTCACGTCAAAGATTAAAATCATAATGAAATGAATGGCTAAAATCAGACTTTGATGCTCATTATCTCAGAATTTGATTTTGAAACTGTATTATGCAGGGACGTGCACAGGAATTTTTAGGGGCAGTTGCTCTGACTTAAATAAAGGGCACCCCCCAAAAAATTTTTTTTAACTCACGGCCTATATGAAGGACTGAGAATAACATGGTCTTTATTAAAATCAGCAAACATGTTTGCCTAATGCCTACCAAAAAAATTGTAGCCTAGGCTGCTTGTCTCCAAGCTGTAGCTAGCTGCTATCTGTCTGATTATTTAGGCTTAACTGTGGCAAACTCAGCCTAGATTCATGAAGATTTTAACAGAGGTGGAAAGAGTAGCCAAAAACTTTACTCAAGTAAAAATACAAGTAACTAAATAAATAATTACTCAAGTAGAAGTAAAAAGTATGCAATGAAAATAATACTCAAGTAGCGAGTTACTAGTTACTCATGAAAAAATAAATCTAGATATACACGCGCACACACACACACGCACACGCACACGCACACGCACACGCACACGCACACGCACACACACACACACACACACACACACACACACACAATACAGTGCCCTCCATAAGTATCAGAACTGTAAAGACAAGATTTTTCTGTTTGCTGTGGAGACCAGAAATTGGTAAGATAAGTATCAGTATGTCAGAAGTTTAGAATGTCACATTTTATTAACCTTTGTTTATTTTTCAACACATACATTCTTTAACAACAAAGAACAACAGCATTAAATGCTGACTTATGTGTGTTGTACACAAATGCACATAAGTGAATCAAACTGATCCTACACATTTTATGCTTTTCATCTGTAAACAATCAGGACACAGCTCAGTGACCATTAAAAAAAAATAATATGACAGATTCTGTACTTTTGTCTCATGTTTTTATGTTTAAACATTTCTTCACTCCACAACAAACAGAAGAAAACTTATGAAGGGCACTTCTACAGTATGTGTAAAACTGCAACATACACAAACAGTACAGAAAAAATAATACAAACACAGAATAGACAAGCATTTCAAATTAACTCTAGTGTCAATGTTGATGTAGTTTATAGCTGAAATATCAGACAAGTAAACTGACAACAGTTTTGCATATGTATAAAGTTGGAATCTCCTAAGATGGTCTGAGGACATTGACAGTTTACACTTACATAAAAATGATTTTAGACAAAACTCATGTTTTCTTACGTTGTCATGTCACGTGTGTTTTGTGAGAATCACTTACATCATATACAGTACAGTATACAGCGAATCAGACGTCAATCATCGATGGATTTTCTTCAATATGTGCTGCAATGCTTCTGGAGGTTGCACGCGTTTAACTGTGTCTGACGACGAACAGGTCGCGTGTATGTAATGGCGGGTACATGTGTGAAGTTTTGCTTTTAGTTAAAAGATTGGTAAATTAATTTCCACGTCACCCAACACTGGTTATATTCTGCGTGTTTCTACATAGGTTACGAGTAAAACAGCTTCGAACGATTCCGTTTTTGCAGCGATCTGAACAATTCATTCAAACTGATTCGCGAACCAATTTAAACGTTTGGCCCATTCGCTTTGTAAAGAATCGACTCAAAAGACTCGTTTATTTGCAACACTTTGTAAGGAATCGACTCAAACGAGTCATTAATTCGCGAATACTCCAGAAACACAAGATAGCAATTTAAAAATAAAATACAAATTTCGTAATTAATTAAAATACAGTAACGAAGGAACGCTGCATAGTGTAAACGAAGTAAAAGTACAATTTATTTTTTTCCACCTCGGAAGGGCAACTTGAGTCGAGAAGGGCATATGGGCAGTTGCCCGGGCACACTGTAAAAAGTCATTCTGCAGGCTTGTAGATTTGATGAAATTGAATATGTAAACTTTATTTAATAAAATTATTTTCATGTAGTTTGGTAATTTTTTTGTGTTAAAATTCTTTAAAAAGAACTGGAATAAAAACAACTTATTGTTTTTGTGAAGGATTTAGCTATTCTTATTGTGTATCTGCGCATGTAGCGAATACTGAATAAATCCAACGTAATACAAATGAGCTGTTTTAAATGAAAAACCAGTTCAAGTTAATATGTAGGTTGTGAGAGCTGAGCAGACGGATTTAGGAAATATTTCTGTTAATGTGCCAAAAATCAAAGTTTTGAAAACATTTCAGTCGAGAATGTATGTTTTTTAAACAAGAATATGCAGTTGGTTCATAAAGATATCGCCTATTTAAACATTTCCTTCGAGTTTTTGGCGACGGGAGCTCCAGATAATCAGCCGGTGCTTAGGGCTCATATATACCGGACAACGGCGCCTCACCTCGGCCAGTCTGGCTGAAAATCACAGCTGGCTGTGACGTCAATGTAGTGTTTAAACTGTGGATAAAATTCATTTCGGGTAAATTTAACGGGCAATCTTTGGTCTTATAAGTATATAAGCAGTGTTTCTATGTATAATTTGTTTGTAATTCGTAAATATTAATTACAAAAGGATTAATACGAACTGGGTTTGGACATAACTTCAGCTTTAGGACCTTAGGAGGTCGCATATCTAGGATGCATTTGTCATCAAGACTGTCTTATTTCAGCATATTAACAAGTTGACTTTTATTCTTAGTTAATCGTAAATTGTTGTAATATGCGTATGACTTGCGAATGTAATACTTAGTTAACTTAAACAAACCAGGCTTAATGGAGAATGCCGTCTGCACAGTCTGAACCTTCGAACTCAGAAACGGCCTGCAATTGGTTGTCCAGCTGTAACTCATTTTAAGTGACAGAAAAACTGACCAATCATATTGTTCATCTGAATGGGTGGGTTCTCTTCATCCACTCGCTCGCTCTGAGGACTTTCGTGTTTTAAAGATAAGTTGGACATTACTGCGGTCTTTTTCGGTTTATTTAGTTTTGTGTTAATTATATACACAAAGTATTCGATTCAAATGTTAATGTAAAACTATTATCCGCTGTATATTAATTGTGTGTTCAATTGCGAAGTTCGCGTGGCTGACTGAATTGTTTGACAAAGACGTCTTACTGGATTTGTCTGCTGCCCTCCGAAACTTGAAGCAAAACTGAAGGGAAATGCAACGTTATTCATTTAATTCCACAAAAGGTGAGGAAGATATTCGTTATCTTTTTAAAATGTTTAAGCTTTCTACATAATGTAAAATTAACATTATTAATTTTGCGACCTATTAACAAAATTTTACTGCAATTTCCTGCAGGCAACGTGAAACATTGCTGAGGGAGAACTATATTCACAACAAAAGGTGAGTAATATTATTAAAAATATGTATTGTATATATTATATTGTGTATATAGTGTATGTGTTTGTATATACACATGAGTAACTTGGTTAACAAATAAATATGTGACTGCATCCTATGGTGTGACCTAATTATATAGGTTATATATCTTTTCAAACATGTTTTGATATTATTTGTAATTCTAATGAGAATTTATTATCAGTTTTCTTCGAAGCATTTTAATATACAAGTTTAATGTGTTGATTATTTCAGTATTCAAGCTGTATAAATGTATAAAGGTTTTAAGAAATAATTGCTGTTTAATGTTGCAGGATAATGATGAAGAGGCGGGACTTGGGCAGCTTGTGATGGCTGTAATTGTAAAGAATGGATCTTCTAGGAGTGGAAGCCCAAGGGATGCTGGAATTGTTATCGAGGCCTTAAAGTTGTTCCCAGGGCAGGCTTTATCCTCATTGGATTGGATCTATGCATTGAATCTCCAGTATCCCAGGCATCTTTTCAGGTGTTTCAGAAACTTTTCTTGGAGCTGGATTCTTCAAAGTTTATAAACTGATTACAGTACAGTAAGTCTAAACTGCTGTCTGATTTTCTGGGTGTGAATCAAAGTAACAGAACACAAACATGGAACCTTTCGTCTGGAAATGTGGACAGTTTTCTTTAAAGACTGTAAAATACTTTTTGAAGTGTACACTGTTACAAATACACCATTAAAAATGAGATGTTTTCCTGTTCTTTTGACTGCAATAAAATAAGAATTGATTCATCTTTGTCTGTCATTCTGAAATCAGATATAATACTCATTACTAATAATATTATTAATGGATGATGTTAAATTAAAATAGTATAATTGAATAGTATTTATTGTATAGTGCTAGGTCTTTGTCCTGTATACCCAATATTTTGTTTAAATTGAAATTAATTTCTAATTGCAAATTGCAGTTAACCTTTTTGAATGGGTTACTATTAAAGAGTTTATGGTATGATTCTAACTCAATTTTTATTTGTTGAATTTAAATAATGATATTGCTTGTAATCTGTTGCCACACTTTTATTGAGTAGATATGGCATAATATTTTTTATTGTATAGTGCGAGATCTTTGTCTAGTATACCCAATATTTTTGTTTCAATTTTAATAAAATTTTTAATTGCAAATTGCAGTTTGGCTTTTTGAATATGCTAATATTAAGGAGTTTATAGAGTAAATCTAAATCAATTTTGATTTGTTGAATGTAATTAATGATATTGCTTGTAATCTGTTGCCACAATTTTATTGAGTAGATGGGGCATATTATTTTTTACAGTGCAACCTGAGCAACCCCCCTGTGCACGTCCCTGGTATTATGGTTATTACAAACTGGGTCACATATAAAAAATTTTTGTCATAATTGTGATGCTTTTCCTCACATATTTAGACATTTGTGTCCATTTATAATTGAACTTTTTTTAAGAAAATGGCCGGAGGAATGAATAGTGTGGATATTATAGACAGATATAAAAACAATATCCACTTCAAGTATATACAGTAGACAAAATAGTATTGAAATATTTGCCCACAAACGTAATTTTTAGCAAGCGTTACAACTAACCCCCTGCCTGTTACAATGAACCCCACCTATTGGGTAAGTTGTAACGTTTGCACTTCTGTCACGTTTGGTGTAATTGTCCAAGAATGGTAAGTAGACAAACTTCAAATGTTAATTTGTAGCAGAGAAATGTGTGTTGCTTGTGTAAAAATATAATTCATCAAACTCGAATATTTTTTGAATGATTGAGCCAAAACCAAAAAGTGCCCCGCCCTCCCCTACTAGTCTTTCATATTCTATTCTATCAAAGTCTGCCCATAGTCTGTCATTATATTATATTCTGTTCTGTCCAGTCCTGTCCCATTCTGTCCCATCCTATTCTATTCTAGTTTGTTCTTTTTTATCAGTGTTATTTTATACAAGATGAATTATTGTGTTTATTGTCTTATGTTGATTGATTGTATATCTGTCTGTGTATGATTGCTGTACTGTATATGACAATGTTACCTGTTGAACAGCAGACAAACACCCTCAGTCTTAAACAGCTGTGTCCATGGTGATGGATCGGTGAAGCTGTAGGATATAAAACATAAACATTAACTTACTGCCCCCTACTGGACAATAACGTGTACTGACATTCTATACTTTATTGCTATGTTCAGACTGACCAACTATAATTTTATCCGATATGTGGTGTGTAGCCTATATACTGTTCCTATCTAAAGCATTCCACTTACTGGATCACATTGTTTATAAAGATATGGTGTATACGATTATTAAATTATCAATTTCCACGAACTAAAGATAGCGTCTGTACTTTATAAATTGGTTCCACCTGAAGTCCCCTGAGCTCCAGCAAAGATAACGTTTCTTGCTTTTAAGCTTGACAAGCATACGGGCAGCGCTATCGGAGAAACGACTGAAAGCGATATCGTTTGTCAAATCCGTTGGCTGTCATACTATCACTAATAACCTGGCGGTCGCAGCAATTAGATAGCACGCTAATGAAGAAGACAGATTAGGTGAGATGTTCGTCAGAATAGCATCATTAGCAATGCTCTATTAACACTAGCTTTATAGCCCGCATTAAAAAACACGTTTTCAATCAAGATGGGTGCACTCTAATTGGTAGCGATTGACCCAAATGCCAGTAAGATTGATGGTGAGTGGCCCTCAGTAATGTCCGGATCCTGATAACAAGCTCCTTAGGCTGGCAACACTGTCACCATTTTACCAACAAAGCAGTTTTGAGAGCAAATGGAATGCATTTGTGTCCTTTAGTGTTGTCTTTTATTTCCACTTTCAGAAAACACCAAAGAAACATGCTATGCTTGAAATAACCAGCCGTCTACTGTACCTTTAAACTATCATTTCATAACAAGAAAAACAATTTCCCCTCCCAAATTGTGTTGGTAACTACATTTGTAGGGTATAACTGTAAAAAATGGCCGAATTCTGGATAGGAGGGGTCATGATTGTCCTCTTCACATCATGAAAGAAAAGATCCTGCCAAAGCACTTCTGCTAACAGCGTCCCCTTGAACAAAGCACTAAAGCTCCATCTGCTCACTGGTATGCATTTGCTTGTGTAATAACCTTCCCTGTCAGAGTTTAGATGAAGTATGACTACTGCATACCGTTACTACCGGCAAAGGAACAGTGAAAGAATATTCTGGATTAAAGGAAAAGTTTATCTAAAACAGAAAAGTTCTGTCATATTCAGTGGAACGCAAAAATAACATTTTTGAAAGACAATTGACAGTACACAACTTTAAAAGAAAAAAAGCATCACAGAAGTACCCCTATATATATTTGAATATTATATGTACAAATATCTGTGAGCTTCATTATTTAAAAAAAAGTGTGACCTCATAATCTTTAATCAAAAATGCGGATCTCCTCCCCTACTTAAAACAATCTTTCCGGTAATGAGGAATGGCGCGAGGGTGGGGCCCGGACAAAAAGATTGTAGCGATTAGCAAATAGCAACATGACCCAACTTCCAATGATCCAATCAATTCTCGATGGAGGAATTCAAGTCCCTTGAAAATAAGACAATCACTAATAACGTTTCATTGTGACTTTAAAAAGCACCTATTTCATTGCTAAAAACAACATTTTGTGTATTTGGTATAATACAATGTGTTTGCTTTGTTTATGGTTAAAAAAACACATTATTTTCCACACACCGTACATTATTGTTGCTCATCTATGCCCTGCCTCAATCACATGTTGATTTTGTACAAAGCTCATCGTTCTGAAAGGCGAAGTGCCCTCCGATTGTCCAGCTAAACAGTACATTGTGATTGGCCTGAACACCTCTGTCGTCACCAGTGCGGATATAGTTTTGTTTATACCGTGTAATATATATTTTTTTAAATTGATAGCTTATTTCCTAATTAAATATTAATTTATAACTCTTATACCTGGGCAACATATACCCACATAACAATTTTTGGTTCTCTAAATGTTCCCCTAATGTTAGTTTTTGGTTTCCAGAACGTTATTTTTATTGGTTAGCCGGAAAATTTCTTTATTTTTAGGTAAGTAAGGAAAAACGGTAAGGGAACGTTATGTATTTGCTGGGCGGTAGGTTTATTAATAGTATGTTAATTTACAGCAGGTACTTTTAACACAGTCCTTTAATTGAATCATTACCTTTAACTCCATTGATGAGTTATCTGCATGAAAGTGTTCCTGATGAGTTTTTATGTTAATCTGTAATACTGCGACTTACGCAATTTATAAAAAAATTGAAGCAAAAAATTATTAACTAATTTTACACTCCGTGTATGTTTTCATCATTGTTCTGAATCTGATATCTAACAAATTTCCTTCACAAAAATGCAACTATTTTAGCTTTTTGCAAAAAAAAAAATATTTTTAAAGAAAAATACCCATATTTAAGAGTTTATAAGCAGAGAATAGATGGGACGAAACGTTTTCCCCCCGTTTTGTTTGTTTGTTTATTGTTTGTTTGAAAACATAGAGGGTCTGTTCTTTCATTTGATATATTTGTATGTTTATATATTTTTAGAAGAAAATTTTCCTGGAAGGCATTTTGTGAAACTTTTGGCGGGAAAATTCTGGCGGGCAACTTTTCAAAAAAGGCTGGCGGGGAATGAGTTAATGCAAAACACTTGTGACTCCTGCACTAAGGGTAAATAAAATGTTAACCCCTTCATATTAAACATCAAAAACTTAAATTAAAACACACTTACAGTCTGTGAGAATGTCCTAATTAAGTTGTAAATGCCTTGGGGCTTTATAGATTGAGGCGTTTTAGGCAGGTATGGGGTAGCGATCTCTTCAGAATTGAGACCAAACGTTGTAACTATAGATCTTATACATGCACAAACAGCTAAATAACCCAATATATAAAAAAGCAAACATGAAATCGTATTATTTGACCCTCTTAAACATATACTAATTGTGTTTGAAGTGTTCTGTGATTGTTTGAAAAGTGTCAGAGATCATTAACAAGTGTGGTGATCAGCACTGCTGATGTCATACACAGCACTGGTGGATGACATCAAAGTGCAGTGACAGAATTTCGATAGCAGTCTCCTCTGTATGATCTTTTGAATTGCTCTCGCTGGATTTTTATGTACTTGTGGCGCCACATGAAGTTGAACCAGCCTGTTATATCAGTCACTGGTTCAGCGTAGCAGTCAAAAAAACTGGACAGATAAATTAGGCTCAAAATACGCTAATATGGGATCGTTGGCAACCCTAGTTACGCTCCTTATGTTTTTTTTGAATATCAGCTCCCAATGCAATGCTTATCAATACAAGCTTAATCTGATCCAGAAAATGCAGATGACCAAGCTGATCGATCAACTTTGCCAGCTTGAGCAGGGCTCCAGACTAACTTTTTTCACTAGGAGCACAGTGGCCCCCAACTGAAAATTTTTGGAGCGCAACCAGAAAATTTAGGGGCACACACCGTAAATCAACATGCTAACCAAATATTCACATTTCTACTAATTTCCACTGTATTAATAATAAATACTTGATGATAGATGCTGAAATTACAATGTGCTGTTTCAAATTCAGTGTCACATTTTATTGTGCACTTTTGGAAAAAAAGGTCAAATTTACTGGTTGCACATGTGCGACTGGATGTAAAATTCAGTGGCACACTCTCAAATTTTAGGGGCAAAATGCCACCATTTGGGGGCAGTCTGGAGCCCTGTTGAGCAGGACGTAACAGATTGGTAAGGTAAGGATACTAAAACATAAAACCATGTCTGCATTTGTGATCATAGAAACGACAAACAACAAGTGCTACTCTAACTGCACAAAACGTGCGTTTGAATCATGGTTTAGTCAGTAGTTCATTATTTATATACGAAGGCTACTAACAGGCTGTGAGTCAAAAGCAGGCGGAATTAAAATAATGACCGTTGTGTCCACGTCAACTGGCCCAGGAAGTTGCCTACAATCCTTGCGTTCGTTGTAATCCAAGGAAAGAGATTTAAGTTGGAAACTCGCGTCATTGCTTACTTTGGGATTTGTATCGTTTGCATATCGTTAACATGTACTAACACACACTTACACACCAAAGAAAATTGTGAATCGGATAATAGGTGCTCTTTAAAAGCCATAAAACAGCTTAGTGGGAAATGGATGAAAAATTTTCAGTTATTCCCTTAAAATTTTTCAATGTGTTCAAATAGAAAGTAAAGGCGTACAGGTATGATAAAAGCATGACCTTGAGTAAATGACTATTAATTGTTTATAATGAGAAGTTATTTCTTTCGCTTGACTGCTTTTTTGAGTTAAATAACTGTTAAATAATATTACCACAGAAAATAACTAAATTAGCATTTAGTTTGTAACAAAAAAAAAACATCTGTAGCTGTACTTTGTTCATTTGCCTAACATGATCTTGTAAACGTGTGGCTGTTCGGCACTCAATCCAGATCGCCGTTATGAATAATCAATCAAGTTCTTAATGAATAGAAAATATTCAAATGAGATCAAGTACTTTCCATTCGTGAAGTACATAATTTAATCCAAAATGGGTATTAGCGTGTTCATTAAAATTTAAACTATTTTGCATTGAACTCACAGCCAGAAAAACTTTAATATAATGCAGCATTACAGTGATATAAAATTACTCCACAGAAGACTGTGGTCATAATTCCTGCCAGCATGAAACAAGCTGGATGTATTTTACTTGGAAATTCTTTAAATGTTTTATTCATGCCATAAAACTGTGATTTTAAAGCGTCGTAAACAGAACCATTGTATAAGTAGCCACAATAACAAACAACACAATACAGCAAATGTTAAAGGGATAGTTCACCCAAAAATTCTCTCTCATGTTATTTCAAACCTGTATACTGTCTAAATTTCTTTGTTCTGATGAACATAAAGAAATATTTTTTTTTTGGAATGTTTGTAACCAAACCGATCAGAGGCCCCATTGACTTTCATAGTTTTTTTTTTTTCTACTGTGGAAGTCAATGGGGCCTCTAATCGGTTTGGTTACAAACATCCCTCAAAATATCTTCCTTTGTGTTCATCAGAACAAAGAAATTTATACAGGTTTGTAACAACATGAAAAAATGAAGTAAATTTTCAGGTGAACCCTTTAATAAATTATATCTTTGTCCATAATGTTTACTTACATATATAGTAGTACTCGTGGCCCACGTTGAATTCGTACCCTAGCGAAAAAGCGCTGTAACGCTGAAATTTCTCAGAGAATTTAATTGGGGCGTGGGGTGCATGCGGTCGGTTGCACTCCCAGCGTTTGAAGCCCATCTGTGGGTCGCAGGTGCGGTAACCTCTGTAACTGACCATGTAAAGAACGTACTGCTCGGCCACGCCCCGCTCCAGCGACCCCCGCTGGCTCTGGTTATAATGTGGACAGTAGATGTCAAGGTAGTCGTTGACGCTGACCTGGACGGTGTAGCCTTCCCTCCGCAAGCTAAAAAGATAGAGAGAGAGAGAGTTTATTGTTATTAAAGTAGTAGTATTAAAAATACTGTCACTAAATGTAGAATGCTAACACATTTTTACAATAAACGATGCAAACAAGGATGCGCTACTGTACATTGACCTCATGTGACCTAAGCGGCAACCATATATCATCTCAGAAATAAAAGTGTTACAAGTAATGAATGAAACAAAAACTGATATTATTTATGATCCATCCATCACAGTTAAAACCTAAGGTCAAGTCAAGTGCATTGCATTGTGGGATGCAGAAAAACATGCACACTATTGAGGTCGGTTGACCGTGTAAATAAAAAAAACATTATCAGGTCATCCGGGTATTTAGAACGAATGTGCAAAGTATAAATACTATATCCTGCAGCAACAGTATGCTATTACTATGCTATTCTGAACATTGACATTTCAGTCTATATAAATGACGCATAGAAAAAGTGAAGAGAGTGATAGAAAGGAGAGAGAGAAGAAGAGAGAGGGAGGTTGATTTATCTCATTGACCTTTACAAAACGTACAAGTCATGCTTGAACGGAAAAGCAGTTATATTTCAATGCTTTGCCAAAGGCTGTTAAAAAGCACAATTTTTCATGCTTATTATTTGCAAGGCCCAGATCAAACAACAGGGGGCAGTGTTTCATTTCACACTCGCATTTCTTATTCGAATCTCTTTGTACTGCACGAGCTCACATAGAAACCCATGCTAATACACACACTTGCACGCTTCTAGGTCAGGTCCCGCAGGAGATTATTATTCAATTACAAAACGAGGATCATAAATGTCACCCACTACTTCTATTTCACTCCACACATCTAGCTAACCTCTCTTCTGTCTCCTGCATTTGTTCTTTACGACTGCGTGCAGTGTTGTATTTTTGCTTTCTAATGTATATTATTCAATTAGCTACTTCACATTTATTTGTCTTTCCTCTTCTTATGTACTGTGTACAGATACATCTACAGCCACTGCTTTGCACTGGATTATTGCAGTAACTTTGTAAAGATGAGTACCCAAAGGAAACATGTATTACTTATTGGTTGCCCTTCCATAGCTCAGGAGATTTGATGGAGTTCCCAGTTGTGTTTTATTTAAATATTAACTGTGTTGTAGTCAAGACCACCCTAAACCGAGACCAAGACAAGATCAAGACCAGACCAGCACAACTCAAATTCATTTGAAAGATTTGAAAGATTTACATAGCCCTAACCTATATAAAGACATAATAAATGACAATAAAAGTAAATGCAGATGTGAATTTTTATTTCTTTGCACAAGCCAAACACTAAGGAGCTGATATTTTCAATAGATCAAAAATTTTAACAAGAAGTAAATAGTAAGTGGATTACATCTTAGAAACAGTTTTAATGTTCATGTAAAATCTCTGATACATTTGCAATCATACTCATATTCATAAAAAGAGCTCTCTTGCTCTTGTGATATTGCTTAATTATGTAAGGCGTTATGATAAAAAACAACATCATTCAAGTACTTTTTTGCAATCATATCTTGAATTTTTTGGGCATTTGTATTAATTTTGTTGCCATTTTTGACCCAATTCGCCATTCATTTATGACCTGGTCCAAAACTAAGTAAATAAATTAAATAAGAAACAATTTATTGATTGCATTTGAAGCAAAATATGAAATAAAATAAAATCTGAGCCCTCTAAAGGGGGTCACACAGGACATGCAGTTCAGCGCCGCGGCATTCTAAAAAAATCGAACAAATGTTTTATATGAGTATACGCACACCGGCGCCGACAGGTGGTGCCTGTCCGCAGCGCCCAGCTATGACTCAGGAAGTTGCTGAAATCCCTGTCCCGCCACAAAGCGCCACTCACATAGTTTGACATTAAATAACATCATATTTGTCCCAAATCATTAACGATTAACATTAGCTGCTAACGTATATTTTGCATTTTGAAGTAGATGCTATCTGACTCACCCCCCAGTTATATGAGCTACAAGAGACAGAGCGACAGGCTACCATTCATTTTCAATGGTAGTGGCCGTTTGCCAGAAAAAAAGCAGGCCGTGGTGGGCCAAAATAGACAAGAAGGCTATTTTATGCAAATGCTGAGCGATGCGACAAAGTGACTGCCAATCTGAGTGTAGGGGCAGCATGACGTAGGTCTGTGGCTCGAGTCGAAGAAAAAATTCAAGATGGCGGAAAATGATGTTTTATAAACAAGGTTTGGGAGGAGCTGATCAGTCAATGAACATGGCTGGCTCTCGATCATTAAGCAATGAACACAGCTGGTTATCAATCACTAATCAACACAACAAACTTAGTACCAGCTCTATAAATAATCAAGACTCCTTACCCTCATTCTCCGGAATTATCGCAAACCCACCTCCACCCCTTCGCCTCACTACGTACATTTAGCTCAGTACCGGGGATAAGCCGGGTCAGGGCACGCCCCAGGCCCGGGCTCCTTCCCCGGTCAAGGGACGAACGTTCCGAACTCGGGGGGTATTTCCCGAGCTCGGAACCTTCGCCCCGGAACAGCACGCCACTCACGCATATTAGCAGTCCCACTTTATTGTCAGTGAGGCGAACTCGTAAAATGCGTATTTCTGTATATATTCGATAAGTTTGGCATTTTATCTCATATATTTTGTTACTTTTATAGAGAAATAAATACTTTTCATCTTTCTTGTAACTTAACAATACCTCTGAAGTGACTTTTGATACCGCTTTTAGATACTAGCCAAGGAATGCCCATCAAGCAAGTGCATGTCGCTCAGTGTCGCTCACTTTTGTAGCTAATGTGACTGTAGGGTAAGCTCGCGCTATTTAATGTGCACTTCCGGTATACGATACCTCCGAGTGACTCGACGCGACACTGAGCTGCGTGTTCGGTGTGCGACCTCCTTTAGTCTGAGACCAAGACAAGACCGAGTCCAAATGCAGTCAAGACCAAGACAAGACTAAGACCATTCTTGAGTACTACAACACTAGAATTAACTCTTAAATATTGTCCTAAAATTGCTTAGTGGACATCAAAATGCAATGCAAACAAATGAAACAACTCTTAAAATGACTGTAGAGCTGTAAACTGTAGATTGTATGGATAAAATAATCTTGATTTGGGTCAATTTGATGATTAATGTTTGAGCTCATATTGAAATCTTCTATAATATTGATTGCAGGTTTAGCAAATTTCCTGAAACCATATATGACTCTATTCCAGCTAAAAATCACAAAATGTATCATGTACAATAAATGAATATAAACATTGTTATGTTTAATGTTTGCCGAGAGCTTTAAAATGTAAATTTCCAGCATTAACTCTCTGTAGATTTGCTGTTGCACACCAGATTTACACTTTGATAATCTAAGACGACATGAATTTAGAAAAAACAGCAGTAATGTTTTTGATAAACTATTATGCATTCCTTTAAATATTCTGTTGCAAATAAAGGGAAAATAAATGAGGAGAGTGCTACATAGCCACAAATATCTCCTAGTGCATGATGTGGCTGTTTGTGGGTGTGGGCTGTGTCATGGGTCAAGAGATATGCAGTAACAATGCCTTCATCTGCTGTTTTTTATTCTTTTAATCAGTTTTTTTTGCATTTTATCAATACGCAACAGATGGCAATCACACCCTTGATTAGACCGCTCTCTCTCTCTCTCTCTCTCTCTCTCTCTCTCTCTCTCTCTCTCTCTCTCTTGCTCGCTCGCTCTCTCATACACACACCCCCTCAGAATGAATTTTTGTCATGCAGTGTGTTTTTGGGGGATGCTTCAAAGCAGCTATATTTAGGGAGATGGAGAGGGAGCAACCGTGAGAGGAGAGAAAGATAAAGTGAGAAGATGAAAGAATTTGCTACGATGAAATGAGCGTGCAGGAAACAAGAAATGAAAAGGCACAAAAGTGATATGGAGCTGTAGATGACACACTTTTGAAGATGATGATGATGTTAATAATGTGTGTGTGGGCTTACAGTATACTACTATTATTTTCAACCCAGCCTTGGGTAAAAAAGTGACAATGGGTTACATTAGCCCAAAAAATTTTCATATTTGACCCAACAATGGGTTAAATCAACCCAGCATGTTGGGTAAGCTAAATCTCAGCATAGACATAGTCCCTTTTTGACCCAAAGCTGGGTTAAATATGACCCAGCATGTTTTAGAGTGTATACCTGTCAGTTTGGACGCCCAATCAAATTTTCTTGTGATCCTAAAAGCCTTTTGATTATGTTTAAAGAATAAGTTCGGTATTTTACACTTAAAGCCCTGTTTTCAGTTTGTTTATGATGAAATAGAACGGTTTTGACCTAAATTTCGACATATGATGCTGGCCCAAGAATTTTCGGGTGTTTCTTGTATCACCTCCCACCTCTATAATGGCTATATAGGTGCACTGGAACAATCTTTCCTAAAATGCATTAAACTTTTGTTTACAAAGACGTGAAACTCACCGAGTGGTCAGGGGTGTCCACTGATATGCTCACACAAACATCGCTGCAAAAGATGCTTTCCAACAGGTGTTTTAGCATTCGTTGTAAACTTGTGGACCTATTTTTCCAAACGCCTCACACCCGTATATTCTTCCGTTGAGAGCTTGAATAATAGACACTCCAGCCCAGTTGGTGGCGATAATCCACCTTTGCCAATTGCAAGAATACAAAGTTCCCGGCGCGGAGTAATACCGTACCTCACAGCACATCTAATACAAGTCAATGGAGTTGGAAAAAACTACAATAAAACCTGTTTGAAAGCCTCTTTTGCAGCGATTTTTGTGTGAGCATATCAGTGAACACCCCTGACCACTCAGTGAGTTTCACGTCTTTGTAAACGAAAGTTTAATGCATTTTAGGAAGGATTGTTCCTGTGCACCTATATAGCCATTATAAAGGTGGGCGGTGATACAAGAAACACCCGAAAATTCTCGGGCCAGCATCATATGTCCATATTTCAGTCAAAACCGTTCTATTTCATCATAAACAATCTGAAAACATTACCAAATATACCGAATTTGTCCTTTAAATACTTAGAAATGGTTGTAGACTAAAATAAATAGATCCTAAAACTAAATTTTTGACTTTTTTAATAAATCAGTTGGATTGGACAGTGAGAAAAAAACAACCTTAGAGTCCAGCAAATTTGGGAACTCCATCAACATTGTTTAAAAACATCCCGGTTGGTTATTTCATACAGCTGGTTGAGAGAATGCCCAGAAAGTACAAAGCTGTAATCTTGGCAAAGATTTTCCACTTGTTTACTGCATAATTTCCAATGCTTAAGCCGAAGGTATACTAGGGCCGCCCGCGTATTAGTTGCGACTAATCGTATGCAGAATAAAAGTTTTTGTTTACATATTAAATGTGTGTGTAATGTGTGTGTAAGCAGTATCAAAATAAGAAGCATACAGTTACAAACATCTCTTCATGTACCTTTTTGCATAATTTCAAATGACATCATACAAAGCAATTTTGTTGTTTTTCCACATTTAGAGGGAAAATTTTCATTACCGCAACGTGTCCATGACTGGATTTGGGTTCTTTGACATGGAAATATTTATAATTAAAAAATAAAAAGCTTTAGTGCATGTTATACTATAAACATTTACAGTAAAAAAAAAAACATGTGGTATTTGGTCATCATTGGTAAATGTAGAGACAACAATAAGAAATGTAAATATGTCCAAGAAAAATTTTCTCATCCTCCGCAACAATTTTCAATCATTGTTTAAGGGACTAACATTTTAAAAAAAAATTGTTGGAAGGGACATAATTGACTGTGACACTCAAGATGGCTACCAGGTAAGCAGTTTTTATTTTTCTCTCCAGATAAAAGTTGAATTTAGTTTGTCATAGTACCTAGACAACTTTTTAGTTCTCATTACCGAAACATTTGTAAATGCATATATTTAATGTAATATCATGTTGCGGTAATGATCATTTTTGATAATTATAATCTACAAAATGTAAATAATTTTATAGGAAATATTCTGGATTTCATGAGTATCACCCATAAATATTTTCCATACTCCGGTAAGGGCAGATTTCAGAATTGTCTCATTCATAACGGTGAAATGTCACATCCATAATGTTGTTTCTTCCTCAAAAGCGCAAACGTAAATTACAATAAAACAAATATTATTTGTTCTTTGAAGAGCCCTCCCTTCTCCATATGTTGGGTATTATTGCTTCTGATGTTCATTTAATTCATCCAATTCCTTCCAAATATGTTGTCCTCCAAAAACATGTATATTTCCCTTACCTACAGTAAAATAAAAACATGAGTATGGTCTGATATTTTTCTGATGTCTGGACTCTTTCACCATGGGTTTAGGAAAAAATAAACATATTGTTTAATATACTGGTAATAAATACATTCTCTGAGAAATTACGGACACTGGAATTGCTCTACAAATAAAGCATGAGCAGATGTGTCCGAATTTTTGACTGGCAGTCTTATTCTGACCAAATCCAGGGATGTTCTGAAACTTCCACTGAAAATATATATTTTTGCAAACTTCCACTAGACTGAATTAGGCCACCCGTCCTCTCCAAAACCCTATTCTCATTCTCCAAAGTCCAAACACAACACCGGTGCTAGTTACAGAGCGATCATAGAAGCTTGTGTGATTTTTATAGCACAACTACTTTAATTGAAATCAATCATGCTTGACACATATGAACATAACAAACAAACAACTAACAGTACCATTCATTCCAAATATTCATAATGCAACAAATATTTTTATGCACAGTTTTTCCTTCAGAGTAGCATTAGTTAAAAACAACAAAAGTCTATGGCATGTCCCAATTTATGTATCTACAGTACAAAACACATTTTGTAATCTGTAGATCTGAACGAGTACAGTACAGTACTGTACCATAAACATGTATGGGTAAACTGTTATGTAACTATATGTCCATGAGAGAGAGAGAGAGAGAGAGAGAGAGAGAGAGAGAGAGAGAGAGAGAGAGAGAGAGAGAGAGAGAGAGAGAGAGATTGAACACTCCCTAGGGATGTGCACATGTATTGAAGTGTGAAAATTGAGTAATGGTTTTTCCGGTTTCTCTCTTTTCTCACTCCTCCATTCTGCTGTCTCATCATCATTCTCTTTTCAGTGGGAAGGAAAACCTTGTTAGTTAGAAGGCAGAGCGAGAAAGAGAGAGAGGGATGAGTGTAGATGAGGCGATATAGATAGAAGTGATGTATCCTGCTAATAATCGTGTGAGGACACAATAAACAGCCGCCAGCAAAAATGCATTAGAGCCAAAGTCTTGTACAACAACTGCCAAAGTGAATTCTCAATTTACACAATCTATCAAGACACATTACAGAAATCTTCCAATGTTATGACTTTCAACTTGTTGTTGTTGTTCAGATGAAGATCTGTCGGTTATGATTGACTCATAGTTCTCTCGGTGGACTGGAAACGACAACATGATTAGTCAGACAACTTTGCTGGCGGTCGCACAGACGGACGATAAGTCTTCAGCGTTAACAGCGCTTCTGTTCTTCTATCTGTAAATAATGATATCAGCTTACGCGCTTTGCTTTCACCCTGCTATTTGTTTGCTTGATTTGATCATATATATATATATTGTGCTTACCCTTGCACTATAGACAGTTTTAGTGCGCCACTTGATGTATGCTGTATAATGCGAATTCTGGGTCGTGAAGCAAAAATACAACTGCTGAAGTATTCATAAAGAATCATCTAATAAACATTCAGTTTTAGAAACATAAACTAATAATGTTTCAATATCCACTTTAGTCCACACAATAAAACAGTCATATATAACTGTAGTGTTGTGTACACTGTTTTTGAACTTTAAACATTGTAAAAATGCTATCTGATGCAGTCTTGGCCGGCTATTACTGTGATGGATTTTCTGTAAAGGTTAAAGCTCTAACACAGGAAATTCACTCCTGGGGACAATTCACAAATGATTCACATGAATAGAGAGAGAGGGAGAACACGTCTCTATAGACGTATATGTACAACACGTCTCTATAGATCTCCATTGTAAGAAATTAAGCCAAAATATCCCAAAACGGCCCTCATGATGTCTTTTGGAGCCAAACTCTGCGCAGTAGTGATCGTGAAGTGGAACGGTGGTATCAAGGCCCCGTCCACACACAAATCAAGTCATAGCAACCTTTTATAATCTAATAACCAACTTAAACCAAACTTATTTTTAAAAAAAACACTTAAAAATATCAACATAATAAACATTTACTTAAATAATAGAAACAATCTTTTGAAAAAACAAAACCATTAAATTGCATTTAAATTGCTCACATCCTATTCATTTACATGGAGAGGGCGGGGTTTATGACCTATACTGCAGGCAGCCACCAGGGGGCAATTGAAACGTTTTGGCTTCACTTTTTTAGGATGTGTGTGGCACACTTGGTTATAAGGTATATATTTTACCATTATGTGTATACCCTGGGAATCGAACGTATGACATTTTAAGGTGCTCTTTAAATTAAAACTATGAAGTCTTATGCTACGTACACACCAAACGCAGGGCATTGCGTTACTCGCTCTAGATTAATATTTCCAATTTCCAAGATGCGTTTGAGATGAATAGCGCGTTTTCGCGGCAAACGCGCCGCCCATATAGCGTAATTCGCATCGCCCCGCGCGAGGACGCATCTGATCGCGTCTTTGTAATGACTTTGTATGTAATCTACTCGCGCAAATCGTTGAACTCGCTCTGGTGTGAACCCACATTAAGGAAGTCAAAACCATAAGAGTTGTTCAAGGAGTTTCGCCATATTGAAAAACTATAATAGCAGAGAGAGAGGGATAAAAAGCACTAGCCTACCGCAAATCGTTTTCGCTCAGAACACGTGAACCAGCTGAAACGGACAAGGAGATGAATGAGCACATAACAGCTACCGTAGTTGCAACATGCATTTGGAAAAGCGAGGCGCTAGAGAGCACTATTAGTTTGAATGCAAAATACAATTTCACCACTAGATGGGGGAAATCCTGCTTATTGTCCCTTTAAAAAGTTCATGGTTCTTGGAACTTTTATGTTGCCAGCAAACATTTTTTTGTCACACAGTTACTTTTTATTTTGAAACCAGTTTGCAAATATCAGCATGGACAACAAGGCCAAGCCAAAGCCGTGATCCTTACTATATCAGTGCAGACAACAAACTTAAGCAAAGTTAACTTTATGAAAATAAGTTATGATGCAATTCAGTAACTATGAGAGTAAAGACTGAAGCTTATGATCTTCCTCCTCTGAAGTACTATAGATGGAGAAGTTAATGTTACTGTAAGCCATTTCACTACTGACTGCGATTCGTCTCTGCCCACATATAGGAGCATAAAAACTGATGCGTGTCAAAAACTATCTCCATTATAAGTGAGCTTGATCATGCATTGACAATCGTTCATCTTGTTCATGATGTGATGTATTATGCCCCGCTATACAATTTATGTAGAAATACTTCCCCATCAAGCATGTTAATCTTATTCTTTCAGACAAGAATGATGATTCGCTGTCGTAATGAAATTAATCTGCTATATAAATGAATTACAATAATGAATAAATCTTATTATGCTGACAAAATATCCAGTTTGTTGCAATCCAAAGAAAAAAGGCAATTAGATTAAAAACAATACAATAAACAGTCAGCCTCCTACATTAAAATTTATAAATGCATCTATTGGAAAAAACAAAATAACTCCCATTTTTAAATCACCAATTTTTGCCCTTACTGCTGTAAGGTTAATAAAAAGAAGAATTATTTCAACCCTAATGAATCTTTATCAAAACTTCTACCAAAAATGTTTCTATTAAAGAGGACATTTCACAAGACTTTTTTTCAGATGTCAAATAAGTATTTGGTGTCCCCAGAGTACATATGTGAGGGTCTAGCTCAAAATACCATATAGATAATTTATTAAAGCATGTAAAAATTGACACTTTGAAGGTGTGAGCAAATCTCTTCAATAATAGTAGTGCCGTGGTTGGATTGTGCAGATTAAGGGGGGGTATTATCCCCTTCTGACATCACAAGGGGAGCCAAATTTTTTCTTGATAAATGATGGTAAGCACACAGCTCATTGACTTCCATAGTATGAAAAACAAATACACTGGAATTCAATGGGTACCATCAACCGTGTGCTTATCATCATTTATCAAAATATCTTCACCATCATCATCATTTATCAAATACTTACATCAGGGCTTGACATTAACTTTTTGAGGAACTTGTCCTTCGGACAAGTCAATTTATGTTTCACTTGTCCATGCACAAAAGTCACTTGTCCGGGAAAAGATTTATAATATAATTTATTTTTATGATAATCAGTGGCGGGGCTGATGGCAAGGGATTTTTCATAGGGGTGGCCAGGCAGGGGCCAGCAGTTACTCTGGGGTGGCATATAAAATCTCTTTCATCCAACCTTAAAATAAGTATTATAGGTGCATTAATCACAATGATGTATAACATACAATTGCTACAATACTTTAATTTCAATTAAAAATGAATTGAGATTAACATACAATTTATAGTCATAATTCAACCTCTAGTTTTTTTTTTAAACTATTAAAAAAAATAAAACTTTTGAAATTTACTTTGAAACCAGAATATATATCTCCCATTGCTGAAAAAACTATAAAGACCAGAAAATCACGTGAATTTTGTAGGCCACTGAAATGTATTTTACTAAGATTAATTTGGCTGCTTCTTGCTACTCTTTCTGAAGAAGGATGCTATATCTGCTGCCTTTCTCTTCATTTTTCCCACATTTAAATGATTGTCTGACATTAAAACACTAAAGCAAAACATTACCATGTTTTAAAAAACACATAGGCGCGCTGAAAGAAAGATTCTCATTATAAAACAGATTCTTAAACAAGATTTTAAGCCCATTATGTGTTTTTACCGAACTTTAGAAGAGAAAAAATACGGACTTAAATCGGCTTTTTTGACACACGGTGACGAAAACACGGTTGAAGTGTCTGTCATTTATATTCACGCCGGAGCCTGAAGAAACATCACTCTCCACTCCACTCCATGCCATCCCGCCCCTCCGTGTTCGGCGATCAGGTTTCATGCGCGCGCAGCTTGTTTAGTAACAATAACAGCAAAGTGTAAACGTGTGTGTGTGTCGGCGCGCTGCGCTCTCTGTTCAATATTCCGCTCGGTGTTTGCGCTGCGTGTTCTGCTCTGTCGTTAACAGCACATAACGTTAAGTAACATTGTTTGAAATTTAACTTGTCCAGTCGGACAACTAATTTTCTCTTACACTTGTCCTTCAAAAAATCCACTTGTCCTGGACAAGCGGACAAGCCTTAATATCGAGCCCTGCTTACATAATACTTTCCTACTATAAAACCGTTTTTCCTACTATGGAAGTCAATGATCAACAAGCTGTGTGCTTACCATCATTAACCAAAATATCTTCTTTTGTGTTCATAAAAAAAAGAAATTAATTCAGGTTTAGAACAACATGAGGATGAAAAAATGATGACAGAATTTTCATTTTAGGGTGAACTAAACACTGAAACAGAAACCCGCTCAAGTTCTCTTATTTAACACTCAAGTAATAAGTGAATGAGTTGCACAACAAAATAGCCCACTGTACAACCGGCATGTGTATGAGAGAACTTAATACACAACCTTTTCATGTCTGTGTGGACGACAACTCCGGTGTCTTATCTCTTGACACTTTTCATTTTGAAGAAATAGCTCCAGAGCCATTCATGGAGGGCACACAGTGAAACACCTCGCTCTCCCTCGCCTTTATTCCTCTCTGAGAGATTGAAAAGGTGAAGCGTCTGTGTGCTCTACCGAGCCTTAATAGCATTCATTTCACTTTATCTCCAGTTCATTTTGCATATCGTATTCATTTTGAAATGGGATGTAAAGCATCTCAGAAGAATCTTGTACAAGTGGGCTTCAGAGGTCTGAGTAAAATGCCTTTTTTTGGCATTTTAATATAATATTATTCATTACATACCTAATATTATTTTACTAGCATAACTATTTCTGTTTTTCAGCATGTACAGAATATATTTTGGTGTGTCTGCCTTTTGCTTTAATAAAAGCGTGCATTTCTATCAGGGTTCCAACACCTTAGTTAACTTCAAATTCAAGGACAAAATGTGGGGACACATTTCAAGTGAGAGCAAGGTTACATCGTGTTACCTTTAAAGATACATTGTTACAGTTCCCTTTTGAGGGAACTTGCGCTGCGTCACTGCTGTGACACTTTGGGGACGCCTCCAGGGGTAAGTGCTTCTGAATGTGTTTATCAAATTCAACCAATTCTGATGCTTAATGACAAAGATAGGGTGACTCGGGAGCAAGGAAGTATATCGCTATCTGAAATATTGCCAAAGATGGCGTTACAGGGACCATGCAGTATGGCAAGAGAGACACAGCACCTCGTTCCCTTCTTAGGGAACAACAGTTACATACGTAACCCGAGACGTTACATATGTAACCCGAGACAATATAAGCATTTAAAGTGAACAGTTTAGCACGTGTGCTTAAAAAGTCTAGAATTTTTATGATATTATCCTACACTACACAGGGAATAATATGGATTACTTCTTGCATAAAATAAATTCAAGCACTCTCAATGACCTGTATCTATGTATGTATATTTTCAAAAACTTCCCAGGGCCTTGAATTTATTTCCCCAGATTCACAAACTACAATGCATGGGTCAAAATTACAGATTTTTCTTTTATGCCAAAAATCATTAGGATATTAAGTAAAGATCAAGTTCCAAAAGATATTTTGTAAATTTTCTACCCTCAATATATATATATATATAAAAAAAAATTTATATGTGTTGTTAAGGACTTCATTTGGACAACAATTCAAAAATGTGGATTTTTTGCATCCTCAAATTCCATATTTTCAAATAGTTGTATATCTGTCCTATACTAGTTATCCTATCCTATACCATAGATCAATAAGCAAAAGCTTTTTTACTCAGCTTTTATAAGATGCATAAATCTTAATCTAAAAAATATTGACCCTTTTGACCGGTTTTGTGGTCCAGGGTCAGATCTGCTTATTTGATTAGTGTGCAAAGAATTGCTTAAATCCCTTTTATCCTTTTTGTGTCATGACATTTCTTTGTTCCTTCCTATGCTAAAACTTGATTTTCCAAGTTTTAATGAGATTTTGAATCTTTAATGTGAACTCGTCTGAACCCTTGTACTATTTATTTACAAGCGATAAACACGCTTTTCAACATCTGAAAGCAACTCGTACGTGCAAATCAATATAATAGCAATACTTGTAGACTAGAGATGTCGGTATGTGAACAATTACATGCTAATCAATTTGATCAAATATTTATGAGTTAATCAATTATTAATGCTCTAAAGATCGCTCTCTCCCCCAGCAGAGCTCTTATAGTACGCATTCAGACATCCGCACAAGCTTTATTTGGCAGATAAATTACAGTAGACCCACATGTGTCTGTTCAAAGAGCAGAGAGTAAGCAGCGCTCGCTTTGAAGTGAACAGTTTGACGTGAAAGCGTCACTGTCTTCACACTTCAATGTTGCATGCTCACTTCTAAACCGCTTGCTCTATTTTGCTGTTTTATAGCGAGACAGAAAGGCACTGTCTGGTTTAGATGAGAAAACAGTATACTGTAGGCAGATCTTTTCGTAATGTCAATATAGTGACCATGAATGTTGTGTGTGCTGGAATCAGAACTGAGGCTTGTGAGGGTGAAGATCATCTGGATCATTTTTCATCCAAAATCAAAAGAAATTATATTTCATATATTTTAGGGCCATTAAGATTATTTATATACAGTACTGTTTTATTGAAACTGAACGTGTTTGTACATCATGGTAGTCTTAGTAATACTTTCTTACGGCTGATTTAAAGTGATACTCCAGCCAAATATTAAAATGACTCCACGATTTACTCACCCTCAAGCAATCCAAGATACACATGTCCATCATCTTTTAAATGAACACATTGGTGTTATTTTAGTAAATGTACTTGCTCTTCAAAGCTTTATAACAGTGGAAAGCAGGGATCAGAGAACAACTTGACTTTAAACACCAAAAAAGTGCATTCATCCTTCACATAAGTAATCCACACAATGCCATCTTGGACTCACGCGATTCACGAGAGTCACTGCGCAACGTACCTATGGCAACCGACGCTCACTATGCTAAAACTCTCTTATGAATCGCAAGTCGAAGAGTCCATTTCAGGAAGCTAGTTATTATAGTTTGAAATCTGGATATTTTTCTTACTAAATCGCATCGATTACCTGCATAAGACCTTTATTAGCCCCTTGGAGCCATGTGGATAACTTCTGTGAAGGATGAATGCACTTTTGTGGGGTTTAAGGGGATCGCACACCGGCCGCGCCGCTCAGCGCCGCGCAGCACCGCGACGTTCTAAATCAACTGAACACATTGTTTTCTATGAGTGTACGCACACCGGCGCCGCCAGGTGGCGCCTGTCCGCGCCACCCAGCTGTGACTCAGGAAGTTGTTCAAATCCCTGTCGCGCCACACAGCGCCACTCACATAGCTTAACATTAAATAACATCATATTTGCCCCAAATCATTAAGGATTAACATTGGCTGCTAACGTATATTTTGCATTTTGAAGTAGACGCTATCTGACGAAGCTCGCGCTATTTAATGTTCACTTCCGGTTTACAATACCTCCGAGTTCTGCTAGGCGCGACGCGACGCGGCCCTGCGCGGCGCTGAGCTGCGCGGCCGGTGTGCGATCCCCTTTATTGTCAGAAGTTTTTACTATTATAAAGCTTGGAAGAACAAGGACATTTACTAAAATAACTCCAAATGTGTTCGTCTGAAAGATGATGGACATGTGTATCTCAGATTTCTTCAGGGTAAATAAATCAATGGGTTATTTTGATATTTGGTTGGAGGATCCCTTTAAATAAAAATCATCATATTACAGTCAATTTTTTATAGTGTTCAAGAAGCCCAGTCATGAGAAAGTTCAAGAACACAAGTAATGGGTTTGATTTCAAACAATACAGTTTGTAATGCACTATAATTCGCTTTAAATCAAAGTGTCTGTCAAATGCATACATTTAAATGTAATGAAAAATATAATAAATACAAAATATCATCAACAAAGGTAAAAAAACAACTCAAAGGTAAAACATCTGGTTGCATTTTTTGATTCTGCTGTAAAATATGACCTGGACATGTTTTTGTGAGAGTTATTATAAAAATGTTAATTTCATACCAATTTCAGATCTTTAAGGAGCACCTATTGTCCGATGCACGTTTTTACATTTCCTTTGGTGTGTAAGTGTGTATTAGTACATGTTAACAATATGCAAAAGGTCCAAACCCCAAAGTAAACGATGACGCGAGTTATCATCTTCAACGTAAATTTATTTTCTTGGACTACAACACATGGATTGTAGGCAACAGTTTACTTCCTGGGATTGGTGATGTAGACAAGACTGACATTATCATAATTCCTCCCGCTTGGACTAACAGCCTGTAAGTTAACTCCTGTTAGCAACCGAATCTTTCAAACATGGTAAGGAGCGTCACATTTCCTGTGCATTTCAGGAAGACAGTGAAATCTGGAGCTACAAATTTTGTACGGTATGTGGAAAATAATGTGTTTTTTTTACCGTAAACCATGCAAACACATTGTATTATACCAAATACACAAAATAACGTTGTTTTTTTAGCAATGAAATAGGTGCCCTTCAAAGCTTGTGTAAGAGACACATGTTCAAATCTTGCATTGTGACCTGACTGCACACCACCTCTCTTTACCAAATAATTTCCTTTTTTTGATCTTCATTTGCTTTTGTCTAACAAATGGCAAAAAAATACCCTTGAGGGTATTTTTAATAAACCACATGTTAATGATTTAAACTAATGTCAAGTACTTCATATCTCATGTGCCTATTCTTCATAATTGTGTTTGATCATGCATAAACACACACAAACACACACACACACACACACACACACACACACAGGTGCGTCACAAAAGCCCTCTATCCTCCATGAATATTTGATCATATCACAAAAATAACCAACCTTTTAAAATAACCGTCCAGACACCCCTGAGGTAGAGCAGCCAACCAGAAAGCTTGTGTAATTATTTGCACTTTGTACACAATTGCATAGACACACACACAGACAGAGAGAGAGAGACAGAGTCTGCTGTGATGATGCTCTGGTGCGAGTCAGTTGGATACAGAGGGTGAGATGGGGTAGACACCGCCTGCCGCTGTGCAGTACCATATAAATTAAAAATTTACAACCATTTCCAACTCTCCCTCTCTCTCTCCGTCTCTCGTCACCTCAATCCTCTCCGCGCTAGAAAGAATGCACATGGAACTTATATAACTCCCATTACATCAAACTGCCTCCCAAAGGCATTCTGGGAATAAATGTGGGGTCTGTCTGCTGAAGAGAAGGTGCTATGCTATCAGGTTCACATCAAATAGGGCCCCTATCAGAAGGTCAATGTCTTTCATCAGCTAGAAAGTGAGGAGAGGGGGAGAGGCCATTTATCTTAATAGCTCTTCTGGTAAGAAATGTCAGAGGTAAAACTGTTTCTCTTAAGCTGACTTTATAGTCGCGCATTGGTTGTACGCTGTAGCTATGCCGTAGGCTATGCGTAACCTATTTGGTAACACACACCTCACCAAAATTTTAAAGACGTCTGTTCTAAATGGACTGCAAGTGCTGTGGTTGGTCCACTAGAACCCCTCCCATCAAGAAAAAAATCTGCGTCACATTTGTATTGATATTACGCAGCAGCCGAAAATAGTCCCCACAGTAACTTTTAATAGCAGGGGACTATTTTCAGGCACTGTGTAATATCATTGCGCCTCCCGCAGCCATGTTACAGCAGCAAAGTCCTTGATTGTTATGCCAGAATGAGAATATAGTTTCTAACCATATCTGCCTAGAAAATCTCAACTTTTAATTTTCTGTCGGTCTTAGTACACGATGTAACTACAGAAGAGTTTTAAATAGGAAAAATATCAAAACTCTTTGGTTATTTTTTAGCGCGATGCTAATGGTCTAACCAGATTTAATGGATTGTGCTAAGCTATGCTAAACGCGGTATTGCCAGACCCGCAGATCAGCTGAATGGATTCCAAAATGGTAAAAATCAAATATTTAACTCTAGGGGAGCTGGAAAATGAGATTATTTTTTTAAGTGGAGTGTCCTTTTACAATGTACTAAGAATAACGCATTTATGCATTTTATCCAAAAGGACTTTTTAAATGCAGTGCATTTAAGCTATAGAGTTTTTAATTTCAGTAAGTGTGTTCCCTTAGAATCAAACCCATGACCTTTTGTGCTGTTACTGCACTGGTCTAGCAACTAAGCTACTGTACAGAAAATTACTCGTCGTCCTTCACTGTGTCCCCTACAGAAAAAAAAACATCACGCCATTGGGTTTTTAAGTAGACCTGAACGCTGCTGGTTTTTTAACATCGATCAAATTAACGGCTGTCTGCTCTAATAATCTTAAACCCAGAGCCACTCAACTCAGTATGGAGATTAAATGCAGGCTATATCTGTACTCAATCTAATTCTCTTTCCTCTATTAGTAGTTTGATTTTTACATTGTCTTTCGCCAATGTCCTCTACTATACCATTCAAAAGTTTTGAATCTTTAATAATATATTTTTCTACATTTTAGAATAATAGTATCATTAAAACTATGAAATAAGTCGGAGCCAATGCCTTAGTGGGCAGTGCTTTTGGCAACAGTGTTCGAAGACCGGTCTCGTCCCCTTTCTTTATACCTTCCTGTCTTCTTCTTAAAGGATTAGTCCATTTTCTTAAAAGAAAAATCCAGATAATTTACTCACCACCATGTCATCCAAAATGTTGATGTCTTTCTTTGTTCAGTCCAGAAGAAATTATGTTTTTTGAGGAAAACATTGCAGGATTTTTCTCATTTTAATGGACTTTAATAGAGCCCAACATTTAATACTTAACTCAACACGTAACGTTTTTTTTCAACAGAGTTTCAAAGGACTATAAACAATCCCAAACGAGGCATAAGGGTCTTATCTAGCGAAATGATCATCATGTTTAACAATAAAAATAACAAATATACACTTTTAAACCACAACTTCTCTTCATGTAGATCCGGTCGTGATGCGCCAGCTGACCCCACGCAATACGTCATGACGTCAAGAGGTCACAGAGGACGTACGCGAAACTCCGCCCCAGTGTTTACAAGTGTTGAGAAAGAGGACCGTTCCTACGTTGTTGTATGTCAACTGATACTAATTAATGTCTTTGTGGCAGTTTATTGTTTAAAATGGTCCGCAAATGTGCGTTTTATATATGTAACACGTGACCTCCCTACGTCACTACGCATTTACGTTAGGTCACGCTGGACTTGACCTAGACAAAAAGTTTTGGTTTAAAAGTACATTTTTTTTATTTTTATTTTCAAAAATGACAATCGTTTCACTAGATAAGACCCTTATGCCTCGTTTGGGATTGTTAATAGTCCTTTGAAACTCCGTTGAAAAAAACTGTTAAGTGTTGAGTTAGGTATTAAATGTTGGGCTCTATTAAAGTCCATTAAAATGAGAACAATTTTCCTCAAAAAAACATAATTTCTTCTGGACTGAACCAAGGAAAGACATCAACATTTTGGATGACATAGTGGTGAGTAAATTATCTGGATTTTTCTTTTAAGAAAATTGAATATTCCTTTAAGTTCTGTCTATCAAGGCAAAAATGCTTCCTTCAAAAGACCTGTTGAATAACACATAACTATAGGTATTATGTTGTGACCCAAACCATCAAAAATATATAAAAACTATTTTCATCATCTATTCTGGGCTTTTTTTTTCATTATTTGGTCCAAGTGATCAACAAATATGTATAAACTGTATACTAGATGTCTTCTCCGAGGACCCGGGACCGGTACGGTTTCAGGTCTATATTTTAAATGGTCAGTCATTTCAGGTCGGTTCCAGTTTAATTACCCTGTGTCCCAGATCTGATTTACCTTATGTGTAAAACCCGAGTCAATCGGAGAACATCGCTAAAGCGTATGAGCAGTTTCAAGCATGCCACCAATTTCTATGGCGATTGACAACTGGCTCTTGTTTTGAAAGTTGCAACCACTCGCTGCACTCTTTCTCGGAACCGTCTAAAAAGAGATAAATAAGCAATGCTAATGTCAAGCCCATTGGACTGAACGAGTGATCATTATTATACTGTAGGGCAAACAGTCTTTATTATGTAAACCAACTCAAGATATAAAAAAATTAAGAGATGTAATGTAAAGCATCTTCACCGGGACACCAAGTAGAGTTTTGAATCTGGAGTGGATAAGGCTCTTTTAATCGGCAAGAAAGGAATAATATGGGTATGCGTAAAAGTCAGGTATAAAGTAGAGGTCTTCACGGGTCCACTTAGATCTGAAAACCAGAGGTCCGACCAAAGACCTGAGCGGGTCCGGGTCTAAAATTTTCACATGTGCCTCGGACACGGGTCGGGTATAATAATACGATATGATACGATACACGTTATTGTCCCCTTAGGGAAATTTTTCTTGGGCAGTAGTGTGTGTCTTGCATCTTCACAGTTACAGAAATCACATATATCATCTGACATTCACATGGATATGTAGTTAGTAGCATATGTAATAATAGCAGCATCGAGTCCCGGCGGTAATTTAAAATGAGTGTGTTTTGCCGAACGGACCCGAAATGACACAAACTATCTCGCGTTTGTGCGTAGATGTCCTTTACCACCCCTCCTCTGTTTCCCAAGAGCGCTTGTGACATCATGTGGCTGTCAATCAATTTGTAAATGTACATTTTAGTGGTTACTTTCGTGCCGTTGTCAGCTAACAAATGTAAATAAATGAAGCAGGGGACCAAATTGGTTGCGAGGCCACCGGAGTTTCTTTCTGACTGACTGTTGCCGTTTACATTCGGGTCCAGTCGGGTTAAAAAAATAAAATGCCACTGGTTCTTATCGGGCATAATTTTCTTTGGTTTGTCTTGGGTCGGGTCTTTCTTAAAAAAAAAAAAGATTTATGCACATCATGTTTGTGTAAAAAGCGATCCGGGTTATTTCGGGTACATTTCTTTAGACCCGAGAAGACCTCTAGTATAAAGGCTAAAAACTTGTTTATTGACTTAATAGCAATGAAATTTGCTGTTCGAGTCTTTTTGGCCGGGTCCGGGTTGGTTCTGGGTAGCACATTCACGGATCTTTTCAGGTTCCAGTACAAAGTTTTGAAACCTGTGAAGACCTCTACTATATATTACCTTTTCTTTACCGGCCATAAAAAATTTGCCCAAGGGTCCTCCAATCATAGTTCTGAGGGGATCTGGATGATTTTACTTTAAGTACCACAACTATTGAATATTTATGTAACATTCCTTCATGCTTAGATTCTGTGTCTAAGTGAATCCCAAAACGCAGGAGTGTCTTGATTGGAATGCTGCTGTTAAAAGTGAACCCTGTCCTATTATCACAGATTTCTTTGGACATATTGGGAAGCTATCCAAAGCTACTTTGCTTTACATATCCCTGAGGATTAATTTGTTCTCTCTGCATGCTAACAAAGCATTGGCATAAATAGGCTTCGTACCTAAATTTACCTGCGTGCAAGCAGAGATCACAGGCAGAAAATTCAACAAACGCATAAAAGGAGATTCCTCAGCGTTTTGTATATGTGCATCGGCCAAAATGAGCTTTGGTGCTCATGCAGAAACTTCAGATTTAAATTCATCCCCTACTGTGTCCCCATCCCACTTTTTGTCTCTTTACTATATTGTTTCAATACAATGTTGCAAAAATGCATTAAAGTAGAAATGACTAAACAGTGAAGCATGAATTCGTATTTGACATTCTTTCTGTGCGCACGGAATGACCAAAAATGGGAATGAAAGACTAGCGGGATACCACAAAAATCACACTTTTCATGATTAATGTAACATTTCGCTTTCCTGTGTCAGTGTTTGTGAGTGGGAGTCGACAGTGAATCCTTGTCTGGCACGCTGTCATCCACCCACACCCGAGGGGAAACCTCAGGGACTGGAGCTTTGCTCGCCAAGAGCGTTTGCTTTCGGATTTTGCAATGAATCAAGCTACTAAACCATAAACGAACCATAAATTCACTGACTAGTGAAAGTAAAGGAACAGCTTGCGTGGGCCGTTATATACGAGCAGCTGCTGCAATGCGCAATATGTTTGTTTGCTCGCGGCAAATGACTGCCGCCCCCTGAGCGTATACGTTCACATCAAACAGCAGCCTTGGTGCACACCGGTCGGTTGGGATACATTTTGATGACAATTACAGTTGTGTGCACGCCGATGTGTATAGACGTTTATATAAACACACACCAAAACCCAGCAAATAGGTTATTAGCTCAGGAGCCAATGGAAACCCCACAGCAATTCGGAGTTCAGGTGTTGCTCAAGGGCTTATCAGCGGGTAACTCCTCTAGTTGGAAACACTTGCTAGAGATCCTCCAGGTGCATGAGCTGTTTAAGTGAAGGACTGCGAGCTATGGGGCTATAATCTCAAACCTCCTGAAGCTCAATTGTATTAGCATCACAAAGGTCATGGGTTTGAAGCCCTTACATTCACATTAAAGCATTTGGCAGATGCTTTATCCAAAGTGACAAGGTATTTTATAAGTATATTTGTTCCTGGGATCAATTCCACAACCTTTTGCACATAGAATAATCTTCATATACTGTAACAGAAAGTGACTACAGGCTGTATTCGCACAGAAAGATTTCACATTTTGTATTGCAATAAAGAAAGTTTGTAATGACATAAGGGTGAGTAAATGATAACAGAATTTTCATTTCCATGCGAACTTTCGCTTTAAGCATCGCAGGTGCATTTTATAGAGGCGTGAATCATTTGTGGTACACGAGGAAACAACAATATGCAAAGAAAGACAAGAATGCAACGTTATTCAGACACATTTTACAAATGATGCATGGGCGAACCCACACAAACTCTCGCTGAGACTTTGTATTCTCTACCACAGCTGTTTCTTACCCCATTTTCACTTTGGCGCAGAAGAACAGACGACAATCCTCATGCTTATGTGCTACACACACACACACACACACACACACACACACACACACACACACACACACACACTCATAATGTGTGAAAGCACAGTTAGCTCCCCTAATCAGTGTTAATTACTCTACATACTGACAGTCCCACCTGTCAAACAATAGCTGTGATCCAAAACCTAATGAGATGCCTATCTAGACAGCACCATGTGTCCTTCTAATGTGACCCCGCTGATAAAAACAGATTGGACCTGCTCGTAGACGGTTTTCCAGCACTGGTTTCACTCATTTTAGAGGGGTTTGGGACAAATGTCAGTCGCTGTGTTGCCAATTTGCGATTTTGTCACCATATTAAGTGCCATTTTTATTGTTGACCACAACTATTACATCTACAGGATTAATGTTTTGAGAGGTTTAAAGATGCGGTTTACACCTGGTATTACGATGCGTTTTGGTCGATCGAATCACAGGTGGCCGACGCTAAATACAAGTGTAAACTGGATGTAAAAAGTTTTGAGCTCATCCACGGTCTACCACATTCAGAGGTAGTCGAAAACGCATTAATCTTGATTGCTTTGTGATGTAGTGGTCAAATGTGTTGCGCAGCCATATAGATATACACTAGATGTCACCTGGGCTACGGCAGTTCATTGGAAAGAATGCATCAAATACAGCCCCCATCTTGAAACAGGGGAGCCCCTCCTCTTTAATGCATCAGCGTCAATGTAGGCAAAGGTGTAACCGTGGGTTCACACCAGCCGCATTTGAGGCGTCAAATGTACCTAGTGTAGTCGCTTCATTCGCGCGTGAAAGCCGCACATGAAATTTCAGTCATCGAGACATTCACGCGGAAATTCGCGTAATGGGAGGGGCTTCTGTGACTCCGCTCGCTTTCTCGAATCACTTCCCTACTAAAGCAAGCTCCTGATTGGTTAATGCGCCGTGTTTTTCCTCCAAAGTTCAAATTTTTCAACTCGCGGCACCGCTCAATTCGCGCCATTCACACGAACTAGACGCACGAAGGAGACTGAATCAGTCTACCGCGCTAAACTCCTCATTCGCGCCGCGAGACCTCCAGACGCGCGTCAACGCGTCTTCACATTGACTTAACATTGAAATCACTTGCGCTTGACGCCTCTTCCGCGGCTGGTGTAAACGCAGCATAAGGGAAATAAAATCACCATAAACCATCATGAATGTGATTTTCTAGGTTTTTTTTTTTGTTCGTTCAAACGGCCAAACATGCATTTTGCATTGAGTCTAGAGAAAATGTTTTGATATTAAGAAAATCTACTTTTTCTAAATGTAATGCATGGTGCTAGTAGGCCTAACATCCATACCATCCGCACAAAAGTCCGGCATTGTCCATGAATTCGAAGTACAGGCGGAGTACAAGACCCCTGTTCCAAGATGGCGGCGGTTTTGATGCATCCTTAGAACCCCAAGGCGACATCTAGTGTAAATATCTATGGAGCAGCCACATAAGACCATAAAACAAAAGCAGAGGGACTCGCCCACAGACCACCCCTCAGAAATCAGGACAGAAGTGGTCAATATTCTGAGTTTTTGACTAACCTCCGCCCACAGAAACCTTTACGAATCACAACACACTGGACCAGCTACACAATCAGAACTCGTTACGTATTTCTGAAGGATGGACTTCATAGAACAAGGAAGACTGTTTTTATGACAGTGAAAACAGCGGTATAGAAAAAAGTAAATTGTGTGAAAAATACTGCGTACACACAAAACATGAACACATATTATATTGCACACTATAAACACAAAGCTTCGAAAACACGAAAAGAACGGCACCTTTAATACCAGGTCTAAACAGCCTCTTAGAGTCTATGAAATATTTTGGCTATGCTTACACATAATTATTGATGTTTTTTTTACTTGGGGCAATTAAAAGGTGCTACTGACTTCATGTGGCACCGTGTAGTGAACACACAAACACAGAAGTCTGACGTGACACATCATTATCATCTTGAATGCTGAGAAAAGCATATGGGCAACATTTCAGAAATAGCTGGTTGTAAGCTGCACTTAAAAGACTGGCTTCAGCTATTTTGCACATACTCCAAAGTCATACATGTAAGTATGAGTAAGCAAAGACCTTAGATCTGAATAAACATGCACTGGCCATCAAACACACTGCAAGATCAGAGGCAAGTGCGTATGAAGCGATTTGCATCACGTAAAAATCCCTCTGTTACAGAAACTGAATGCTCTTTAGCACTTACATTGCTTAACACGGATCAATCAGGAATGTTAACCACTTATTAATTTTTTACAAAGTACATTTAAGAGATACCCTCATCGAATTACACAGGACTACATAAAATCATCCTACATAATGTAAAGAAAATTCTTTGAAAATATAACCTTGATATATTTAATATTGCCTGAGTAAGATCATGTCACAGATTGAAATTAATGATTGAAATCAAGCTTTGATGCTCCATATCTCATCATTAGACTTTAGTCTGGATTTCACATACAGGGTCACATTTAGATAAGCTACATGATTTAAATATGCTAGAATAAAAAAGTACACACAGACCTGTATCTACCTTTTATATTTGGAGACGTTTGTCAGAAATTGAGACTTTTGATTGTGGTTCTAGAAGTTTGGCAACGTGGTCAGGCCTAACCAAGTATAACCATCTAAACCAACTAAATACCAGCTTGGCCAAGCTGAGAGACCAACACCACACCTTTTGTACAAAGCAATCCCAGAATGCCCTGCAAATGAAAAAAATATTTTCCCGTATGGTGGACATTTAATTGGTGTAAGTATATTACATTACAGTTACAGATATATAATATCAACAATATCAATAATATTTTATCAAATCTGATAAATAATAGTTACATTTAATTAAAACAAAATGTGCATGTGTGTGAGAGTATTGTGTTGTTAATATAGGGGAGAGCGGGGCACAGCGCTTTTTGGTTTTGGCTCAATCATTCAAAAAATATTTGAGTTTGATTAATTATATTTTTACACAAGCAACACACACATCTCTGCTACAAATGATCATTTGAAGTTTGTTTCTAGTACTTACCATTCTTGGACAATTACACCAAACGTGACAGAAGTGCAAACGTTACAACTTACCCCATAGGTGGGGGGTTAATTGTAACAGGCAGGGGGTTAGTTGTAACACTTGCTAAAAATTAAGTTTGCAGGCAAATATTTCAATACTATTTTGTCTATATACTTGAAGTGGATATTGGTTATATATCTGTCAATAATAGACAGGTATCCACACTGTATTCATTCATTCAGCTCTTTTCTAACAATAGTTCAATTATAAATGGACACAAATGTCTAAATATGTGAGAAAAAGCAGCACATTTATTACAAAACATTTTTTTTTCATATATGACCCAGTCTGTAATAACCATACTACAGTTTCAAAATCTAATTCTGAGATAATGAGCATTAAGGTCTGATTTTATCCATTCATTTCATTATGATTTCAATCTTTGATGTGACCTTATTCAATCAATTTTAAAGATATGACCAAAAATAAATTTGACACACCATTTTTGATAAGACAGGCACATTTATTTTGTTGGCAGTCAGCAATCATTTGTGTGTAGCCTATTTAAAACAACGGCAAGAATTACGCTAACGTTAGCTGTTTTCATATCGTAAGTGCTGAGGGGTTAGTTGTAACACAGCGTTACAATTAACCCCGCCGGGTCAAAATATTTTCAAGCCTTCCAAAAAGTTGCTAAGAGCTGCAGACATATTTCAAAACAATGCAATGTTTTAGTCAACAAGACACTGATTAATATGACACAGCATTGGATTTGGTATCTTACACACCCAACTTAGAAACCGAAAAAAAACATATGATGAAAAAATGTACTTAAATGCCACCAAAACACTCGTTCATCAATAACTCTCTGGAAAAACATACATTTCTAATAATTTGCGGGAGATCGTCTTTAGGTAGTGTGAAAAAATACCGTAAAAACAAAACGCTTAACCTTGTGCAACAATGTAAACAGTCCGTGTTACAACTAACCCCGCGTTAGTTTTTGCCCCGCGCACCCCTGCATAGACTAGGCCGTCACTTATAGCGTTTCATTTCAGTTATGCCGCCTTACAAGGCCTGTAGGCAGCAAGCAGCAAGGAAGCTAACAAGGTATTGAAACAGAGCTAATGAGACCAAGCCCAAAAAATAATGATGCTGTGAAGTGTGTGTGCACTTGGCTCTGGACACACTGATATACACAGTTGTCTGTGCCAGCCCCAGAAAGTAGTGAGCGTTTTTCCTTGTGTTTGTATATTTCAGTGCACTGGCATGCTGGTTAACCTTTCTCCTCTCAGTTTGTGTGTGCATGTTTGTGTGTGCGCACCGCAGACTGTGAATAGTCATCTAAAAATACCCTGACTGCCCAGCGTGCACCGAGGCTACTTCGGTTTGATGTGCCTAATCTCCCTTTTCTAACTCTGCTGTACTGTTTCTCAAAGAGACAGCTGAAAAGAGGCGCTGACCCGGCCCAACACAGCCATCTCTCATTACACCGGGGAATGCGGGACTGAGCGAAGGGAAGGGGTGAGAGAGAGACAGACAGGCAGGGGATGAGAGAGGGACAGGAACGCCTACAGTCCATGGGAACTGGACAGAGACAGAGGAGATACGGGCAAAACAGATAAGCAGAGGGATGGAGGATAATGAAGTCGTGGGGAAAGAAGCAGCGTGTCTCCGGGACAAGAAAGAAGAGAGAAAATAGAGATATGGGAGGAGACTATTTTGACATTAACACAGTTTTAAACTGGACATTAGCAGGGAGTTTCAGGAAAGCATCAACAACTAAATTACATATCATGTATTTAAAATAATATCTATTTTCCACCTTTCAAAATAACTAGACTGAATTATGAAAAAAAAACAAAGAACGGTAGAGATTTGCATTAGGTTACCGTACATTTATGGTACTGTTTACCAGGGACGTGCACAGACATTTTGAGGGGCAGGGGCTCAAGTGAAATAAAGGGCACGTCTCTTCTTTTTTTTTTAAACAAAAAGTATATATATTAACGCAATTCTGACTTCCTTTTTAAAAAAAAATATTAAAAAAGTTAATTAATTTTATCTTCCTCAAACTCACGCAAATGTTTAATTTTCAAAAGATGTCTACAAAATAATCAGTTCACACAGACACCATGGTCTCCTTAATAGTCTAGGTTTATAGAGCAGCAAAGGAAGCCATTACACAATGTGCATGTTTTGAAAACATTAAATTACATTACAATAACATTAATTACAAATTTGTTAAAATGCTAAAAACAAAGTTGTGACTGCTGAGTTAGCGCTACATGCCAATAAATGCTATATCATATGCTAGCGTTTAGCTGATTAGTTGTTAGTTGTTACTCAAAATGTATTTTTGTCTGATAAGGGCTCAAAATATAAGGTCTGTTTACTAATGTGAGCTTCTGGCATGAGCCTCAGAGCAGAGCTCAACATTATTATTCATGACCCTTTCAAATAGGGCAAAAATAGACCATTTCATTAAAATGTCAAATTCTAGGGTTGTAAATGGACATGTAAAAACGTTTCTGGATAATTTTTGCACTTACATTAATAAAGCAACATACCTTCTATGTAATTGTCAAAGAACAATTTAACATATTATGACAACACATCCTATGGCACCTTTAATCTTAGGTTTCATATTTATTAGGGTTACACATGTCAGAAACAACAAATATAGATTAGGCCTATTTTATTTGTATTTTATATTTTACTTTTTTTGTGATCTCAGTGAAAATTCAGACTGGGCAAGTAAAATACTGAACCATCAGATTTCTTCCCAATCTACTCCAGCACTCCAGTATAACACATTATACTTATTTAACAGCCATTACAAAAAACGCAAACAAAAAAGCTTACTACTGCAGTTAGCAATTATTTTATTGTTTGTGCTTTATTATTTTATGAGCAGTCTGTTTAAACTACATACACTACACTGTTACAAGTTTGCAACTCTTCAGCTTAATATGGGATTGCCATGGAAAACAATATCCCTGAATCGTTATGTGTAACAACGTGTTCCATATTTTGTGCATAAAACTGTTAATATAAGAATGCTTTCTTCCTCACACACTTACCGATAGCCTGCCTGTATAATCATGCACATGATCGCGTCTCGGTTGGGCTGAGCTTTGGCGCTTGAAGCGCGATTGATGCAGCACGAGTGTTGACAAACCAATCATAAAGCGAAGTAATTAGAGAGGCGGGACTAAGGAAAGGTAAAGCCAATCATATTAGCGATGTGAATTTTGGAGGCGGGACTCATCTGTTAACCATTTGTGTGCCACAAATAGCGCTATTTTTCTTTATATAAGAGTTTAAATCTCATTTAAATGATTTCTGAAGAAATTCATATTAAATTAAATAAGCAACAAGTAAAAAACACAGGAAACAGACAGACATCAGTTGTTATATGAATAAAGATCATATTATTATTATTTTTTTAAAAGCACCCCAGAAAAAAAGGGCACTTTCTCTCCAGGAATAAAAAGGGCAGGTGCTCAAGCCCCCTTTGATGTCTATGTGTGCACGTGCCTGCTGTTTACCATAATTTATGAAAGAAAGTCATACAGTAAGAACACATGGCAAATAGAGAAAATGAGAGCAGTTTAACGTAAAACTAAAGACGAGTAAAGTGATGAAACAACAAAAAACTCACAAAAGTGCAAAACAGAGCGAGCGTGTGTGAATAATGAACACACTTGCTGTTTAATCACAATGACCTTCAGAAAGATAAAAGTCTGAAAGATCTAACCAACACGGTGAGATATGTGGTGTACAGAGTGATTAGTATTGCAAAGAGAGAGCGAGGTAGAAAAAAGACGTGTGGGAGAAGTGAGAGGGCGGAGCCGGATCTACTCCTGTATGCAGGAGCGTGTAGAGAGTCTAAAGGAGACTGTCTAAGCACTGATGCATGCAGAGTCACCCCCTGTCTGAGGTCACGTGTTTTACGTTAGATAACACCCATCCATTTTAATAGATGCATGTGTGAAAGAGAGAGAGAAAGAGAGGAAACTGAGAGGAAATTGAAACATTAAACCCGAAGCACATTGAAATGTAGTACACTAAATGGTGCGTGCTGGACAGCATGTAATTTCTCTCCATTGCCATTCCAGTTTACGAATTACAAGCTTAATTGGTGAAGATCAGCCGTGTATCAATTAATGTTCATTTGTTTGTACATTTACGTACACTTCTGAGTCACATTCTCTGAGCCCCAAATGCAAAAGAAATCAGTCGGGCATGTAATAAAACCTTACTATTAAAAGCTACTGGCCAGTTGAAATGGCAATATAACGGTTTAATTACCTTTCTTAAATTTAGTTGAAGGGAGCAAATAAAATTGAAAAAAAAGGTCTTACAAATAAAAGCTACACAGGTTTCAAATAAGCGAGATTACACGGTGCAGATTATGGCTGCACAAAATATAGTTTAATCAATATTGCATTGTGTGCATCCGCATTAGCCACATCACAGAACCTACCATGTAGTAACATAAACATATCAGTTTACAATATGCATACATTTATTTTATAAACTAGCTGTTTGATATGACAATTTACTCAGATTTACAGGTTATTGGTTACAAATACCTTTTTAATTTACACAGTTAAATTACACAGTCCCAGAGCTTTGTGAGAAAAGCAAGGCAATGAAAAGCAAAACGGATGATGGAGTGCCTTACAAAATCATTCTGGAAATCGCATCTGATGAAAGCAGCCTATTTCAATATCGCAATATACAAACAGTCCCAAAACGCAATAAATGCCATTTAAAAAAAAGTTACTAGCAAAATCATGATCAACAAACTATGGAGCCCCTAAGGGGACACGGAGCAAAAATTTAATAAAGGTTAGTTTTGTGAAACTATTGCGTGCGCACATGAAACTATCGCTTTTAGTTTCGCGTGCACACGTGAAAGTTTCACGTGAGCATGCAAAACTAAACTTTAAAAAAAAATTCTGCACATGAAGGTTTCGCGTGAGCACATGAAACTAAACTTTAGATTTTTTTACTCCAATGTCACCTTATGTGCATTGATAATTTTAATGGCATTGATAAACCTTGGGGGTTTTCTGTGGCGGGGAAGTAGGGCTGCATAACGATTAATCGTTTCCAGAATAAAAGTTTTAGTTTACATCATATATGTGTGTGTACTGTGTATAATAATTATGCATAAATAAATACACATACATGTAGATATTTAAGGCGTATTTACATGTGTATATACATTTTTATATTTATAAATCATTTATATTATATATAAATATTTAATCTATAAATATTTTTTTCTTAAAATTATACATGCATGTGTGTATATTTATTTATACATAATTATTATACACAGTACACACACATAAATGATGTAAACAAAAACTTTTATTCTGCAAACGATTAATCACGATTAATCGTTATGCAGCCCTACGGGGAAGTAAGTAATAATTTACGTGAGAGGCACTCGGGCGTTGGAAAACCACTAGTCAACTAAATTAATATAACATGCCAAAGATAAATGCACATTTATATATTTATTCAATAGATTTATAGAATTTGGAAAAAAAAAAAAAAACGTCATTTTGCGGGGAAAAAAATCAGTTTTTATAATAAATCTTTAAATAAAGTATTTGAATTTTTTATGTTTTTATAACCTAATGATGCTATATGAAAGTTTGTAACAGAAAATAATGGTTTTCATCTTGTCACTTTCTTGGTATAGAACATTTTTACCCAAATTAGTCAAAATGGATTTATTGCGTTTTGGAACCAAACTCTTCATATGGTTGCAGAAAAACAAACTTTTGTAATGCAAGTTAGTCAAAATTGTGTAGCCCTAATGCAGACACCTGCACTTGGATGGTCTGGAAAAACTAAAAAGTGTGATTTGGATGTGGGAACACAGTGATCTGATGGCTAAAGATGTAGTAAACCCCTCTGTCTATCTCCATTCTGTCTCCATTACTGCCTGTACTCACTGTCTATCAATAAAAATATATTTTGTTCATTATATACTGTATTACCGTATATACTCTCTCTCTCTCTCTATTATTGGGTTATATACTTACTATACTGCATATAGTGTACAGTATTTCAATCACACTAGGCTTGACACAGGATCTGCCACTATACACTTAGTGTACATAAACACCATTTATCCATAAGATAACCTATCAGACTGTACTGGCATGTTATAATTCTGAACCTTGCCATGCACAAAATCTAAGGTAAAATAGATCAAAATCAATACTTTCATATAATCAGACATAAAAAGATTTGAACGGTAAGCTGGCCGAACTTATTTAAATCTCAGCACTTCCACAAGACAGTCCGATGATTAAAACAAGGACTCAATCACGGCTGTTTGAATGTTCCAGGTGCGCAGAGACGATTGAAACGGTTTACTAATTTAGATGAGGAAAGCAATAGCTTAACGTCTGGGGTTATTCATGATGAGTTGTATGAATAGATGCAGCTGCCCGGGCGACAGGACAGAATTTGTGCCAGAGGACGTGCCAAAATGGGTTTCAACGCTGTGTGTGACCACACGATTGCGACGACGACAGTCTGACTAATACAAAAATTTGCAAAATTCATTTACATCATGCTAGTGGAATGGCCTCCAGGTACTTTTTCCAAACTTTTATTATTTACATATAAAACAGAGGTAAGGATAACACAAAGCATTTTGTCTATGCCCAAATGTACCATAATACACATCACAGAGGGAGTATGGTTATTATTGGTTTTCATGAATGGTGAATGGCTTTTTAATACAATGTGTTCGTTCTTCACATTCGCCTTATTACCGCACATTACCTCTACAGAAAAACAGCCGTCACATTATTTAATAAGGTGCATGGCCCTCTTTTCTGAAACAAATTGAGAGTAATGTAAAGCAGGGCTTTATTTAATTGCTTTGCGCTGGGCTGCTGTATCTTTATTTGAGCTCAAGCGACTGCGTGAAAATTACTAGAACATTTCTATATAATTATATTTAAACTTAAGAGACTCTTTAGCTCTTTTCCAAAACAGAGAAAGCTGCCCATGGAGGCAGCAGAAGCAAACTGCATTACAGCGCCTTCTGAAATGACTCAATTCTGAGTAACATTACACTTTAAAACAAAGTTGTATTTGTTAACATCAATAAATGCATTAGCTAACAGGAACTTACAATGAGCAATTTATTTATCTTTTTTAATGGGAGTTTTAAGATTAATAAATGGTGCAGATGTATTGTTCATTGTTAGTTCATGTAATGTAGGGCTGCAACTAACGATTATTTTCATAATCGATTAATCAGGTGATTTTTATTAATCGACTAATTGGATAAAACCATAAATATTTACTCATTTAGATTTTTTACTTATACTGTAACAAAATGCATATATTTTTATGTTGCTTTAACTTAACAAATTAGGTTAAACAATTTCAACTTTTTAAGTCAAAATTTAAAATAGCAGGTTGAATTGACTTGCAAAACCAAGTTGTTTTAACTTCATGATGCATATATTTAGGCATTAAATTAGGGTATTAACCGAGGGGCAACCTTCCTTATACGGAGGTGAGTTAGGCCCAATCCCATTTCTCTGTCTTACCCCTTACCCCTTACCCTTAGTTTTGCATGTTCACGTGAGAGTAAGGACCAATCGGGATAGCCCTTTCGCTCTCGTGAATGTGCAAAACTAAGGGGTAGGGGTAAGGGGTAAGACAGAGAAATGAGATTGGGCCTTAAACTGCAATTAATCGACTGGCCACTAGAGGCTGGCTCCAAAAGGGAGTCAATTCCCATAGACCACCATGTTAAAAATGCTCAACTTTACAGTAGAAAATAATATGTTTACAGCCTGGTACAAAAAGTGTTTTTGGTCTGTATAGCTAAACTTGCCCTTCATGACAACTATGAGGGGGTGAATTTTTTTGTAACTCATCCGTTTAAATTATATTAATCCTTAAAGTTTTACACAATTAAGGGCGTGGCCACTTGAGTGAGGGGTAAACGGGCACTGCTGTCACTAGAATCGAGCTGGGCGGGCGTGGTTTCAGCAACCAGCCACCTCTGCTTCACCCTCGTCCCGCCTCTTTACCCATTTCCGGTTTTCAGCGAGTGATTCGCGGTGATGCGCGGCCAAGATGGTGACGGCAGGCAACACCTACATTAAGCTTCAAAAACGATCTTCACAAACCAATGGGTGACGTCACGGACACTACGTCCATATTTGTTTACAGTCTATGGTATTAACGTCTAGAAGTGTGCTTTTTTTAAAGTACTTTTGAATGTACACACTGTAAAAAACACTTTGCTGCCGAATTGAATCAACTCGGATTTACAAGTCATTTCAACTTACATAGAGATGAGTTGTTATAACTACAGGTGAGTTGTTATAACTTATAAATTTAAGTTGACTTTTCTCAACTATATTTTATAAGTTGCGACAACTCATCTCTGTTGACATGACTTGTAAATCTGAGTTGATTTAACAAAAAATTTTAAGGCAGCAAACTATTTATTACAGTGCAGTTTTACAAATATATTTTTTTGTTTTGATATTTTAAGCCTTAAATAAAAAAAATGTGTGGCTTTTAAACATAAATGGATTGAGTCTTAAAGGGTGTGCTGGTGAGGAAATTTTGCCAAAGAATAATAAACATATTTTAATCTTCAACTTGTTGACCTTGATGAGAATTAACATGATTTATTATTAACAAAATAAGCCATTATGATATGAAAGTGACATACATGCGTTACTAATACATTTCCCCCTTAGTTTAAAACAGATGCTTAGTTTGTGGTATAAACTTTTTTTTTATATATATAAAAAAATAAACAAATACTTCCATCATTGTCCTTTCAGAGTTGCCAGATCCGCATAACAAAACCAAATCCCAATGACTATTCACAGCCCAAATAGCAACAACCAGTGTATGAAAAAATAAATTCACCATGTTGAAATTAAATAAATTATATTTCACTTGAATCTAAAACAACTCTGAGGGTTATGATTCTGTTCTATTGTAAGACCGGCTTGCTCTCTGACTAATAACCTCAACGCTTTTCCTTCCACCACAGACATGGGTCATCGCTTGCACGGTCGCCTTGACAGACACCTGTCACCCCCCCTTCAGGTTCCTCATAGCACATCAGTGTAAAAGAATGACAGGAATATAGGATGAGAAGGATGGATCGAGGCATCCACGAGCAGCTGGATGAAGAAAGATACGAGAGGAGAGATTTCAGGCCTCCGTGAGGTCATCTTCACACCCTCTTGTTTTCTTCATCCTTCTATTCTGTGCCTGTAACCTTCACCAGGAGGCCACGGCACACATGATGAATGGAATCAGAGACAGGACAAAGATGAGGGCGGGAGAGGCAGATGAAAAATGACAAACTCTGAAGAGGAAAACAGTGAGAGAGACAAAGCAGGTAAAGTTGAACAACAGGAGAGCGAGGGAGCAGATGAAACTCGAAAGGAGAGGCGAGGGAGCGCGGGGTGTAATGAGATGAGAAGATGAGGGTGAGAGGGCAGAAGCGAAAGATTGAGGGTGAACGAGAAGATATACAGAGAAAGAGTGAAGGTGAATGTGAGACAGTGAAGGGTGAGCTTCCATGAAGCTGGTTGATGGGTGATGATGACCACCGCAAGATAATAACAGCTCACACAAACAGCATGCCCTCTGTATTTCTGCTGTCCTCACGGCGAGAGAACGATTTTAAAGTCACAGTTCACCTTACAATGGAAATTCTGTCATGACTTTCTCTCTTCTGTGAAACACAAAAGGAGACGTTACAATAAAAGCAAATCGGGAGGATGCTGTCGGACACTAAAAGTGACACAGCATCATAAAAGTCTGTTTTCAAAGTTGTTTTTTCAAAGAACAGACCAAAACTTTGTTTTGTCACATTTAAATAGGATTTCAGGCCAGGTTTGATGCTATGACACCAAAAATCATTGGATCTCGTGTTTTGTGCATCAAACTCTTTCTTTTTTTCAAAAGTAAGACAAATCATATTACATGTGTCTTTTTTAAAGTAATAGTTCACCAAAATATGAAAATTCTGTCATAATTTACTTCTTTTCTTCAGTTGAACGCATACAAATTTATATTGAAATGCCATCTTCTTATATGGAAAACAAATTAGCTACAAACTGCCCTTACCTTAACCCATCCATCATTTAGGGCGCACTCACACTATCCAAACCAAACCATGTCCCAGTGCGATCGTCCCCCCTCCCTACTCCCCCAGAAGCATGCACTCACACTGTACTTTTATTGATCCGAGCCCAAGCGCGCTTTCGCCATAAGGATGTGACTGTTTGATGTGGCTCTTTTAACACTGGAGCCCATCATAATGTTAAGTAATTTGGTGCACGATAACACACAGCCCTCTCACATGCCTATCACATTGCTTAAGCCGAAAGTATACTAGGGACGTCCGCGTATGTGCGCCGTCCGCATGACGTCATTTTCGTCATCAGGAGGGTCCGCAGCCGTCCGGGCGGACCGTCTGTGTGTGGTCCAAAATTTGAGACTGCGCGGACAGTGCGCATACAACAGCGCATAAAAATATTGAGACAGGACACTCCACTACAGTACAAACAGTAATACAAAGGAAATAGACAGCATTTGCACAAACACTAACATTTTTTTTCTTTAATTTTTACTTCTTCCAAGAACAGAAAGCTGTGGAGCATGTCCGTCACCATAATGTTTGATTTCTGTTCTTTGTTTTCTTGTTGTTTGTTCTAAACTGGGTTTGCAATGGTGGATCGGCTACTTTTCTTCAACTATCCCACATGTTTTAATGTAAGTTACTGTAAATGTCGCTAAATCAGTGCTGCCCTGACAGCCTGGTAGAGTTTTTTGAATAAGAAATAATTTGTATAATTATCGTGCAAATGCACATTTTCTCAATGAATGAATTTGAATGAATAACGGTGAAATGCGGCAACACCCAAAAGCCAGAGGGCGCTCTCGTGCAGAAACTCCAATTGTGCCACAAAAGAAGCAACATTACAAACCCTATTGTAGGAAATGTCTGCAGGAATATTTATATTGCCGTTCTTCATTATAATAAAGAATATTTGGAATGATTTTGTTTTACGAGTGTTGCTTTTTAAATGCACGTTATAAACGACTCTGACTCGTAATGATTTTAGATGGATAAGGACTTCTTGTTGACCAAAACGCCATAGTACACACACAAGCTGCGCCTGAAACACCAAATCATAGATGCAGAATCGATTTTAAACAGGTCTCTTTAATGGGACATGCGATATATCGTTACAGCCCTAATTTGTATCGCGTACGTGTTGAACACAGCCATCTGTGCGTAGCCGCGATAAGTATACTTTAAAAACTGCGCTGGCGCGTATACCGCGGGCTTTAGTTGGTCTGTCACATGTGCAGCTCGGGCATTCACATAACCCTGCTGCATACATCCGAAGGTTTTTAAGAAGGCAGATGAAGGTAACTGGTCGTGCAATTGATGTCTCTCGTTTTAAAACACGCTCTGGCGCGATTTGCGATCACACTGTGCATTCCGCCCCTGAGCCCAAGTGAACCGCGCTCCAGCCCACCTCTGCAAGCTGGCAATAACTTGATTAACTAAACTGTGCCTGGGCGCGGTACAGAGCAATCACACAAGTCAAACCAACCAGGCTTTGGGGGTCAAACGTGCTCAAGCACGGCTTTGTTTGAATGGTGTGAGTGCGCCCTAAAGGTGCCAAAGAATGCATTGATACAGTATGTTAAATTGTTCTCTGACATCTACCTAGAAATTATGTAACTTTATTAAGTGTAAAAATTATCCAGAAACAATGTTTTACATGTCTATTTACAGTCCTAGGATTACTCTCTACATTGAAAAGGACTGTACTTTATTTGGACGGGTCCTGAATAATAATGTTGAGCTCTGGTCTGATTGGCTGTTTCAAAGCACGACTCATGTCAGTCAGTAGCTGGTAGCTCGCAAAGCAAAGAGACTTTATATGTTTGAGCATGATTATACAAAGATACAGATTTTGAGGAATAAACAATTGTTTGAAGATTGCAAATGGGCATTTCTGAGTGGTAAGTTTATTTGTGTTTTTTTCAGTATGGACCTACAAAACATAACTATAAGTTTAAGGCGGAGTGCACAATTTCTGAAAAACGCTTTGGAAAAGGGAGTCGGCCGACTACCAAAACACACTTGTAGCCAATCAGCAGTAAGGTGCATGTCTACTAACCAACATCGTTGCCTGGGTTGCGTATGTGTGGGGTGCGTCTATCAAAAGAAGGTCCAGATTCTATTGGGGTAGGGGCGTGATTGTTTAGGAGAATTCAAATATCAACACTGGCTTTCAAACATTGTGCACTCCGCCTTTGTCGTCAAAAGTAGAACTTACAGCCTAAACGCTAGCATATAGCATTAACTAGCAGCGCTAGCTTATAAGCATTTACAACTTTGTTTTTTGCTTTGTATAAACATTGTACTTAATTTAATATATAATCATGTACATCATGTATGTTATGTTGAGACTGGCCCGTTTTTCAGTCTTTTGCATGCATAAACTTTACATAAGAAAGAGGAAACAATTGTGTTTGAGGCTCACGATATATCATTACTATGTACAAAAATCTTATTATTCATCTACGCTTACGCAAATATATAATTTTACATTCTACAGCACATTTAAAGTATCTATCATTACCATAACTCTATATCTGTTAACATAAGATAACATGACGGTATTTAATAAAAATATTTGTGTTTACTGTAGCTGAAGAAAAGAAGTCAAATATGACCCTGGCCTGGACAAAATATTTGGCCGAGATACACCTATTTGAAAACCTGGAATCTGATGGTGCAAAAAATCTCAGTAGTTAGAAAATTACCTTCAAATTTGTCCAAATAAAGTCCTTGGCAACACATAAAACTAATGAAAACTTTTGATATATTAACGATAGGACATTTACAAAATATCTTCATGGAACATGATCTTTATTGATATCCTAATGATTTTTGCCATTGAAAAAATCTTTTATTGGCTATTGCTACAAATGTACCATGGCAACGTATGACTGGTTTTGTGGTCCAGGGTTACATATACATCTGAGATGGCATGAGGGTGAGTAAACTATGATAGGATTTACATATTTGAGTGAACTATTCCTTTAAGAAAAACATTACTCTTTTAGCCATTCACTATGCTTGTGTGCCAACCTTATACACCAAGGGCGCAAATTAAAATGTTGTTGTTTGTGCCAGCTTCATTTCATTATACAAACCTTCATGCATGAGCTCTTCGCAGTGTAGTCAACTTTAATCATTGTTTCACACATTTAACCTTACTTTTAATCGTTCGACCTCTTGCAATTAAACACAAATTAAACTGCAAAACTGCCTATTCCCAATGGAAACAGGCACAGATATTTTTTACTGCACGGGCAAATAATTCTGAAAATCAGAGTCTCGTGCCTTTTTTCTTCACCCCTGCCGCCCGCCCCACGGCTCTGCACAGACGACTGGAATGACAGCCAGAAACGGCAGGGCCTCTTCCCCAGAGAGCGGGAACGCATTCATCCGTACTGATCTTAAAACAACAGCCCACTCCTCCTCTCTCTCTCCTTTTCACCCCTCACTCTCTTCCTCTTTCCCTTGACAACGTACCCTCTCTCACTCTTACATGATTGGCTCGCCCTCCACGCTTTCCCTTTTCCTCTCACCAGCCTGCGTATCGGCCGCATCTTTCACCTCCGTTACGCTCTTCGTTTCGTTCCCTCTCTTTATCTGTGCTGACGTTTCTTTCGTGCCATTTCTTCCCCCCAACAGTTCATTCATGCTGGTTCTCTGCATTTCTGTCTTCTCACCTGTTACCTTCAAGTTTGCTCTTCTACATGTATAAAACTCATTTTATTGTAAGGTCACATTCCTTAAAATCTAAAGAATACAATTTTAAAGAAATGTAAAGAATTCTTTTTTTTTTAAATTCCTGTGCTGACACATTGCAGCACATTGAAATCTCAAAATGAAAACAACCTTTATCTGCTCCTAAAAAGAGGATACAAAATGTTTTGATTCTGATATATAATATGGCCATGTTCTTGATAGATTTCAGAAGATTTATCCTCACATACTCCAAGTAAGCACCTGTAGTCTAGACAGTCTCTTTGGAAAATAAAACATCATAAAAGTCATAAAACATCACTTACAATTTTCTTATTAATACAATTCATTTTGTATTGCCTAAAAATGTGTCCCCATTTGTTTGGACATTAAAATGCCTTTCCTAAAACTAGCAGGTGTCACATCGTAAATCACTGCCAAAGTTACTTAACACTAGGTCTGTTTTATTTACTTTATTATGATACATGCAAAAGGTACAAACCCCAAAGTTAACGATGACACGAGTAATCGTCTCCAACGTAAATCTCTTTTCTTGGACTCCAACAAACACACGGATTGTAGGCAACAGTTTACTTCCTGGGATTGGTGATGTAGACAAGACCGACATTATCATAACTTGTACTCACCGCCTGTAAGTTAACTGCATTGTGAGCGAATCTTTCAAACATGGTAAGGAGCGTCAGATTTCCTGCTGACGTCAGAGGTAATCAGGCCAATCACAATGTACAGATTAACTGTCCAATCAGGGACAAAGCGCTTTTCAAATCGATGAGTTTTGTACAAAATCTGTGCATTTCAGGACGAGAGTAAAATCTAGAGCTACAAAAACGTATGGTATGTGAAAAATAATGTGTTTTTGAACCATAAACCACGTAAACACATTGTATTATACCAAATACACAAAATAATGTTTTTAGCAATGAAATAGGTGCTCTTTAAACCCTAATTTGAACCCTGAAAACAGCCTATGTATTCAAATAGAATGGTAGGGAGAATAAGTTTTATAAATGAAAGTTTTATTTAACATGAAAGCCAGTAAAAAGACAATTTAAAAAAGTCTGCACATTAATAAAAAGTTATGCATGAATTTTTTCTTCCTACCATAACTTCAGTCCCTCTCATCGCTGTCTAAAATAGTACATTTGGGACGTATCAAAAACTTGCATATTTTAAGTGTAGCTTTTAATCGCTTTAAAATTTAAGGCCAGAAATAATGAAAACAGCTGAAAAACTGACATATAAAAATTTTATACAATCCAGATTCATTGCTAACCCTTACAGAGTTACCATTATGAAAGTGGCTTTTGTTAGTTACATGGATATTACAAAAGACTGTCTATTAGTAAAATTAAAAGCACTGCAAACCAATAGAAAACAATTGCCAATTAAACAATATTTCCAAGAAAACATATTTTGATTAAAGAAAGCAAAACTAAGTCAATTCTTATTGAATTCGGAGTAAAATGCTATGCTTTTCATTAAAAGATTTCCATCGGAAATCCACTCGGAAACATAAAATAAGACAAATCATGAGCCTCAAACTAAAGTGAAATAATTTATAATGCACACAATACTTACTTCATTTCCATCATAAAAAGTCATCCGATAAATTAAAGCCTAAAAAAGGGGAAAATGATAATGTACTGCACCAAAGGAATGACCTACTGTACTAACTCTCAGATGCCTAAAAAATAGGGATGTAACGGTTTCAAAAATTCACGGTACGGTAGTATTTCGGTAGGATGCCCACGGTACGGTAATTATTGAAACATTTACAGGAAGGAAAAAACATATGAAGACTTGGAAAAACTGCCATAAGTGTTCATTAAACAAGACTGAACATTATAATGTACAAAGTGTAGCGAGCGTAGCGTAGTGTTTACAATTTTCATAAAAAGGACAAAAATAATTAGACCATGTAATAAAATAAAAAAATAAAGTTTCAGTTTAGTTTGTCAACTTTAAACAACTCCCAATCAGTCAGGTTTTAAGAATTGAGTCACTCCCTCAATTGACCTAGTTTTTATTATTATTAATGCTAATGCTTGATACTCCTATGAAAGCAACAGTTGTGATTGTAGAATCAAGAAAAGATGATGGGTTTTAAGCGGGTCAATTAATGAAAACAAAAACAACCCAGTAAAAATGAAAATAGCAGCTTACTTATTGTAGCTGGACCTAGAGCTGAGGTCAGCTCACTCAATACAGGGGTGCATTTCCCAATCGGAAGTCTGCAGCCTCCATAGGTCGCATTTGTAGGCTGCATACGTCATGAAGACCGTCTTATTTCAGAATATTAACATTTTTCAAGTTGACAATTATTCTTATTTAATCGTATATTGTTGTAACACGCTTATGACTTGCGAATGTAATACTCAGTTAACTTAAATACACCAGGCGTGTAATGACGGATGTAGCCTGCAGCGACCTAAGGAGGCTGCTTTCTAATTGAGAAACGGCAGACACACTCTCCTCATTCACGGATTTACTCACATTCGTTTTTTGTATGTCCATCACATTTGGTCCTTTCTCGTTTCTTGTCACAGCGAACGCGAACTTTTTCCACACATCAGATTTAAAATCCGCGTTTCTTTTGCTTCCGCCATTGTCGCTTGTAGAGAGGCATCAAAGTGGCACGCATAGGATTATGGGAATTGTAGTTCCCACGTCCCTCCACTCGCTGCACTTTAGGGCTGTCACTTTTTATTCGATATTCGAATATGCATTCGAACATGACGTGAAATATCCGTATTCGAACTATAAATAAACCATCCGGTTTTTTAAATACCATGTGTAGCGCATTTTTTACAGTAACACCTCGTAACAGTAAAAATGCTGATAGTGAGACCGACGACGGCAACTGTGCGCAAGAGAGGGAATCAAATGGGACCAAAATGAACCTCATGTGCAAGTCAAGATAGAATTATAGTTTTTATATAAAATGACATATTGTTTATAGTGTTAAATATTATAGCAGAAAAAAAAGTTTGTTAATGTTCGCATTATGAAATTAGCATGTATGAAGATAATTTCATAATTTTTACAACGCAATGTAAACTTTATATTAAACAACAACAGCATTTGTCTTGTAAACGGATTTGAAATGATCATGTGCTGACTGTTGCGCGTCACATTGACGACAAATGAGATCTGCTTAAAGTGGTAAGTTTAATTTCATCTCAAGTATCAAAGGGTTTGTGCTCTCTATCATTGAAAACGGGCAAGCAAACAGCACGCGCAGGGTTAATGAACTTGTGAATGACGGCTCACAAACGCGCGGGATAGGCTTTGTATGTGTGCTTGTTGTCAATGACAGTTCTGGTCACAAACACGCTCAAGCGGGGGATATGTGTGCTTGTCAATGACGGGCATTAAATCCGCGGAATTCCGCGGAGTTTTCTGCCGAAATCTGCGGGCGCGAATTCCGTTTGCGTCTGTCTATATACTCCTGCTGCTATTTAAGTTGTCACGTTATTGTTTGTAACTGTTCTGAATCATTTTTTATATATATAAGTTTGTTATTCATAAGTTGATAACCTGCTGTTTCAAACATTAAGTAAAAAAGTAATCCAGACAACCTTGTTTATGACTGTCACTGTTAATAATTTTGTGATTGAATCTCCATTACGGTGGGTTTTTGATGCGCGTGGGGGGGAGGCGGAGCCTAGATATTCGAATATATCCGGATACATTGCATGATATTCGAAATCCGTTCGAATTAGATTTTTCTCAAAAGTGACAGCCCTACTGCACTTGGCCGGAAAAAAACTACACGTGTTGCTCGGAAGACCTAATGTTTTACCGAATCACGTGACCACGGTTGTACCGGCAAAATTTTATACCGCAATACCACGAAATTTATAATACCGTTACATCCCTACTAAAAAACAATTAAAGCCCGGGATACACTTTACAATTTTTCAGTACTACAGTATAAGATCACTACCTTATCACACTTTGCGACATGGATAGTTTAAACTTGGGTACGACAAGCATGTAGACTGTAATATGATGACACCTATTGAATCGGAGGCTTAGGCGGCTGTGAGACACATTAGCACAACCTCATCAGCATGTGCTAGTGCAGGAGAGGGGGACCCTGGGTCCTGGAGGGCCACTGTCCTTAAGAGTTTAGTTCCAACCCTAACCAAACACACCTTGAATTAGATTTTTTCAGGTGTGTTTAATTGGGGTTGGAACTTCACTCTGCAGGACAGTGGCCCTCCAGGACCAGGGTTCCCCACACCTGTGCTAGTGGTAAACAAATACTGGTACGCAGGTCGTATCAGCAAACACACTGTGCGTTGATCAGTGGCGGCCGATGACTTCTTTTTTCGAGGGCACACAATGCGAAGTTCGTCACAGCATCTATGTAGCCCATCATGTGTGTGATTCGTAATTTTTAAAATATGTGTTTGGCACATCGAGTGACCCTATGTGCATCACGTGTCTTGTCAAAATAAGTGCCTGCTGCAGACGCGTCGAAAGGGTTTATGATAAAAGAGACGCTCGTGTTTGCCAGATACTCGCATAATCTCATGCGTAATCAGAGTTTACTGTTAAGGGAGTGTCTTGCGTGTATTTTGTGAACGTGAGCGTTTCTTTTATCATAAACGGTTTTGACGCGTATGCAGCAGGCACTTATTTTGACAAAACACGTGATGCACATGGTTCACATGACGCAACAAACACATATTTTGAAAACACGAGCAACACACGACACTCCGAACACTTATTCCGAATTTTTGCCCCTCGTTGATCATGCTTAATTTCTGACATTGTCAGAAAACTATCGCAGGCTATCTTTAGTGACAAGACCGAGAAAATAGGCGTCTTTGAACCTCGCTCACTGTACGACATAGGACCACGATCATCGAAATGGTTTCACAATAATATTCTTTCATCTGGGACTGATAAAACTTGTGCAGTGTATCCCGGGCATAAAAGGTAAGGAGATTAAGGCAAAGAAGATGAAGACATTTCAAGTCTGTCGAAAAGAACAAAAGGTTAGCCCATTCACATGAACGACCCTACAGACCACAGTGGTTGAAGCTTTTCGAACAGGTGAACAAATTAAACTGCTGCCAACATAAAGGTAAGGATGTAAGAATTAAAGGCAACACTGAGACGTGTGGATTCTCAACGCTATATCACGAGAATTTGTATTAATTCATACGACTGCATTCGTAAGTTTTTGTACCATTTTCCTTGACCCCCTGTGATTTTGGGGTTAGGTGCAGTGTTTTGGGGTTAGGTGCAGTGTAAGGGTTTTTTGCATGATTAACTTCGTATGAATTCATACGATTTAGCTAACTCGTAAAATATGTCTGAATTTGCGTGAGATCAGGCTGGGATGAAATGGTAAAGCGTTTGTGTTTGTGTTTATGAAATCATGTACAACTAATTTTTTAAATAACCCTTACCCTATCCTGATTTTTTTAAATAACCCTAACCCTATCCGAAATATTTGCTAGTCTTTCCTCCTTTGCTGTTCTCTGTAGCCCATTTTCTTTCTCCTTTGTCTTATTTTGACCGATTTCCCTCGGATCAAACTTGATCAGCATCTTGCACGCTCCACTGACCGTCTGTAGCTTGCAGGTGTGATGGACTCCCTGCTCATCCACCTGACCTTCTCCACAGCCCCTTACTCTCATCAGTGCCCAATAAAGTGGCCTATTCTCTACCAGTGTTTCCCATACATAGGCTCTACTTGGGCGCTGCGCCCAGGTAAATTGCGACCCGCCCAGGTAAAAAAAAATCACTTTACGAATTTCCGTATTTTCTGAACTCGACTGGATGACCCGTGTTTTGGAGAGAGAGAGAGAGAGAGCGCGCGAAAGAGAGAGCGCGAGAGAGAGCGCGCGAGAGAGAGGTGGGGGTCGGGTGACCGTGAAGATGATGCACGCGTCATAAACTCATCATCCAGCGCGGCAAACTGGATCAACTGCAGCAGCACATACGGAGCAGCCAGGGAACACACTGCGACCAAAATGGTCGCATATGCTTATGTGCATATGTGTTTATAGCATCTAAGTTGGCTTCATTTTGCGTGCAAGCACGTTGTGTCTCTCCGGTTGAGTGTCCGTTCACGTGCTCTCTGTTTCTCAATAAATTGGGCGCGACGCGAAGCAACCTCAGTGTCACATTGTATCCTTTCATGTTTCTGAACTTGAGCAGAGTTTTACCATTAGAGGTCTTTCTTCACTGAGGACGCGGGACCCGTACGGTTCCGGGTTTATATTTTAAATGGTCAGATGGGTCCGGGTCGGTCCTAGTTCATTACTTCGGGTCCCAAGTCTGATTAATATTGTGTGTAAAACCCGAGTCGATCGGAGAACGGCCGTGAGCGCTACCGCGCTAAAGCTCGAGTGCTGTTTTAGCGTGCCTCCGGTTTCTATGGCGATAGCAACTGGCTCTTGTCACGACCACGCGCCGCTTCATTTTCTTTATCCCATTTTTTAGTAATCTTACTATTAATATACAATATCTTTACTAAAATCTAAACAGTTTGCACAGAGATTGTAGCAAAAAGCAGTGCTAATACTGAATGAGCAAAGCTCTAGCTGACTCAGGATATAAAAAACCCAAAGCTGTAATGTAAAGTCTGTCATCGGGACAGCAAGTAGACTTTTAAATCTGAAATAATTAGTGGATTAAGCTTTTTTTAATTGGCAAAAGAGAAATAGAAAGCAGAAGCAGTAAAAGTGCCTATCTAATAGAAATTATTACCATTATAACATCAGTCACATTTATAATCTATAGACCTGCACTGTCTATATAGGCTATAGTATACATTGTATATAATTGAGTTTGATAAAAGGGGTCATCAAATTGCTTCATATATCAGTGCAAAAACATCAAGTGTTTTCGTGGTGCTTTGACAAACAGTGTCAGCTTTGTTTATGGCAAAAAAGTTTGGGGTGGTTAGATTAATGAACTATAATGTGAAATTAATATGAATGTTTTATAAATCAAAGTATTGTGTTGTGTCACAGATTATTAGTTCTTTGTTACATGTATAGTAGACCATTTTTTGTCGGTGGATAATAATGATTGCCCTTTTCACCAGCTACCACCACAAGTAAATTTCAGATCTGTGGGAAACACTGCTCTACCACCTCTCTCATGCTTTTTAGGTTCCAAACATGCAATCCCAGACGAGCCCCCAATTTAATTTTGTGGGCATTGTAAGTGTACAGTACTCCAACCCCCCACAAAAATGCATGAAAGGGTGGCTTCAGCTGGGGTAAAACCTAAATTGCGAGAACTGAGAGGAATGCAACATGCAGGTGTAGCTTTTGTTCATCGCAACATGGACAAAATGCGGGTAATTATACTTAACTAGACTGCTCCATCTCAATCTCATATGTCTAGCCTTTTTTCCTTTGTGATGCACAATGAATTCACTATGAAGTCCCCGATCTTTTCCAATTTTCCATTAACAAATTTGATGCCCCCATTGGTGCCTCGTTCTCGGCTGTAATACTAATATTCTCTTCCCTGCAGATGCTTTTTCTCCAGGTGCACATTGACCCTTCTGCTCTGGGGCTGGTAGAAGGGGCTTGTTGCTCAGAGTCGCTCCACTGAACATGACTGACACAAACCACAAAGACTGCAGAAAGGAGACGAGCGAGTCAGATCCAGAACAAGTGAAAACTGGGATATTAAACACCACAGTTCACAGAGAGGAAGAGAGAAAGGGTGGGTGAATGAGTGTAATTCATGATCGATGCCGTTTCTCCGGTTACCTTCTAATTAGAGCTCAATTTCCATTGCTGGTGATATTTACTACTATACGGGTGAGTCATGCCATAGACAACAGGCATAGGACTAGAACTGCTCACAAACATTATTTGCACACCCCATTTATTGTCATGGAGATACTTTACCAGATACACATTAGAAACCTCACTTCAGACACTGAGCAAGATGTATATATAAATAGAGGGAAGGATAGGAAGGTTATTATCATATATAGTGTTATTATATGTATATTTTCAGTTGCCCCACATACATTCAGTAAATGTTATTTTATATACACATATACTCATATATAGATAATAAACATGACAGAATCAAGCAACTGTATAAGAGCTATGGTGCTTATGGTGAAATACAGATTGTCAATGCTGCAAATTTATTACAGTAAGATTAACTGCAGTTCAGGGGGGGTTAAGCCTTCTAATACATCAGTGCTGTTTTAGTGCAGCCCAACAGTCAATATAAAGTGAGACAAATGAAGAGTGGTCAGCTGACCAGAACCACAGAGACAGGCAAAGGAGAAAAAAAGGGAGTGTAAAACAGTATGATATATGGCATAACACATTAAAGTACAGTATAAAACATACCCCCGGTTTCACAGACAAGGTTTAAGGCTAGTCCTAGACTAAGACACAACTGTCTCAACTAGTGGTTGACCGATAAGGGTTTTTAAATGGCCAATACTGATTTTAAAAAAGGTGTATGGCCGATATGTGGCCGATGTAACACAAATGTAATTACATAAATAAGAGACAGAAAATTGGTGAAACTACATAAACATTTTGTTAAGCATAACATTTATAAATACACCCTTTTGAAAGTACTTAAAACATATTTACATAATAATTTACATAATAAGACATAATTAAAGTGGATCTGACATCTCACGGTACTGTTTGAATAAGTGTGTTGAACCAGTGTGTTGTTGTGTGTTACATAACATAAAGTCATGTTAAAAAGTGAATAATAATTGGTCATTTTACTGTCTGTCAGTCTGTCAGACTTGAATGACATTAGCCTCTTTCACACAGTAAATTACCATGAATTTACCAGAATTAATTTACAAGTAAATACAAAAAAATGTGCTGTTCACAGACGTAGTGACGTTTCGTCTTTTTATCAGTAAGACATAATTTACACATAAGTATCAAAGTACTGGTAAACTCGTTGAGAAAGCGGAAGTTACCTGTAAGCTCAATGTTGTATTTGTAAACAATCCACGTCCTTCATATCCACGGTCCGTATTTTGTTGTTTTTACGTCTGTGCCAAACGCTGACAGTCGCGAAGTTGCTCGTGACCAAACAACATTGCATTAGGCAACGTCAAACCGAAACTTTGTCTTAAACAACAGTACTGTTTGCACATTAGGCTGCACAGAGGATGTGCTAAGGACGTCGGCAATTCCGCAAATAGATGGTAAGAGGTTTTAAACAACTGTGGTGAAGATTTTGGACGTTAAGGGGTTGTGCACACTAAAACTTTTAAACGTGGCTAAAAAAGCCTGAAGGACACTGATTGCCAGCTGTTTTTTTTGGTAGCTGTGATGGTTGAGCTGGTTGGTTGTTGTGATATTTGTCCCACCCCTGGATGGCCGCGTGAGAACTGACATTGACGAGCCAAAAGTTAAATCTCTTTCAACTCTCGATGCTCAGCGCCGAGCGCGGAAAAGCCGCAGAGCGCCGGATTTCAGCAAAAAAAACGCTAGCTGCTGGTTTATTTGAAAAACGCAGAGCTTCCATTGGAAACAAATGAAAACATGCAAGGCGCGAGCGTAAAAGCTTTGGTGTGCACGCCCCCTTACTTCAGGTGTGCTCGACTTTTAATCACTGTGTGTTTGGAAACGTCCGTAAACAGTGCGGGGGAAAACGCGTCATCTGTATCAAAACGTTATGATTGTCCCGAAGCTGTCAGCATGGTCTGACGTCTTCCGTTCTAAATGCCGGTAATCTTTCTTTTTTTGTTCACACATAGCACTTACCGGTAAATTACTGGTAATCTTACAATCCCTCTTACTGGTAAAATGGCAGCACTGATTTACCAGAAAGGTTTTGTTCACACCTGACCTGTTAACTGCAATTTACCAGTAAATTACCAATAAAGACTGTACTTGTGAAAGGGACTACTGAGTGTCTTTTCATTACGAACAACAAATTTAAGTAACAGAGAAAATGACTGGTTGATTGAAAAGATTTATTAAATAATATATATGTGTATATATATATATATATATATATATATATATATATATATATATATATATATATATATATATATATATATATATATATATATATATATGAAATATACCGGTCCATCACTAGTCTGAACTGAAAATAACTTGCACTGACAAATCTTAAAATATGCCAATATGGTTGCAAAGGGGCGGAAAGTTTCTGGTAATTTTCTGGAAACTTTTCATGGAACTTAATCTGGGGAATTTTGGAAATATTCTAAATTGGAAACTTAACGAGAATTTCCGGGAAATTTAAATAAACTATATCATATATTACCATAAATAAACATTTTGTTTGGTCTAAGCAGACATGCACTGCAAAAATGACTTTCTTACTTGGTATTTTTGTCTTGTTTTCAGTAGAAATATCTAAAAACTCTTAAATGAAGATGCTATTTCTTGATGAGCAAAATGACCTAGGAAAATAAGTCTAGTTTTTAGACCAAAACTATACAATTTAAGTGAATTTGTGCTTAAAACAAGCAAAAATATCTGCCAATGGGGTGATAAAAAAATCTAAAAATAAGATTTCTTTTTTCTTAAACACTTAATTTAAGCAAAATGTTCTTACCTTAATAATTCTAATACTTAAGCTCATCAAGCCATGAATGATTCCTGAAGGATTTTTCATCAAATAAATGCAGGCTTAATGAGCATAAGAGACATTAAAAATATTTATGTGTCCAAATGTTTGGGTGGTACAGATATGTATGGTATGAAAACAGAAAACTGCATAGCAGAATGTAAAAGAAAGAACATCACAGCTTGAGCTAGCTACATGATACCAACCCTCATAAATGTTCAATTAAAAAGTGCTACCTTACATTTAAATATCTGATTTACTGGCTAGCTTGCAAGCTACTGTATAAACACATTTTTGCTAGTTAAACTATAATACTATAATACCATAGATGTAGTCCTTTAGCTAAGCCTTGTCTGTGAAACCAAGCCATACTTTTTTAACTTAAATCCTTCTAAAGGTCACAGTTGTGAGTGAAAAGAAGTTCTAGTCTTCATATTATAAAAACAACGTTCAAAGTAAGGTTTAAAACATAGGCATGAATTAATGGAGTTAATTCATTTCCACAGTGTAAAGCTCGTAGAGCCCGAGCTGTGTATTGAATCCGGAGAGGAAATGGAAGCCAGTTCCAGGCGGCTGGACACAGTTGAGTTAAGTATTGATTTTTTTTAGAGGGAGTTTGAAACCCTCAGACACCCTGCACAGTAATCCAGGCTCAGGAAAGCATCTAGCACCAGTGGCCTACTGAAGTGTGTGTGTCCCACAAGACCCGTGGGATATCTGACTGCAAATATGGGGAGCTTGAGAGACCCCGGTTTCATTCACCATCAGATGGTGGGAAGACTCTTGTTCCACTATTGCTTTTGTGAAAATTGCTCTGCACAAATGAAATGAAATTGTAATAAGGAGCAGGAAACTATTTTAAACTGTACAAGGGATAATCAGTAAACTACTTGAAGTAACCATCTGAAAAAGACTGAGAAGCAATGCCTTAAAACGACTTACAGGAATGTCAAAGCTAATTACAAAATAACCTATGACAAACAACCGAAGAGGAAAAAGAACAAACTATACTTTCCACTCACTGCAACATCGAGTTAGCAAACAGACAGAAACAGGTCACTGTAATGTAGTGTATTGGGAGGACTGTGCTCTTTCTATCCCTCCTTTCTAGTTTTGCAGATAATTTAGCACATCTAAAAGAATAACCACTTAACAGATCATTTACTTTAAAGTAAAGCAAAGAACAGAGCTTCGAGTCCTGCTGATATGGAGCAGTGTGGGTAGAAAAGGTCTTTTCCCCAATACAAAGAACAGCCTGATGCAATCTAGGTTTTATCTTGATGTGAAGATACGCAGCAGACCCAGAGAGCACCAAATATAATCCTTCTGTGAGGGGCTCTGTGGGAATTCTGTCTCAAAATCGAGTTCAAACCAATGCTTCTGCGGAGCGCTTTTCACTAACTCAGCATCACTCTCATTCCTGCACTGCTTCACCTTTAGTTACACACACATAGGGGACAAACACTTGGTTTGTTACAGTGGTCTGTGTTAACCCTTTCAATGTTTTTTCTGTTAAAATTAAAGTAAAAATTACAAAAGAATCACACATTCTGGTTTCCATGTTTTGTGGGGACGTTCTTATACCATACAAACTGTGTATTCTATCCCCTTTCCTTAACCCCAACCATCACAGAAAACATTCTTGTACCTTAGATTTTCAATAAATATCATTCTGTTTGATTTATATGCTTGTTTCCTCATGGGGACCCTTAAAATGTCCCCACGAGGTCACAAATGTACTCGTATTTCTATCTTTGTGGGGACCAATTGTGTGATAAGTACCAGGTACACACACACACACACACACACACACACGCACGCACAGACAAACAAACAGAAAAACAAACAGAATGTGAGATAGGCAGGTAGGTGGATGGATGGATAGATGGATGAATAAATAGATGGGTAGTAGAAATAATGCAGAAATAACAAAACAAATAAAATAGACAAAACAAAAAAGAAAGAAAGATTGAAGGATAGAGAGCAAAACAAATAAAAGAAAGAAAAAAGATAGATAGATAGATAGATAGATAGATAGATAGATAGATAGATAGATAGATAGATAGATAGATAGATAGATAGATAGATAGATAGATTGAATGTAAGATATAGTAGAAAAAAATAATTTAAGAAAGAAAGAATGTGATAGATAAATAGATAAAGTTCATAAAGTAGAGATAGAAAGAAAGAAAGAAGGAAAGATTGTGAAAATGAAAGAAAGAGTGTGACAAAGAAAAAAAAGAAAGATTGGAAAAAGAAAGAATGGAAAAAAGAATGAAAAAGAATGTATACAAGAACAAAAGGAAAGCAAAGTACAAAAAAGAACAAATAAAATAATTAATGCAAGATCGAATGAAAAAAAGATTGAAAGAACAAACAAAATAAATAAAGATAGATGGATGGATGGACGGACGGACGGACGGACGGACAGATAGATAGATAGATAGATAGAATGTGAGATATAGTAGAAAGAAAGAATTTAAGATAGACAGAAAGAGTGTGAGAAAAAAGAAAGAAAGGATGTTATAGATAGACAGACAGACAGACAGACAGACAGACAGACAGACAGACAGACAGACAGACAGACAGAATGTGAGATATAGTAGAAAGAAAGAATTTAAGATAGACAGTAGGGTTGTGCCGATAGACGATATCATCGTCCATCGTGATGGTTGACTGACATCACGATGGAGAGACACCATCGTGATGCCACGCCCCCTCCCCACTCCGCTGCAAGTCGACATACACTTACTCTCTTCTATATAGACTATAGTTAACCTAATATCTTTGCGTGAATTGCTCTATAAATTAAATAGAAGACGTGAGACATGACGTGTGTTAGTCTGTGAAAATATCCTGTCAGGCATTTGATCTTGACTAGGGATGGGCACGGATATTCGAATATTCGAATGGCAATAATAATTCGAATTTAAACAATTTTGTTTTTAATGTGCCACCAAAGGGTAACAACTTATTTAATGCTTTTTCAGTTCATCTATACTGTCTTTTACAGACTTAAATGTAAAATATACATGAACATTAATTTGTATGTATTTCTGATTATTTGGCAATGCAGATTGCAGACGAATTTAAGTTTTTCCTTTTATCTCCGGGTTTGTCCCCGCCGCGCCGTATTTGGCCACTGGCTCAGTGAGGGCTCACGTGTTATTAAACGTGCTTCTCCGCCGCCCGAATCAACACATCATGAGAGATTTGTAAGCTTTCTGTTATAAAGTCTACTTTATTTTGTTAATAAAGAGACAGACACGGAGAACGAAATGAAACGGAGAACATTTATTATATGCGGTGCTCTTTCGAAAATGAACCGGATAACTGCACATGGCAGTTAAAAGCAAAGCACCGTCTTTGTAAAATGGTGTTAAATTAAGCTAACGTTAGTAACCTTGCACAGTCAAAAATAATGTATCGAGCCAGCTTACGTTATTTGTAAAATAATGTTAAATACAGATTTTCAATCTTGTTCAATCCGTCTGTTGTTTTTATCGGATAACCATCATCAGGAAGAGTTTTCTCCGCAGCACCGGCATTATTGTATCTAGTCAGAAGAACGGGCTTTCACCGAAGCAGGTAGGATAAATATGGTTTTCTTTATTCACAAATACGTCAAACTAAACTGAGAAGATATTTATATGGCGACTGAGCAGTCGGTTATAGATGTGTTTTTTCGTTTGCTCTGGGCTCTTGGTGTTTTGAGTCTGTTTAAATGATGATAGCCTACTTTGTCAAGTCCTCAAACTTTAAACTTCGCAAGTCCTCAAACTTCGCTTAGATTTGGGGTTAGTGTATAATATTTGGTATAATATAATGTATGTAACATCAAACAGTAATGAATTAATAACGACCGACTTGAAACTAAGGATTTGACTAGACTTCGCTCCGCATTAAGTTTTAACGCATTTTTTTCTGAAGAATATTTTTTAAGAAGAATTTAAAATATATATATATATTTTTACAATGTTTTCAACTTAAAATACATACATATATATATACATACAGAATATAAGTTTAGCTTGCTGTGGATATTTCCTAATTATAAGCCTTCTGTGAAATTATGACAAAATGAAAAATACAAAACACGCATGTCTTAATTAACATAATTTAAATAAACGAATATTCGTTCTTTAAGAGCTTAAATATTCGAAAAATTAAATATTAAAAAAATAGTAAATTACTGGAAAATGCCCATCCCTAATCTTGACATTGCTAGAATCTTGTCTTTTTACATGTTGTACATTTATCTTAAAATATTTAATTTTGTACAAGAAAACAGCCCATATTAATAATTTATTAGTAGCCTTTTGTAGTGTCTCGGGAGATCGTGCTCATTGTTACATTGAGGCTATACTGCACTGAAGCGGCAGATTAAGATATAAACCCAGAATTCAGGGAACGTCAAGAACAAGAAAACGGGAACAACACTCCGACCGAAACGCGGGATTTACATACACAGACCATGTTTAAATTTAGATGTGTCTGGCCCTGTTCACTTTGTCTAGTTTTAATAAGCTGCGGATTGAAGTGCTGGCTGCTCCCCGCGGTGCTGAAGACCCGCTCTCTGACGGAGTACTGGTGGCACAAATTAACAGATATTTACGTGCAAAATTTGGAAAGCGCGGAGGAGTCGTTGGGTTAGTAAAATAATGAAATTATAGCTTTTAAATAGAAAAAAATATTTATGTAAAGAGATTAAAAGGTGCTTAAAAGTGCACAACTCTTCTTCAGTGGATTAAAGCTACTTTTTCCCCTTATGTGCAACCTATAGGAAAGAGACATTAGTTGGGATAGTAAAATAACAAAATTATAAATTTTAAGTACAGAATAGTATTTATGTAAAATATATATTAAAATAAAAAGTCTACAACTCTTCTTAAGTGGAAGTAATAAAGTAAAATAACGAATAATAATTATATAATAACGAATAATAACGAAAAATTAAAATACCCCCCCGCCTAACGATATCATCGTCCATCGCGATGGTTTACGTAACCATCGTCAACTGCCAATTTATGGGGACATCGCCCAACCCTAATAGACAGAAAGAGTGTGAGAAAAAAGAAAGAAAGGATGTTATAGATAGATAGATAGACGGACGGACGGACGGACGGACGGACGGACGGACGGACGGACGGACGGACGGACGGACGGACGGACGGACGGACGGACGGACGGACGGACGGACGGACGGACGGACGGACGGACGGACGGACGGACGGACGGACAGACAGACAGACAGACAGACAGACAGACAGACAGACAGACAGACAGACAGACAGATAGATAGAATGTGAGATATAGTAGAAAGAAAGAATTTAAGATAGACAGAAAGAGTGTGAGAAAAAAGAAAGAAAGGATGTTATAGACAGACAGACAGACAGACAGACAGACAGACAGACAGACAGACAGACAGACAGACAGACAGACAGACAGATAGATAGAATGTGAGATATAGTAGAAAGAAAGAATTTAAGATAGACAGAAAGAGTGTGAGAAAAAAGAAAGAAAGGATGTTATAGATAGATAGACAGACAGACAGACAGACAGACAGACAGACAGACAGACAGACAGACAGACAGATAGAATGTGAGATATAGTAGAAAGAAAGAATTTAAGATAGACAGAAAGAGTGTGAGAAAAAAGAAAGAAAGGATGTTATAGATAGATAGATAGATAGATAGATAGATATAGATAGACAGACAGACAGACAGACAGACAGACAGACAGACAGACAGACAGATAGATAGAATGTGAGATAAAGTAGAAAGAAAGAATTTAAGATAGACAGAAAGAGTGTGAGAAAAAAGAAAGAAAGGATGTTATAGATAGATAGATAGATAGATAGATAGATAGATAGATAGATAGACAGACAGACAGACAGACAGACAGACAGACAGGCAGGCAGGCAGGCCGGCAGGCAGACAGACAGATAAAGAAAGAAAAAGAAAGAAAGAAAGAAAGAAAGAAAGAAAGAAAGAAAGAAAGAAAGAAAGAAAGAAAGAAAGTGAGATATAATAGAAAGAAAAGAATGAAAGAATGTGAGATAGATACAGACAGACAACAAAACAAATAAAGTAGAGATAGATAGAAAGAAAGAAAGAAAGAAAGAAAGAAAGAAAGAAGGTAAGAAAGAAAGAAAGAAAGAAAGAAAGAAAGAAAGAAAGAAAGAAAGATAGAAGGAAAGATTGTGAAAATGAAAGAAAGAGTGTGACAAAGAAAAAAGAAAGAAAGACTGGAAAAAAGAAAGAATGGAAAAAAGAATGAAACAGAACGTATACAAGAACAAAAGGAAAGCAAAGTACAAAAAAGAACAAATAAAAGAATTAATGCAAGAACGAACAAAATAAATATAGATAGATAGATAGGTAGGTAGGTAGGTAGGTAGGTAGGTAGGTAGGTATGTAGGTAGGTAGATAGAAAAAGAATGTGAGATATAGTAGAAAGAAAGAATTAAAAAAATTCAGAAAGAGTGTGAGGAAAAAGAAAGAAAGAAAGGATGTTATAGACAGACAGACAGACAGACTGAAAAAGAAAGAAAGAAAGAAAGAAAGAAAGAAAAGACAGAAAGAAAGTGAGATATAATAGAAAGAAAAGAATGAAAGAATGTGAGATAGATACAGACAGACAACAAAACAAACAAAGTATAGTTAGATAGATAGAAAGAAAGAAAGAAAGAAAGATTGTGAGAATGAAAGAAAGAGTGTGACAAAAGGAAAGCAAAGTACAAAAAAGAAAGAAAGATTGAAAGAACAAACAAAAGGAATAAAGAGCGATAGAAAGACAGACATACATACACCAAAAATAAAGAATGAAAGACAAACAATCACACAGACAGACAGATAGAAAAAGAAAGAAATTCTCATTTTAAACAGCACATATTAAATGTGTATATCTTCTAGTTAAATGCTCATACAGTAAAATAATTTATCTTTTATGTCTGAGCTACAGTAATAATAACTCTTCATTTAAATGAATGGGCTGTTTGTTTCTCCTCTGTTCTCTGCCCTTCCTCGTTCATCCCAGCTTCCAATGTTCTGCCTCTTTAGCTTAAGATCATCCGCTACACTCTAAATTCAATTTATTTCATTTGAATCCAAATTGTTTCATTGGCATGATAATGAATTATTTCTTTTGTTGGCAAGCGGTGAATGCAAACAAACAAATTGAGCAAGGAAACAACGAGTGAGAACAATAAGCAGTAATTATGAGAAATAATTACGCAGCTAATCCAGTGAATAAGTGTACGACAATTAGATGAATGGCTGCGTTGAGTTAATGTTGATGGAGTCCTGCTGCGACGCGGGTCATGACAGGTGGCTGGCGGAACACACCTGTCATTAGAGCGCACCTACGTACCTCTCTCAGGAGGGGGGAGATTACCACTAAACCGCACGGCCACATTTGTTCGCAATATGGAAATGTTTATTGACGATCTGCACCACTGGGCTTTAAGTATTTTGGGTCTGGCTTCTTTTTGTTTGTACTAGCAATGATATTCATTTTCTGTCAAGAGTAAATATGCATTTCAATATGAATGATTCATGTCCCCAACTATATCAACGTGAATAAACATGTCAATAAGCACTATTGACATTATACAGTAGTTCAGTTAATTACACTCTCCGAGACAGTGTCTGCTTGTTTGTTTTGCATTTTACAACCAAGAGCCACAAAAACACACTCAGAATGTAAAATTCAGAAAAATGGCAACTATAACGCAAAAGACATAAAATCTCACCGAACGCCCACTGTGTCCTGTAAACAAATGAGTGATTTTATTGCACACTCTGCCAAAAACAAATTAAATGAAAACAAAGCTTGCCATGGGAAAAGACAGTTAACTTCACCAGACTGCTAAAGTAAGCAAAACATCTCAAAACAATGGACAAGAGCAGATGGGCAGTTTGAGTACAATGTAATACATCAAGCTCTCACAGCACAGCATTAAACTACAGCGATGAAATAATGCTATCCCCAACAAACCTTCTTACCTTAAACAAGCTATTAAACTTTAACTGCCTTGCTGCCTTTAAAAGGTTCTGGTTTAGTTGAATCACTGTTAACTCTTTCCCCGCCAGCGTTTTTGAAATAAAGTTGCCAGCGCCAGCATTTTTACAAAAATGTAATGCCTTTCAGAAAATGTTCTTCTTTAAATATATAAACATACAATATATCGAATGAAAGAACAGACTCTATGCTTTAAAAAAAAATCATCCTACCTTCATTTGTTCTCTTTTTATCACTTCTTAAATATGGGTAGGTTTCTTAAAAAACGAAAAAAAATTTAGCAAAAAGCTGATAATTGCATTTTTGTCAGGGTTTGTCAGGGGTACCGCCTTAACTACACTGTAAAAAAATCCGTAGAAATTGCAGCTGGGTTGCCGGTAATTTACCGTAGATTTAAATTTATGTTATTTACTGGCAAAATTTTGTTCAAAGTTGAATGAACATTTAACATTTACAAGTCTTTGTCTTTACAGAGTAAAACTAACAAAAACAGCATCAAGCAGAACATTCTGGAAAACAAAATCTGAAGCAAAAAACAGAAAAAGGTTGATGATGATTTCTGGTTCCCAGAATGCTTTGCATGATGCTGTTATTGTATAGTTTTATTCTGTAAAGATTAAGACTTGTTAATATTTAACATTTATTTAACTTTGAACAAACTCTTGCCAGTAAATAACATAAATTTAAATCTACGGTAAATTACCGGCAACCCAGCTGCAATAACATTGTAACGGATTTTTTTTACAGTGTAGGTTGTCCAAAAAAAAAGAATAAATAAAAATTCGCTGCACAAAAGGCCGTCAAATGCATCTCGGAGATGCATCTTGGTGCGCCACACGGCCAAATGAGAGAAAGATGTGGTCCGTCACTGTCTGGAGGATAACTAGTAGCCAGTTGATAAACCAGCTCAGAGAATAGCGTGGACACGCTTCACACCGCAAGCGTGAACGGGCGCCACACGGCCGAAATGGTCCATCAACTGTCTGGAGGATAGCCAGTTGATAAAACGCGTGTCCGTGAGAACTGTAAGTGGACTTATGTTTTGGGGTTATTTAGGCCTGTTATTGTATTAGTCTATAGTTCTTGCAAATTTAAAGTAAGTTAGCTGGTGATTTTTGTTGTTTGAGCAGCCTGCTAGCTAGGTTGGACTTGCCTGTTGATTCAATATAATTGTTAAGCACTCTTGCTCAGTTATTTATGTGCATTATTTACATGCAACAGTAGTTACACTCCTTTATTACACAGCTCTCTGGAATGCTTGATTCTGATTTGTCAGTTGAGACATTTGCAGGTTCGTTCTTTTCAAATAATAACCGCTCCAAAGTAATAACGCATATCCGGTACTACTTGTACGATTAAAATCGCTCCGCGCCGATAAAGATTACTGTTTGGCGCCATCTTGTGACAAACACTGGACAACCACAATTAAGAATGGATTTTGACATTAATTTTAACATGGACGGAAAAAACAAAACATTTAAACAGTGGACAGAAGAACGAACAACGACAAGACACAGAGAGCTTACGGAGACTGAACTTGACAAAATAGAGCATGACAGCTACGAAGCCAACAAACAAAAAAATACAGAATGGGCATTAAAACTTCTCAAAGACTGGCTAAAAGAGAAAAAAATGGAGACAGACAAGTATAAAGCAGAGGATCTTAATAAGGTATTACGATCATTTTATGCATTTGTGCAAAGTTTCGCGGAAGGATAAAAATGTTAATTTAAAACAAATATGCCAATAAAATGTTTTAAATTCATATTCATGTCCATTTTTTTTTCTTATGTGGCAAGTAGCCGTGTAATAAGCAAGATAATGTAGAGGCAGCCGGTAGTTATCGGGAAATTAGCCCCTTCAGTGTGATACAAGAATTGATCACACTGTTGGGGCTTATTTCCCGATAACTACCGGCTGCCTCTACATTATCTCTTACTTAACATAATGTAATTAATAGTGGGAAATAATCCGTTTTTACCAGATATTCTACAAATCTGCTTCAGTTTGTGTTTGTTAACCCTTTAGTTTCACTTCATCATGCAGCTATTTTCATTAGAGGTATCTGTTAAAAACATTTAAGTCATTAATAATCTAGTATCTGTTCATTTGCTGTCATAGTTTCTTTAAAATTAAGTTTTATTCAAGTGTTTTTTATAAAAATATTCTCATCATGAAGTGTACGCAGCCCATCGGCCACCAACACCCGCCCAACCCTACAACCTTAACTAACATATTTACTGCAGAATACCTTGTTTGTAATCAAAATCATAAAGAGAGTTTTTAATGTTTTTGGATCAGTGGATGCTTCAGCGTTGTATAAGTTGGGTAAGAGCGCCACCTAGTGGATAATAGTGGAAATATGGATTGCTGTAAAAACTCCTCATTTGCAGTAAAGCGTTTTCTCTTTACTCTTTTCCTGCCAGCGTTTAAAAAAAAAATTGCCAGCCAGTGCCAGCATTTTTTGTAATTTTCACAAAAGTTTAATGCCTTGCAGACAAAGTTCCTCTTTAAATATATAAACATACATTATATCAAATTAAAGAACAGACCCTCTGCTTTCAAACAAAACATACGATACTTCCAGGTTTTATAAGTTGCAGAAGAATAATAGCGGTATTATGGATTGCCGGAAATACTAGTCATTGGCAGGGAAGCGTTTTCTCTTAATTGACGAGTTTACAACGGCGGGGAAAGAGTTAATTGATGAGATAATTCGTCAATGGTGGAGAAAGAGTTAAAGGCACAATATATAAGATTTCTGCATTAAAATATCTAAAAATAACTATAGCATAGTTTTATACATTTTGTTCCCATGTTCACTTATGACAAATGTTTTCAAAAATGTTTGAATTTCAGTTTAAATCAGTGCTCCACCCCAGTCTATGGTCGCTTTTCAACGGTGTCACATCCAGGTTATTATCGGCTCCCTTTTTTTTTGCATATAGCAACCATAGGTGTGTTTGACTTTATGTGGCACTGAGTAGACCAATCAGTGTGTAAGATCAAAGTATCATGAGAGTGATTTGAAAGCAGAACTGTTGTGTCCACTCTCATGATACTCTGATCAATAAGTGCAGTTCTGTACGTGCTTGTAGTACTTGATGTGTCTTGCTCGCAACTCTGTTGTTCCCTCTATCAAGCAACACTGTGGGCTTACATTATAATGTAACATTATAAGACTTTATTTCAGTGCGTCATCCGTGAACATGATTTGTAAATACTGTTGGATTGATTCTTATCGACAATGAACACTGCAAAAAATTACTTTCTTTCTTAGTATTTTTGTCTTGTTTTCAGTACAAATATCAAAAAATTCTTAAATTAAGATGCATTTTCTTCATAAGCATAATTACCTAAGAAAATAAGTCTAATTTTAGACAAAAAATTTACAGTTTAAGTGAATTTGTTCTTAAAACAAGCAAAACAAATCTGGGTGATTCTTGCAAAATTAGACTAATGCTGAGTTTACACCAACCGCGTTTCCGGCGTCTAACGCGCGTGGTTTGCCGCTTGAACAATTTGGATGCATTCGCGTGTGTAGAGCGGAGTAGACGCGCGGAAAAAGCAAGCATTTGACGCGCGTCAGAGGCAAACTCCGCTTCTTGTGGGAGGGGCAAGTGCTATGCGGTTGTCTGTTTGCAAAATGACTGATGTTGATTGTGCATTTATCGAGAGAGTTACCAGTTTGTATTTGGTAACCTTACTATTGGGGGAAAAAAAACGGTGCGGGTCGATAAACGTCACGTGACTCAAAAGTGAAGTGTGTATTACAATTACCAGGTTGCCCAATGTCCTCACACTCTTCCAAGCGAGGTCCTTTTTATTCCTGTGTCCTCTATAGAAATAAGAACTTGTGTCGTATAGCTCCGGGTGACTGCTTATGGACAATATTGCGTTGGTTGAATGAGTGACTCCGGGCGGGGCTGCCACCACAGCAGCAAGCAGGCTCCTGATTGGTTAACGCGGCGCGAAATTCCGCCAAAGTTCAAATTTGTACAACTCGGGTGTCAGCCGCAAATTCGCGTGAACCGCAAGATGCACAAAAAGCACCATTCGCGCGTACCGCGCACAACGCTCAATTCGCGCCGAAACGCGTCTTCCGCGCCGCGGGACCTCCTGACGCGCAGCAACACGTCTTCACATTGACTTAAAATTGAAATCACGCGCGCTTCACGCCTCTACTGCGGTTGGTGTAAACGCAGCATTATGAGGTGTCATGAAACATTTTGATAAAAAAAGTAAGAGTATCAAAATAAAAAATCATACAGGTACAAACATCTCTTCACGTACTATTTTGCACATGATTTCAAATGACATCATACAAACCAATTTTGTAGTTTTTTTCCACATTTAAGGGGAAAGTTTTCATTACTGCAACGTGTCCATGACTGGATTTGGGTTCTTTGACATGAAAATATTTATAATTTAAAAAATCTAAAAAATTAAAAGCTTAAGTGCATGTTATACTATAAACATTTACAGTAAAGAAACATGTGGTATTTGGTGATCATTGGTAAATCGAAAGACAATAATAAGGAATATAAATGTGTCCAAGACCAATTTTCTCATCCTCCATAACAATTTTCAATCATTGTTTAAGCCCTCAAGGAACTAACATTTTTTTTTTTTAATTGTTGGATGTGACATAATTGACTCTGACACTCAAGATGGCTACCAGGTAAGCAGTTTTTTATTTTTCTCTCCAAATAAAAGATGAAATTTTGTTTGTCATAGTACCTAGACAACTTTTTAGTTCTCATTACTGAAACATGAGTGTGTAAAGCATATATTTAATGTAATATCATGTTGCGGTAATGATAATTTTTGATAAGGATAATCTAAAAATGTAAATAATTCTATAGAAAATATTTTTTTAATCCTCTAAAAAAAATTAGGTTCAGACCTTAATCTGATATCAGTGTTTCCTCTAGGATTTTTTTCAGCTGTGGCGGCAGGGGGCGCCCATGATGATTATAAATGTAAAAAAAAAATTAATGTAGAAAATAGGCTACAGTAAACTAACATGTATTTTTTTATAATTTTCACGCTGTCATTTACTTTTCCTTATATTTATAGCATATTGCTTTTCTATGTTTGATCTAAACTGTATTTTCTTAAAAAAACGTTACACAGCTACGTACGTAGTTCGTATATTTTATTGTAGTTTTAATGTAGTGTGCATTGCAAGTTCGTCCTCGTGTTTAGCGTACAGAGCTGTTACAAAGTCATGCAGTCCTGTTTGATAATCCGCACCGCTGTGATTGACAGAACAACCGACCAGTTATCCGACATCAGCAGCAATTTTATTTCACACCCGTACCATTTGACATAAAGACTGTGACCCCGAGCCGGTCACACCGCAAATCGCGCAGTTAAATATAAACCTTTACCGGTCTTCAGACAGATCTTAAAGACAAATAAGCACGGGACATTTAAAAACGAGTCGAATTTTGGTCTTGGATGTTAGACCCGCATTTTACTCTTGTCTATTGAGTCCCGACCTGCATCTACAACACAAATGACACACGAATAGCCTATTACACCCGTTAGATCAAATATTATGCGGTTTACCCGCGGGTACCCCGACCCTGCTGTTTCGTCTGAAAACAGATAAAACAGTCTCACCGTCTGCCTCAAGTTTCTATTACCAACGTTCTTCTCTTCCACCAGAATAATGTAAGTTTCCTTACAAACAGATTCGACTATTAATGTCTTGCAGTCGCATATAAGTAGTATTCAGTATTTAGCCTTTTGTTTTTGGACAAATATCTTATCATTTAATGTGAAACTTTGTGAGTGTCGATCTAAAGCACAGACGATTGACTGACAGCTGAGCGATCAGCAGCGCGCTGCGCTTATAGCCTATACTGAATAACTAATGGCCAGATAAGTTGATAATATGAGTACAGTGATTCCAAATGAATGTCCAAAAAACTCGTAATATGTTAAATCAAAAGTTTAATAATGTCTTTTCTCGCAGCCCTGCGCTGTGTTGGTGTAGATATGCGCCGGTGAACATCATATGCGTGATGACCTTGCAGCTTAAATTACCCTAAATTTATAGTCATAAAGATAAAAGTAAAACAACATTCGAAACTTCAAATGATGTATTTTTATTTGTGTAAACTCACAATAAGGAGAAAACCTTGTGCTTATTTATAATCATTAAAAACATGACGTGCTTTCTGCTGGTTTGGTTTTAGAGCGCGTCACAAAAAAAGAACAGAGACTCAAATATTTTTTTATTCGTTTTGTCAATTTAATAATTATTTAAGTGCAACATATTTCGTATAGGCTTATTTATTTAATTATTATTTCTCAAACAGAAACGTAGCTTAATAATCCTCTGTTGATTTAAATCTATTTGTGCACGAAACTAAACCCATGGAGGAAATTATGATATTTTAGGAGATTTATTTATAAATGAGCGAACAACGCAAATCCGGAAAGGAATTTATTTCTAGACAGCCAGTCTCGCAGAGCGGACATTTCGGTAGCTTTTTTGCGAGCTGCCGCTGTGGGTTTTGTCTAGAAGGGATACAGCAAATGCCGAAAAGTTAAGTATTAGATTTGGAGGTAGGATTATTAGGATGAAAACAGCGGTTCTGGCTAAATTAGATACAAATACATCCTACAATCGTGTGAAATTTTGTGTTTAGAGTTGGGTTTGGTTAAAGGATTAGGATAAAACAGTGCTCATCCAACGAGATTTCGTTTGCTGTATCCCTTCTATCCACAACCGCAGGCGTGGCGGGGATGTTTTAGCAGTGGCGGGCCGCCACGGTTGAATGTATATAGCGGAAACACTGGATATGTGCAAAATCTTTTTAAATATTCTGATGCTGGACACCTTCTTCTAAATCTGGATTTCGTGAGAATCACCCATCTGCCAATTTTTGAATAACCTGCATCAAATATATGTATAGAGGTGAAATGGGTTTGAAATGCAGTTTCATGTTGACTTCAACGGTAAGACTATAGTCCCTTTAGTTCCTTATATTGATATAAACCCACTGCAACCCAGTAAACGACTGTTGTTGGCTCTCCTGCAAATTTGAGTACAAATGCCTCTAAGCTTCATTTATTGCCTCTAAAAAGAAAAAGGGCAGCGATCCGGAACCTTGGCAAACCTTTGTGTTGTGTCAGCCAACAAGGGTGAGATACAAAATGCTATAGGTGACAAGAACTTTGCCAAAGCCAGAGCCTGCCAATTGCAGGCAGACAATGATGGCCAGAAAAAAACCCTGAGCCCCTTTTGTCAGATCAATGTCAAAAATAAGAAGAAAGGATAGCCAGCTGGCACTGGATTAATGTCATTTTTATGTTCCCATCAAACGAGTTCATAAATGACATAAGTGATTTTGATCAGAATAATGCAAGTGGCATTTTTTTACCTCCTGACATGGCTAGCAACATTAATGCGACAAAATTGAGATCAAAGGATACAAAGGGTACAATATGCAACTGATGCTTTATGCATTGCATTATCTCACACAGATTCAGAGAATGCATTTTGGTTACATCAGAAAGAGAGAATTCTTAAACACCAATATTGTTTTCGGAAGCTTCAATATCGTTCCTCATCAAAAGCACATAAAATATCCATAAACTAAATTGTACAGTCGACATTTGGAATTAAAACTCAAATTGTATAGACTGTTGCATTGCAAAAATGAATTATAGAACCCCAAGTATGGTTCGGGAAGGACACTGTGCGCATTTAAATGTGCATGACTCGATGCGCTTGAGCCCCACAGTGTGAGGATGGTATTACTAACCCATGCTTCTTAAACGTGCTAAGCTCTATCAGAGTGTGTAATGTGTAATTAGAGGAAGTGCTTCAGTCCTGCGATTTTTCAGTCCTGAACTCGCTCAGCATGCTGTCAGTTTAGCCATGCAGCAATTTAGCAAGTCGTCTTTTATACAAGCCTTCGCTCTGCTTTCTCGGCGTGAAGGTGCATCAACATTCCTGTCTTACGCATCCCCCCCTTCCTCCTCTGCTATGACAGCTATTCTTTGATCACTGAAAAGCACTGTGAGGGGCTACATTTCACAGTTGGCTTAATTCTTAATTTCTGCGTAATTCTTTCGGTAATGCTGTTGTTTTGGTTGATTAGCAGTCTCTGGAGTTTCTAATAACCAGTCAGTATTCTATACACAGCCTTGCAATGCGGATCATCTCGGCTGGCATGAAAAGAATCTGTCGAGACTGCTTAAGAAAATTCGCATTTTTGGGTAAACTGTTGTTTATTTCATGCTGTTCTAAACCCCTTTGGCCTGATTCTCAAAGAAAGCCATCGTATGGTTTAAAAGATTTGGTCTGAAGCACATGGGTTAAATGGACCACTTTAATGTCACTGTTATGGTGCCTCTGTGTCTTTTTTAAAGCCCCATTTATTATAACTGCTTGAGAGAAAGAGAGCAGCAACATAATATTTGAAATGTCTGCACAGATAAAGGAAAGTTACACAGGTCTTAAAAAAAATGACATTTTGATTATAGAAATGTATGTGAACTTAATATAAGAAGTATTATACTACACATGGGCATCAGAAGGCAAAAAATGTGTGTGGGTCCAGAACATTTACTGGAGTAGATGCTATTGTATTTAATGAAACAATAGCTTTTATAGCCTAAAAACTGTTTACCTTGTTTAGTCGTGGCCCGCAGTGCATGGCAGGCGAAGGTAGGGAAATGTTCGAAAACACGAAATGGAGTTAAAATTATATGGACTTTAAATAAAGCAAGTGGAATGGATTTGAGGAAACAGCAGCGTGGACCTCAAGGGTGTTGCTAAAACATGGAACGGAGTATAATTTATTAGGCCATTCCTCTAGTTGAAATGGATTTTATTGCCGGTACTATGACATGTGAACAGACATATGCGCTAAATTAGAGAAAAAGTGAGTTGGCCCAATATCATTGGTTTAAAAAAACTGGGTGGGTCTTGTCCCACCCACATATAATGGTTTCGATGCCCATGATACAACATATAGCACATATGTGACCCTGGACTACAAAACCCTGAACTACATTTTTAATATATGTATAAATAAGAGATCAGAGCATGTGAGCGCAGCTGAGTATTTCCGCTACTTGCTCATGTGGGTGCTCGCTAACCCCTGCTTAAAGTCGCACCAGACTGCTTCGCCTAATTCTGCTCCCCGCTCTCCTACAATTTCATCCCGCTCCAGTGAAATCGCTCCACGCTCGCTTAAATTTAAAATTCCTCTGCATGCCTAACACCTGCTGTTTTCACCCGAACCCTTAATCCTGGGACAAACTGCCTGCATGGCAGACGTGGAACGGGTTTGATGCGTGACAAATCCGCTTCACTTCTATTCTGTCGCGTGGTTGCAGTGTGGTTGGACTGCACCTGATACACGCTTTACTTTATATCCTAATGATTTTTATCATTTAAAAATTGATAATTTGGACCCTATTGCAACAAATATTCCTGTGCGACTTATGACTGGTTTTGTGGTCCAGGGTCACATTTAAAGTTAAGTACCTCTCAAGAATTAAAGTCCATGACCATTGTGCTAAGGGGAGGTACAATGGTCAAAGGTTGATAGGAATCCAACTTGGCAACCCTGCCATCTCTGAACTTTTCCCATTACAATACACCACCATCCATTGTAAGCGGAAGTCAAACTTGTGTTGTGTGTAAATGCATGAGGCTTTAAACGGACTCGCCAAGAAATAAGTGCAATGTGAGTCCCCCTGGTTACACTCTAACCAAAAGACACAAACTAAACTCTTGGGTTATAAATTAACCTATGCTGGATTGTTTCAACCCATGGTTGGGTCAAATATTAAAATTTCCTGGGTTAATTTAACCAAATGGCTGGGTTTGTACCTTTTTGACACAACCATGGGGTTGAAAATAACGCAGCGTTTTCAAAGTGTACAATTCATTTATCTCATGCGATGTTCTTTGTATATTATAAGATACAATTTCAGTTGCTATTCCTATGCATTCAATCCTAAAGATTTATTCCTTCTATACACCTTAAGCTTAAGGTGTAACAAAGTTGCAATAGCGAATATGGATGGAGATGTGCTCAACAGCAAATGGTCCGGATCCCCCCGGTGCACATTTCCTCTTTTTGAGTGCGGCCGTGGCATTTTATTGAAGCTGGAATAGGGAAAATGAATGTAATTACAGTTAAACTGCGGCGTCCCACTATTCCAAAAGCGCCAAGAGCAGCTAAAATTATTCTAGGCAGCCCGAAGCCTCGCGGACGCTGCAGCGTGAGTTATTGTTGCCATGTCACTCAGGCCCTCGCAACACGGATGGGATCGCAGGGGCTCGCGCTCGACTACCTCCGCCTGCTCTCGTCCGCTTTTGAGACATGAAAAAGCCCCCCACCCCTCATCCCATCAGCAATTCTGGCCGCTTTTTCTCACACAGTAAGAGCCTGGGCTGTATTAGCATGGCGATGGTGCCCCTGGGCCCTGGTGCTTTTAGAGAAACGGTAGGCAGCGTTAATTCAATTCCGCTCCATTCAGCTCTAATAGCTGCCACTGTTTGGAAGGAAGTGAAGAGAAAGAGGAATACGGGGAGGGAGAAAAAAGTGATTATAGTGTGCAGATAATGTACCTTGTACTTGCACGGTCACAATCTCACCTTTTGTTCTCCCTGCTTGACTGTGTCACACTTACATCTTTCATAGCTCACTACCGAAGTCCTAATTGTCCTTCATTACACAAACTCGCCGCACTTTCGCCCATATACAACCTAATGCACAGACTGTGGAGCTGTATAATGAGGCAAGAGAAAATAAGCCTGAAGACTAACAAAACAACTTGCTTGATGAACAAGAAGTTATACAAGCAAATCAAGAAAATGGTCTTGCTGACAACGGCACCATTTTCTTTTTTATTACAGCAAAGTTTTGTAAATTTTACAGTTGTTAATTGTATTTTTTATGGCAAAGTTTTGTAACTTTAACTGTGTATTTAATTAACTGATATAAATGTCTGTTTATATGGATCTGCTTTGTATTTAATAACATACACATTACCTCCATAACACAGGTGGCAAAATGGATGGTCACATGCTGAATCAAAGTTTATCACAAATGGCATTGCCATAGATTATTGGCAATACATGTAGAGATGGTGCACATCATTCACACAAATACAAAACACCATGATGGTAACACATCACACAAAATGAAAATAATGCTAGAAACATCACAAAGTGTAACATAAAACACGTAAGAGGGAACATACTTAAATTAAATATCATTGAATGTGAAAAGTCACACAGGAAGATCCTTTTACTGTTTTTCACTGTACATTTTACAGTGACTTTTCTTTTTTGCTTATAGAAACCATAATTTTAACAATACTTTATTGTAAAAGCACATGCATACAGTAATCCTGTTGAATATTATACAGATTTTCACCATAAAATATATGGCATTTTTTATATTATATTGTTTTACCATTAAATTAATGTAAATCTATTACAGTTTTTAACTGTATGTCAAGTTTTTTCAAGTTAACCAATTAACAGGTTTTTACCATAGCATTTTTACAGTGTAGAGGAAAAGGTGAGACACTCATAGCAGGTGTACAGTAAGTGTAAAGCTTCTAATTAGTGGTGTACCATATCGCAGTTGATCTGTGATCCGTACGGATCACGACCCACGATTCAGCTCGCAAGCAATTCATGGATTAATATGCAAATTTAAATATGGAAAGTGTATCATTTGCACGTGTTTCAAAGGGTTGCAAATGTTAACACTCAAGTGATTTTAAACAATTTAACCGCAAAAAGGAGCTAAAGTGAGCAGTTTTCTGTATGCACAGACACACATGTTGTTATGTGTCCGGTCCCGCTCAAATCAGACATGATCATCTATGCCCTTCAAAGATCAAAACTCTTGATGTGTAAACTTTAGATAGAGTTGTCTCATACTGTAGTCCAGGGTTCCCCAAATCTTACCCTGGAGGGCCAGAGCACTGCAGAGTTTAGGTCCAACCCTGATCAAACACACCTGAGCAAGCTAATCAAGGCCTTCATGATCATTTGAAAATCACAGGTGGGTAAGTTTGATTAGGGTTGGACCTAAACTCTGTAGCGCTCCGGCCCTCCGGGGTAAGATTTGGGGAACTCTGCTGTTGTCGATTAAAATACATTTGGCAAATAGAGCACAAAAAACAACGTAATTTTCACTATGTGGAGCGACTGTTTATGTCTTCTTCCCGAAACACTGTTTGGATTTCTCCCTCCATCTGTGCGTGCAGGTTTAAGTGCATTTAAAAGTGCATACACGAAGAGACGTGTTTCCAAAAAGAAGCTAACATATTTTTTCTGTTCTTGACATGACACATACAAACAAAATGATCTTAAAATATCACAGTATTCTTTATCTAATAAAAACATTTGTTTATGGATTTTAATGCACGACGTAGAGGCGAAGAACCACCCGACGCGGAGAAAATATCCGTAATTTTTACCTGTCTGTTTCAAAATTACACTGTAAACATCAGTTACAGCTGTAACTTGTTTTTAACTTGGCAAATAATCATGCTATAAGCAGGATATCAAACTTGCAACACTGTATTTGCCTCCAGAGGTAGACATAAAACTTTAAAACTCAGTCTGAGGAAGGGTCGTAGAGACCTGAAACGTCACTCCAATAAACTAAGTTATGTAAAAGGGAGCTTCTTGGTGTGCGGATCTTTCTTTAGTTATTTATATATGAATTTGATCCTGCACCCGTATTCAATTTGGATGTGCGTGATTCTACCGTTTAAACATAAAACTCCTGCAATGTCTCATTTAAAAGAGAAGCAGAGTCGATCTCAAAAATCACAATTGTTCTGTCTTTGGCGCAAAAAGTTGCTGAAAGTGTTAACTGCCCATTTAGTTGTCTTTTTTGTATTGACCTCATCTTTGTCATCTACGATCTTATATAGTTCTACCGGTGTTAATTCTTTGTGCCGTTTTTTGCCATTCAACGTCTTTTCCAAATATTCTATTTCGTCTTGTGCCTGGGCCCATTTCTCAAAATTGCCACATTCACCATACAAATTAAACGATATGCAAAAATCATGCATTTAGCCTACCCTAATAAACGCTTTCATATGTGTCTCTCACTCTGTTTGCAAGTGTAACTGTGTAACTTTGGTTACCAATGTTAGTAGCGGATTCATTTCGAACTGTAATCAAACTGACTGGAACTACCTGTTCAATAAACGATTTTACTGCACACCTTCCAGCCAATCAGAATCGAGTATTTAAACAGCCCGTGGTATAAATTACAGGGTTCCCACACCTTAGTTAACTTCAAATTCCAGGTCCAATACCCTCAAATACAAGGACTAAATGTGGGGACACATTTTTAAGTGACAGCAAGGTTACATCGTGTTCCCTTTTAAGATACATTGTTACAGTCCCCTTTTGAGGGAACTTGCGCTGGGTAACCGCAGTGACATTTTGGGGACGCCTCCAGTGGTAAGTGTGTCTAAATGTATATCAAATTCAACCAATGGTGTGGCTTAACGACAAAGACAGGGTGCAGGAAGTATATATCGCTATCTGAAATATTGCCAAAGATGGCGTTACAGGAAGTATGGCAAGGGAGATGCAGCGTCTCGTTCCCTTCTCAGGGAACAACAGTTACATACGTAACCAGAGACGTTTTCATGTGTCAAACACAACTATGCAAAAAAGCATTTTGGTATGAATCAACATTCGCATACAGAAGATATAAGCATTTAAAGCGAACAGTTTAGCACGTGTGCTTAAAAAGTCGAGAATTTTTATGATATTATCCTACACTACACAGGAAAAAATATGGATTTTTTTCCAGAAAACTTCTTGCATAAAATAGATTCAAACACTTTCAATGACCTGTATCTATATATGTATATATCAAAAACTTCCCAGGGCCGTAGAAACCCTGAAATTAGTATACATGCTTATCTTAAAGAGACAGTAACCTCAATTAACCTACTTAAGTGTTTGTCATTAATGTTAATCAAACAACCCAAGACAAAGAGAAAATCACTTCTGTAGCTCTAAAACATAATAATTATATTTATTTTATACAATAAAGACAGCGTTACTATTAATTTGATTCAATTTCTGCACCTAATGCTAATTTTAGACCTTACTTTTACTTACATTATACTTTTTATAAATGTTTGTAATTTCTTTATTTGTTTTTATTAGATTTTTCCATCCCTTTATTTGCTGATCCGAAAATTATCCGATCCTTGTCTGAAAAAACGTAATGTGATCTGAACCGTCAATGTTGCATCCCTTAATGCTATCCCTCTTTTAGGGGAAGTCCTTAACCAGCTTTAAAAAGATTTAGCAAACAGTAAGATTAGAGAAAAGTCCCATTGAAAGATGGAGTTCCCCATTTCAATGTTTGCAAATTAGCTTTGCAAACGTCTGGTCTGTTCCACTGAGCTCTTTTCTCTCTTATACAATCCTTTTTGAAATGTTACAGTATATGATCAAAACCTTCCCACTCTCAATCTCTTACTCTCTGACACGCTCCGTCCTCACTGTCTTTTTACGCTTGTCATTATGCGTACGATTCTGTCACAATTATGCCAGCTTCTTCATTCTGTCTATCTGAATGTTCTTTCTTCTGTTCCATGAAGTGCGGTGATTGAATGTAAATCATTTTCAGTGAAAACAAGCCTACTTTATATGTAAATTAAAAAGGCTAAATATAGACTGGGCTTTATTTATAAAAATCATTAGCTAATGATGTCTGGTCCACAGAAAGACAATGCACTAGTATTAAGTGGTTTTGGCACTTGGAATAAAGTGGCAAAGGGAGAGGACTCAGATCAGGTAGTGTGCAGCATCATCCACAAGCATGCACATCACACTCGGCCATAAATTTTCGTTGTTTGCACCATTATGTGATTTGCCCAAAACGCTTGAGGAACTAGACGATAAAACAACAGACACTGTGTGCACATAAATGACGCTTAGTTGGTGCCCTTCATCTGCCCCTTATTCTCACTCTCTCCTTCTCTGAGGTCGAAGGCTATTTTGCAATTAGTGTCTTGGAGCACACAAGCATGTGGTTATCTTCCAGTTTTTTCCACAGACCTGTTAAAGTGGCATATGGCTTTGTTACTGTCTTTTTTCCCCCATCGCCATGTCCCCCATAACCACATGATTAGCATTTCTTACATACATGTTTATCGAAGCTTGCCAACTGTACAACGGTGTCATCATTATCCTTTAGCTCTTTTTATACATTGCTCTTGCTCACATTGCTAATGCTTTTTGACACATGTAATGAGCGTGGATTACGTTTAGGATTAGTTTTTCAGCAGTTTAGCTCATTTTAAGCTTGTTAAATACTACAAAGGTAGCAGTAGCCTATTGGTGTCTGCAGTTAAGGAGCTTTTATTCAAAGCAGCTTATAATCCATATACACTGTTAATGAATTATGCAAGAATTTTTACCTCTAATATCCTATTGAAGACTCTGGGTAAGGCGTTGAATATTTTACCATTGAGTCCAAAAGCAAGAGAGAAAGAAAAAACGGCAATAAAGAGGCAGCAGTTTTCACGATAGGACCTGTGTTCAGTCAAACAGCAACGTCTAATCCAAACAATTAATTAACTAATCCTCTTAATCGCATTATTCTTATTTATGCACTCACAGCCCATTGAATCCGTGGCAGATAAATACATGCAGCTCAGTTCACAAGGGATTTTATTTACCTTTTCATCTGTTTATCAAAAAAGGTCACATTTATATGACACACGGGTGAATCTGACAAAAACAAATCCAACCCAAAGGAAAACAACATTCATTTTTTATTCCTACATTAATCAAAGATGAATCTCATTAGACTTTCTATATTACTATGCGTTTGAAATGAAGTCTCATAAATTGTGAACTGCAATATATATTTTTGGGTGAAAATCCCTATAGACGGTTTCAGCATTAACAACATAAACAAGTGGCTTTCATGGTCAACACGTAACTTCTAATAAACTCCGCTAAGAATAAATAAGAACAAAGTCATTTGAATGTAGTTTATTTATATAACAAGCAAATAAACAACACATAGATTACCTAGAAAACCAAAACATTTGTTAGGGGTGCACTGATATATCAGCTAATGATGCTTGCTAAGCTTTTCAATTAATTACGGTAGAATGCCGCTACATCCTAAACCCAGAGGGCGCTCTCGCGCCAAAATTCAATATGCGCTGCAGAAGAAGAACTACACGCAGCAGCTATGACACGCAGCTCCATAGATATGTACACTAGATGTTCATTGAACTGAATGCGTCGAACAGAGCCGCCATCTTGAAACGGGGGAGCCCCGCATCAGCGTCATTGTAGGCAATGGTGTAACGGAAATAAAATCACCATTAATCGTCATGAATGTGGTTTTCTAGGTTTTCTTTTGGTTCGTTTCAACAGTCAGAAATGCATTTAGCCTTGAGTCCAGAAAAAAATTAAAGTTTTGATATTATAAAAATCTACTTTTTCTAACTGTAATGAATAGTGCCAGTAGGCCTAACATCCATACGCAGCACAAAAGTCCGTTATCGTTCATGAATTCGAAGTACAGGCGAAGATAGCAGCTTTACCTAGCTACACCCTATGACAAGACTCCTGTTCCAAGATGGCAGCAGTTTTGACGCATGTTTAGAACCCCCAGGCGACATCTAGTGTATACTGTATATCTATAACACCCATGCTCTAAACATTATGATATAGTCAATAAAATGCATTTACTTTGTTCAATATCTTTCTGATTTTTATTATTAATATTTTTCACAGAACTTTAAACTTTTCCATGCATCAATACTAGTGCTGTTAAGCAAAAAAACTCATCCATTTTGCATGTATTCTACATGCATGTGTTAATGAATCAGAAAATGACAGACTCTGCAAAAATCTTGGCCTTCGTTATACTCTGCCTGCTTAACAACCTGTCCATCAAATCTCCGCAAGGTCTCAGCTCACCCGTCCTCGAGAATATTCAGGAATATCAATCACGCCGAATCGGTGCGTACTCCTCTTTGGATAGTTTCAGGAGAAGACGGGGTCAGAGCGCAACCAATCAATCTGCAGACCACTGGATCGAGCCAAATCATGACATCATGTGCAGATGGCACACTAAACCATCCCAGCCGGACGCGTCTGTTTGGGAACGAGTACCCCCCTTTCGGTATCTACCCTCCTCTCATCATGGAAAAGATGGTTGTCCGTGTCTGTGCCTGACTGTAATTTGGAATTAACGGGATGGTAAAACTTTTAATTCAAAAGTGCTGCCTTGGGGACAAAAGCATTTGCATACAAATGAACAATTTCCTGTTTGTTCTGTATGCAAATGCTGGAAAGGAGCATGCTTAACAAGAGTGTTTATGTATGCGCGAGGGGCGGGGCTTGGCAGCTCAAGCTGAGCGTTGGGCAAACGCCGCACCAGACGCCCAACCGAGCACTTCAAAAAACAAAAAGAAAGCGAGTCTGCGCTATCAGACCAGGGCAGGAGGTGAGGCGAGCTTTTCTCTGAAGAAAGGCATATCCTGGGGGAGAACTTTTTACCAGTGACCTTTTTCTCTGCCACTCACACCTAAACACAACAGGAGGGAGGGCTGTTTGTGTTCCCATCCCTTCTTGAATACCATTATAGATCATGGACCTGGGGTGGCATGGCTGGTTGAAAAGTCGATGGTCCCGACCCAAGGATAGAGGACATGGTGTCAAATCGTTCCATAAGGCGGCAAAAATATTTAGTAGCGCCATTAATATTCTTGTATCGTTAGCAGTTTTGTGTTGAAGTTTGCCCTTCGACAAGTCTTTGTGGGTCAGTTCTCCTTCCAACAACATTAGGAAACGAGGCTGAAATCAATATAGTTACACAGCTTCTGCTAATTGAAGAGCAAGAATAACCATTCATAATAGAGCTATTTGAACAACTGAACTCAGATCAGTTTAGGATGTCAGCTGGCCAGTATTTGACAAGAAATTAATACAACACACTATCATAAATCATAGTGAATTACACAAACAAAATTAACCCTACTTAATCGTTAAAGCAACCGATTGCCAATTTATCACCAGTGTATTCGCTTCATTAAAAAAATGTGGGTTAGGGAAAAGGTTTAAAATTTATTGAGAACGATGCAGAAATACGACATTTACTTAGCTATTAACATTTTATTCGCAAATAAAATTGCCAAATATTTCAAGGATCAGTCTGCGTGAAGCTCTGCTTTACATTTTCTCATCATTGCACAATAAATGACCCAATATTCTGTCGAATATGACACATGCTATACCAGCCGAAATAGCCATAAGAAACTGTTTCTCAGCTTGGGTCGATGAACAATTTCACAACATTTAATAAAGTCTTCCTCTTTAAAAGCTATTGGACACCGCTCACTGACTCACAGTTCAACGATGTTTAATAAAACTTCTCCAATAATTGTTTCACTTGAGGGCAAGAAATTAAGCACTCTCGAAGCGAACGTGCTTCGTGTCATTCTTCTTCGAGAGAACGGACCTTAGGGACCATGATAATTGAGCACTTTTAAAGGATTCAACCCTTAATTTAAGAATGCACTAAAGCTTCTGAATTTAAAAGAAAATGAATGTTTGCGGTCTGGCACCAGGGCATAGACCTCATTTAAAATATAGCAGAAACACAATGCGGTGCAGATGGGGAGTTCTCCGTATTACTGGCATTTTGGGAATGTGCTTCCTCTAATTCTGTGCAAGCTGCAAGATCATTGCATATCTTCCCACAAATCATGTCAACCTGCAGTGATTAAAAACGGCCTGAAAACAATGGCTGGGCTATATAGTCTATACTACATCCATAAAACAGATGGCAGTAAAAGAACTTCAAACTGCTTACACCCGTATCTCAGATACTCTAATTAAGTCCAGTGTGGTTACATTGCCCTGTCATGACTGATGGGTGAACACAAAATTAAGGATGATGTGAAATAGGGCCAGCGGTATGATGCAACAAACTACACAGTTACACATCATGGAAGAATCAGGCAAACAGTAAAGATCACATTTTAGAGGCAGAATTGTGTGTTAAATTTAATGTTACATTTAAAATACAAATGTGAAGCTGTTTTTACAGTGATTATATTAATTTAATTATTTGATAATAATAATATTTTCTTTCATTTTTTCTTTTATCAAGGTTTAAAGAATCACCTTTAAGTTAGAGCTGTTTTATTGCTTTGACATTTAATTCTCATGCATTTTTTTTTGTTCATGAAATAATTTTCACACATTGTTGTGATGATTTAAATTAAATATTTTGCTAGGTTTACCTGGCAGTAAATATTAATACGCATAACACATACTTAAAAGTAATTATTTAATGAATATATCTTTCAAAAACTGAAAATTCTTCATAAGAAATAAACACAATAAAGTGTCTGAGAATAAAAATGCAATAAAAATAAACTGACTATACCAAAACAGGTCATATTAGTACTGAACCATATGTCCGTAGTGGCTGCAAAAAAATCTATTTCTTACAGAGCCTTAAGAATAGCATCCTTCACTTTCCTAAATTTGGAATTGCTGTTTTGGAAATGTATGTTTTATCTGGCAGTTCACACTACTGATCAAAGTTTTACAGCATTTTTTAAATGCATTTTTTTCACTGAATTGAAAGGCTTTGCAATGTATCGCGTTACACTGTCAATTAAGGAGCGCCATCTGATACTGTCTCATTTATACAGGCGCTGCAGCTCCCCCTTGTGTTTTTTTTAAGAGATGTGCAATCATTGCGGTGATCTGAAATCATCACGATGAGGTCAAACAATCGCGGTAATATGAGTATTTAATCATTGTGACAGCCCTACTTTTTTAGTTAACTCTTTCCCCGCCATTGACGAGATATCTCGTCAATTAAGAGAAAACGCTTCCCCGCCAATGACGAGATTTTCCGTCTTTCCGCAATACCGCTATTATCCACCAGGTCCGCAACTTTTTAAACCCGGAAGTATTGCCCTATGGCAAGCGGCTGCATGTCCGTGTCTGTTTTAAAGATCGCTCTGAATGGGATCTCTATGAAAAATCCGTCACAAAAATTGAATTATCTCTGCTTTTTGCTCAAAATGTGGTGTTTTTGCAGAAACCTACCCATATTCAAAAGCTGATTACAAAAGAACTACTGAAGGTAGGATGAAAGTTTTTTTGTTTGAAAGCAGAGGGTCTGTTCTTTCATTAAACTTTGCTGAAAATCATGAAAAACGCTGGCGCTGGCTGGCAACTTTTTAAAAAAACGCTTGCGGTGAAAGAGTTAATGAACAATAGACAGTGCTACACATTTAAAGCCATTTATTTCCCATTGAATTTCTTTCAAACATTTATTTCTGTGAATGTATACATTATAACAAATAGTATAGTATATTGTATAACAAGGTCCATCTGGTAAATTGTAAAACGTTTAGACAGTCATTTCAATATACAAAAATGAATATACGAGAGGTGTAAATGGAAAATCTGTTAACGATAACATATAGATTTTCTCAGCCAACGATACAGTGTTTACCAATGCCTCAAAAATGACTCTATTTAGTGATATTAACTCTCTGCTTTAAAAAAAAGTTTCATCCTACCTTCCTTAGTTCTCTTTATATCAAGTCTCAAATATGGGTAGGTTTCTTCAAAAACACAAAATTTTGAGCAAAAAGATAATTAAATTTTTGCGAAGGACTTTTGATAGAGATCAAATGCAGAGTGATCTTTAAAACATACATGGAGTTAATACGTACACTGTAAAAAATCCAACTTTAAAATGTTCATTCAACAAAGAACATTAAGTAACTTGAACAAAGATTTCTTTGTTGAAGGGCGTCAGTTGATTATTTTGTGTTCACTGAATGAAAAGAGCATAATCATTCAGCTAACAAATATTATTTTGTTGACTGGACTTAGATGAAAAAGTTTTTGTCCAATTCGTTCACCCAACTTGCCAACCTGAGTAATCTGAACAAGCAATTTAAAAAAAACAATGGTCGGAATGGTTCCCAGCATGCATTGCGACATGTTCACTTCTTTGGTTAATATTTACTAAAAAAGATGACTGTTTTAATGTTTGCTGGATTTATTTATGTTGTTATGTTGTTAATGTTAGTTATATGTTGTATTTAGAGTATTTTTTAAAGAATTATGTTTGTTCATTGTTACCATGATTGAGAAGTGTGTGTTCAGTGTAGAGGGCAGCACAATGAGTTAGCGCGCATCATTGTTGCCTCACAGCAAAAAAAGGTCTCTGTTTCAAAAAAGGACTAAGTCAGACAAAGACTTTGTTAAGGAGACCTTTCTTTGTGGAGTATGCATGTTCTCTCTGTGACATTGTGGGTTCACTCCCACAGTCCAAAACATGCAGATGCTTTTATCCAAAGCGACTTACACTGCATTAAAAGCTAGACATTTTTATCAGTACTTGTTTTCCCTGGGTTTGAACCCATGACCTTTTGCGCTGCAAACACAATGTTCTACCACTGAGCTACACAGAAACACAAGATCTGTCCTTTACCCAACTTGTATGTGTATTAACTTTATGGATACACTGTAAAAAAATTCCGTAGAAATTACAATGTTATTGCAGCTGGGTTGCCGGTAATTTACCGTAGATTTACATTTATGTTATTTACTGGCAAGAGTTTGTTCAAAGTTAAATAAATTTTAAATATTAACAAGTCTTTATCTTTACAGAATAAAACTATACAATTACAGCCTCATGCAAAGCATTCTGGGAACCAGAAATCATCATCAACCTTTTTCTGTTTTTTGCTTCAGATTTTGTTTCCCAGAATGTTTTGCTTGATGCTGTTTTTTTAGGTTTACTCTGTAAAAACAAAGACTTGTAAATGTTTAATGTTCATTTAACTTTAAACAAAATGTTGCTAGTAAATAACATAAATGTAAATCTACGGTAAATTACCGGCAACCCAGCTGCAATTTCTACGGAATTTTTTTACAGTGTAGATGCTGGAATACAGTTGTTATAGTTGAGAGGACTTAAGTCACTAGTTGAGTAAACTTAGAAATTTGCTAATAGCCTAATCAGTTTAAGTTGGTTCAACTTTTGGTGTAAGTTGTCATTGCTCAGTAAATTGAGTTAGCTGAACTACATCATCCAAAAGTTGAGTAAACTCAAAAAAGCTGTGCAGCAAGTTGCCTTGAAAATGTAAGTTAAGTCAACTTTTTATTTTTTACAGTGGTTACACGTAACTTTAAAAAACAAAAAAACTTATTTTTTGTACGTTTAAATAGATGCTGAAATGTACAATGTAGACGTATTTACAACAATTAAACGTAGCATTATTAAGTTTTGACAGCTAAAAAACGTAAAACATTTATGTATCTTTCATTCCATAAAGATTGCTGTATAATTTCCTTTTAACCATTTTAGCGATATGTTACCACCTTAACCCCACCCCGAACCTTACCCTAAACCCAAACTCTTTTTAAACAAAATGTTTAAATACGTAATGTATTCTTTTTAATGCAACGTAAAGGACAGATATGTTTAGCAACATATTAGTAACAATATAGCATTCAAAAGATATTTTAAGGTGCTACAGTCCTACGCAAAACAGTTCATTAAAATCATTTAACGTTACGGTTTAAAAAAATCATAACAGACAGACAAGTGTAATCACACACAACTTATTTATTGCGAATATCAAAATCAGTACCAAAAATAGTTAAAATGACGATGTGCTGCAGCCAAGGTTCCTCTCTGGAGTATATGAAGTAAAGTAAAGAGAAGTATTAAAGTTTTTAATCCAAGAGTTTGATCAGGGTTGATCCGGCATCTCTCTGTCACGGCGCGTTTTAATTTCAAACGTACACCAACGGAAATGGAAATGACGCCAATTTGTCACGTGGCACTCAATGAGCCAATGAGCTTTTGATATCACTGCCGTAAAGCAATGTGTCGTAAAGCTTCTTGAGGCGGGATATTTGAATTCACATTAACGAACGCGCGATCTGACTTTACGGTTGCTGATGAGAACTCGGATCAGATCGCTGGATAAAGGGCTGAATTTGGATCTGTTCCTCGCAATTGTATGAATTTTTTAAAGATGTGGATTACAGCAAATTAATAAAACTAACATCTTTTGTGAATTGATGTTGTATTTTGTTGTAATTATTGCTTAGTAGTAATAATAACGTATTGCATAGAAGAAAGCAGGAGAAAACGCGTTTTTGTGTGTCATGGCAAACAAACTAAATATTAAAACATAGTTAAATAAATACAGAAATGTTATTCATTTTGAAGTTTTAAAATGTTAAATATTGTGAAATTCTCTGAATATCATAATCATTTCATTAGGTAAATAGGTAAACTGTCTTAAATAAATAAGTCAGAAAATACTTGACTTGAAAACATGTCATTGTTATGAGTAAGAAACGCCAATGCCCGCGATTTTAATATTTATGAATAGAAATAACTTACGTACAAATTTGTACGTTTGGAAAGCTGTAAATACGTAAATAATTTACGTATTAGTCCTGTCAAAATGTCGAAATTGTACGTTTCAGTGTGTTTTAAACGTAAGTAAATGTACATATTGTACAACAAAACTGAAACGTAAAAATACACACGTATTCTCATGAGATCACGTAGGGATAATAGTGATATTGCGGAAAGCCGGAAATTCGACATCGTCAATGGCGGGGAAACAGTTAAGATGTCTTCCAACAAGCAGACAACATTTTCTGCATTTACCTTTCCTTTACTACCACCGCTTTGTTGTTGCATTGCAATCTTGTGCATAGGCAGTCAGTATTTCCAGTAAACAAAAATATGCACTTTGGCGGATGGTATTTAAACGTGCAGTGTGTCAAAATAGATATAACTCATATTGATATTTTAACCGTGGCATCAATGCATCATATCGTTAGATATTTGATTGATCTATTGTATTGTATTGTTACATACATGCATACATACAAGCAGGGAGCTGCTTATCAAAATCATTTCCACATATTTTCAGAAAACTGTTTCCAAATAGTTTCATAAAAAATAGTGTTGCATAAAAGAAATATTGCATTTTTAAACATGCAGAATACCGCTTAGTACAACAGCACTCTTCCTAGCAGAGTAATACCGTTTAATCCCACCATGATATAAGAGTTTGGTTATACCGTCAGCCACTGATCTCAACCAATGCACATTTAAATCATTCAAGCGTCATTAATGAGAGCCCTTCCAGAAACCGAGAGGAGTGACGCTGCACTTTTATTGGAAACAGCGAGCAAACGGAAAAAAGTGGCACATGGGAGCCATATTTCATACAATGCCGCAGTTTTTTTTCTGATTCTCACACATCCTCTGAAACTTGCCACAACCGTTAGCAATACCTCACACGCAGACATGTCTCCTCTTTCTGTACTCAATTACACAGGCTTGTATTCGCCGGCTGTAATGAAAGATGAGCCGCTCCTAAGTCTTCTCACTGCCAGTTTGGCCGATAATTCAATCGTTTCATTATTTAAATAATCAAGTGTTTGTGTCAACACCGAAATCATGCTCGGCTCTCTTTTTGCATAATCACCCGCTGTGTTTAGATGTGCTAACTCAGCCGGAGAGAGTCGGGAGATAACACAGTTTATCATTCCCATAATCCTTCACTCTGCAAAATTAAAGGAACAACCCACCCAAAATGAAACTTCTCATTCCCCTTCATGTTGGTCGAAACCGATTCGCTGTGCTCAAAGGTTGAAATTTCACAATCCTCTTTTCCATACAATGACCTTGTCTGTCAAGTTTTAAATAGAGCATGCAATTGTTATGGTAGCACACGGACAGTGGAGAAAATTTCCAATGAGAAATGAAGAAAAAATACCATTTTCCACCATTGCAATTTACGTAATAGTTCAATTGCACACCCCTCTCATTAAAACCATACCTAGGTACCTTGTTCATTAAATTAAAAAAAGATGCCCCCAAAATCTCAGTGGATCCTGACAGGTTGGAATGAATCATGGAATACGTCAGCCCACGACTGGGTTGGGAAACCCACACCTAGCAATCAGCGCGTACCGTGCGGATCGCATTACACATTCACTTCCTGAAACACAAGCCTGATTAAATCTGAGCTTAATTGAATCAAATCCAACCGTGATGGAGTGCTCCTCCTTGGGTTTAACCTGCGGCCCCTGTCAAGTTGGGAGTAGAAGGTTAAGAAAGACTAAAGAAATTAAGAGGTGGAATGAATAACAATGATAGCTAATGCTGGTCATCTCACTCCACGCGGTGAACAAAGGTGCAAGTCGAAAGTACTGCAGAGCCCTACACTTGTTTTAGTAGGTGCATAAGGTGCATGTACCCCTTACAATCTGCTTGCGGTATGTTATGCACCGGGGAAGATTTATGTGCCTGCTCTTTGATGAAATACTTGAACTATGGGTTGTAATTCTTCAACCTGTGTTCCACTCCAGGTGCAGAAGAATTATGGATACAATTGAGTTTAGACTTTTCAGAGCTGGGGTCTAGCAGTTAGTGAATGTGCTCTGACAAACCAGGCAGTGACGCTAATGTGGGTGATGCAAGTTTGTGTCACGCCCCGTCATGCCCCACTCACCCTTTTTGTTCACATTTACAGTAAATTTGGCCAAGAGAAAGAGAAAGATCTGGATCAAAATCAAAATGGCTTCTGTCATAAAATGTTAAAGAAAGAAGTAAAGAAATATTCCACTTTCATAAAAAAAAACTATTTCTAATAATTTACTCAACCCCATGTCATCCAAGATATGTATGTCTTTCTTTGTTCAGTTGACAAGAAATAAAGGTTTTTGAGGAAAACATTTCAGGATTTTCTTTATAGAGTTTACAGTTTCAATGCAGCTTCAAAGAGCTCGAAATGATCCGAAACGAGGCATAATGGCGCATTCACACGGGGCGTAAGCGTTGACGCTTCCCATTCACTTTTAATGGGTGACGTCAAGCGTTTGCGAACTAAATTGTGGATTCGTCGGCGCCGCGTCATTGCCGTTAGAAGTTTTCTTAACATTTCTCAACTTTCAAGCGGCAACGTGAGCATCAGCCAATCAGATTGCCTTATGCAAATAACCTAGGCAGAGCCAACCAATTACATTTATGGAAGACCGGAGCATGTGCTGCGGCCACTGTGATGCTTTAGACAAGCCTTCCGTAAAGTGTTAACGCTTTCGCCCCGTGTGGTCTTATCTAGCAAAATGATCGTAATTTTCGCCCCTGCACCCTCAAAAAAGGACTTTTAACTATGACTTCTCGTTTTGCACCAGCCGTATGATGCGTCAGTGACCTTACGTATCACGTAATTATATCGAAAGGTCACGCATGACATATGTGAAACTACTACTCCAGTGTTTACAAGTGTGAAGAAAGAGGACCGTTCCGAGGTTGTTGTATGTGGAATGATACTAATCAATGTCTTTGTGTCAGTTTATTGTGTAAAATGGTCCGCAAGTGTGCGTTTCACACATGTAAGCTAGCAGAGGTGTAAAGTACTTGAGTAATTTAACTTGATTACTGTACTTAAGTATTATTTTTGGGGATTTTTACTTTACTTGAGTACAATTAAAAATCAGTACTTTTACTTTTACTTCATTACATTTTTTAAGAAAAAAAGTACTTTTTACTCCTTACAATTTTATTTACAGTCAAAAAGTACTTATTTTTTTGAGATCACTTTATTCTATTTTCCCTAACTCTTACCAAACCAATTGAATTGTGCTGACGGCCAGTTTAAATGTTATTTATTTTCCTTGGCCGAGATACAGCGTGCCACTCCCTGAAATTCATACGGTCGTAGCTCAGGCACCTTAAGTCCGGGGTGTTTGCCCTTCGGGTCCCTTATCCTACCCGAGAGGGCGTTTTCAACGAGCCAACCCAGACTCTCTTACCCTTTCTGCGGCCGAGGGGCTCCTGAATTTCAAACGTCCGTGGCTCGGTTGCCTTAAGTCTGAGGCATTTGCCCTTGGCGTCCCTTATCCTACCTGAGAGGGCCTTTCCAACGAGCCAACCCTGACGCTCTAAACCTTTCCCCGGCTGAGATACAGCGGTCATTCCCCTGATTTTCCCACAATTGTAGCTTGGATGCCTTTGGATCGCTTATATTCGAGGGGACTTAAGGTGCCCGAGCTACAGCCGTGGGAAAATCGGGGAAAGGACCACCGTATCTCGGCCGGGGAAAGAGCTAGAGACTCGTGGGTGGCTTGTTGGAAAGGCCCTATTGGGTAGGATAAGGGACCTGAAGGGCGAACCCCTGGACTTAAGGTGCCTGAGCTAAGGCCAAGGAAAAATCCGGGAAGGGTTGGCCATATCTGCACTGTTTCTATGGCAATGACGTGAGATGCTTGATACTCAATTTTGAAAATCAGCTTCTGCTTTAGTTAACTCTTTCCCCGCCATTGACGAGATATCTCGTCAATTAAGAGAAAACGCTTCCCCGCCAATGACGAGATTTTCCGTCTTTCCGCAATACCGCTATTCCGGAAGTATTGCCCTATGGCAAGCGGCTGCATGTCCGTGTCTGTTTTAAAGATCGCTCTGAATGGGATCTCTATGAAAAGTCCGTCATAAAAATGGAATTATCTCTGCTTTTTGCTCAAAATATGGTGTTTTTGCAGAAACCTACCCATATTCAAAAGCTGATTCCAAAAGAACCACTAAAGGTAGGATGAAACGTTTTTTTTTTGTTTGAAAGCAGAGGGTCTGTTCTTTCATTTAGTATATTGTATGTTTATATATTTAAAGAAGAACATTTTCTGGAAGGCATTAAACTTTGGTGAAAATCACGAAAAACGCTGGCGCTGGCTGGCAACTTTTTTTAAAAACGCTGGCGGTGAAAGAGTTAAATTCGAGGTTTCACAACTTTGCATACTGAAATTAGGTTGTTTTATAGTTTGATAATTAAATACAATACAATTAAATACAAACAGTTGTAAAGCAGGATAAAATCTTGTATGTGGTGGATTCACTTCATGTTTTTTTAGAGATTAAAAGCTTAAACAAGAATCTCTAGTTTTAATTTTTCCTGTTACTTTTACTTTTTTAATACTCAAGTACAATTTTAATGTGGTACTTTTTTACTTTTACTCAAGTATGATTCTGGCCAGATACTTTTACTTTTAATTGAGTAAAACTTTACTTTTAATTTTGAGTAACATTTTTGAGTACTTTTTACACCTCTGTAGTGCAAGAACAGAAGTTGTGATTTAAAAGTACATATTTATTTTTTGGTCAAACATGACGATCGTTTCGCTAGATAAGACCCTTATGCCTCGGTTGGGATTGTTTAGAGCCCTTTGAAGCTGCATTGAAACTGCAATTTTAAACGGCATTAAAACTGTAAACTGTTGAGGTCAACTTAAGTCCACTATATGGAGAAAAATCTTCTTTTTTTACTAAAAGAGACTTAAAGGGACACTCCATTTTTTTGAAGTTACCCTTGGTAACTTTCAATAGCAGGGGACAATTTCGGGCACTGCGTAACATCATTGCGCATCCAGCCACTGTATGGCAGGAAAGTCCTTAATTATTACGCCAGAATGAAAGTATAGTTCCTAGTCATATCGGCCTAGAAAATCATTGGTAGACGATATTACTACAGAAGAGTCAAGTTTTAAATACTAAAACTATCGAAACTCTTTGGGGTTTTTTTGAGCGTGATGCTAATGGTCTAATCAGATTCAATGGATTATGCTAAGCTTTGCTAAAATTGGTACCGCCAGACCCGGAGATCAGCTAAATGGATTCCAAAACGGTAAAAATGTTCAACTGTAGAAAAGCTGGAGAATGAGCCTATTATCAAAAAAAGTGGAGTGTCCCTTTAAGCATCTTGGATGATATTGGGGTAAGTAAATTATCCAGATTTTTTATGAAAGTGGAGTAATCCTTTAACAATGAACATTCAGTCAGCATTTACTCACCCTCATGGCATATGAGTTTTATTCTTCTGTGGAACGATTAAGACGTTAGACTGAATGTTCACACATAATAATAATTTGTTACATTTATATAGTGCTTTTCTGCAGACCTCAAAGCACTTTACAAATGAATGAGGGAATCTCCTCGACCACCACCAATGTGCAGCATCCACCTGGATGATGCGACGGCACCCATATTGGGGCTGTTTACACTTGGTATTAAGATGTGTTTTCATCGATCGGATCACAAGTGGACGAGAGAGACACATCACGTTTACACCTGGTATTTAAATCTGTCTCTTTTGTCCACTTTCCACCGCTTCTGTCCTGAATACTGTGAGGGGGTGGTCTGTGAGACGGTGGGCGAGTCTCTCTGCTGTCATTCAAACGCGAGCAAGAGTAATTATGAGTTTATATAGACGCAAACTAATATTATGTCGGAGTCCGCTGGTTGTTTAGCAAGTATACATGTATATGTTGGAGCTTTCTCTGAATTTTCAGCGCAATTGATGAAATAGGATCGCGCAACTTTCATGCTTTCAAAACGAAACTACGGAGAACACCCGCAGTAGTTTTATCAATGAAAGGCTAAAAATAGCGCTGTTCACCATATGTTCACGCCAGAAGTAAAAAAAAGACATACAACTTGTGTTTAATACCTCAGATTAGATAAATGGGCGGAGAGAAGGCGGTCGCGTGTGGCTGTTCGAACACATTCAACCACATATGCTCCAAAGCGATCCGATCGAAAGTGGTTTCGACTACCTCTGAATGTGGTTGAAAGAGGTCGAAAGTGGACGCGTTCAAAACGTTTTGAACACCGTTTACACCTGGCATTAACGTCGTCCACTTGTGATCCGATCGACGAAAACGCATATTAATGCACAGGGTGATATGGCTGCTGTTAACAATCATGACTTGTGTGAACAACACAAAGATAAATGCTGTAGAGCAGTGGTTCTCAAACTGGAGGCTGCGAGATGGTGCCAGGGGGGCCCCAGTTTTATGACATTTTATAAAATACATTAATTTATCATAAATTCTGTATAATGAAACCTCAGACAAATAATGCTAATAACCAACAGCAATATGTTGTATTATATATAATTTAATATGTTTTGTTTAATTCAAATTATAAAGTTTTAGAATGTTTCATGTAATACATTTTCTTTTGGGGACTGCAAAGGGATGCACAGTACCCAAGGGGGGCCGCACGGCGAAAAAGTCTGAGAACTACTACAATATAGCTATGATAAAAAAGAAACAAACAAAAGCACACTGTATCCATTTCTATACAATGTTTCACACAAATCTATCATAGGGATACACTACTTATTTTGGAGCTTACAGCTGAGTCTCTTCAATTTCAAAAGAGCAGCATCAATATTCTCCCTCGAGCTGTTCAAAAGTCACATCAGCGTAGACGAACAACGACAGAACTCTTATTTTTTTCAGTGCACCATCCTTTATTAATATATGGCAGGTCACTTTTTTATCCATAAATCAGAAGCTTCTCTGACAGAGTTTACAGCGCTGTCAATGAAGACCACCTCTGGTTATGACACACAGTGCAGGTGAGCGGTGCATTGTGGTTTGTTAGCACAAAGTCTCCTTCTGCCAACAGTGATCCACCCAGCCAATCACCAACCAGTCAATCCACACGCTCTCAACAGGAGTGCCGTGATTAAAGTCGTGATTGTTAACAAAGTTACCCCATGGGAAAGGTGGATAAATCATTTAGCAACCTGGCTGCTAGGCGAATCCAGCTAAAGGTTGTTTAGTATGGGCATCTGCAAGCTTATCAAACACTTTAGACTCAAGCCTGCCGATATCTGTTGGGATCTACTTTATTTTCTTAATGGCACTGTTGCACTGGGCAGTAGAATCGGAGCAGACAATGAGCTAAAACACGATAGCTAGAGAGCAAACCTGCCCTGCCTGCAAAATTAACCAAAACGCAGCGCTCATGTATTATTCATGAGGTGACTGACTGCTGATGAGATGTCTAATGAGAGGAGAGGGTGGGGCTGCTGACAACGGTTCATTTCGTGTTGGGTTTTTAAAAGCGAGACTACGCTGGAAATCTGTGCAATGGGAATGCTAATATCTCTCCGTTGCTCATACAGCGCTGTCATCATCCATATGCAAAGCATCAGTCAAAAATAGTGAGATTCTGACACTCTAAACGGGATTTTGGCAAACTCCAGTCATTCGGAAGTATTTAAAACGTACCTACGTAAATCAAAACCAACGGGAGCCAATTAGTTAATAAAGCCAGACGATTATGCGTAATGCCTCAGGTTATCAGCTTTAAATGGATAATGGCTACATCTTTGGGTACTGCTATGGGTGGTAATTTGGAGAATTCCAAAATCATTTTATGCTGACAGAGGAAACTTTGGATGATTCTGGGGTTATACGTTATTGATTCCCTCCACAATCTGCACACATTCTTTTCACTGACACAGCAATTATTACTGCTATCAACATACTTGAAACCCTCTTGAAAAAGTTGTGCCTCTAAATTGATCCCGCAAAAATGAAACCAAAATGGAGTTTGGAATCTATGAAAAGTTTGGAATCACTTACTCATTCTTCATTTAGATTTGTCCACATTACAGGATTATAGTAAACTCATATGGCATAACACTGTGTCCTAACCAAGCGGCAACTAAGGATCTCTCTAATGAAGCCAATACTGAAACAGTGACTTAAACTGCAATAGGGTATATGCGCAACTTACTTCCACATTCCTTTTAAACATAGTAGATCGTTTCCGCTGACATGGTGCTGTTTTCATACATAAAGCCTTTAGGAGCTACCAAAGACGAGAATAACCAATGCTCATTAACATCTAAAAGCTAATGGCTCTTTGCAATTTTATAGTACCCCACAGTTTTGGTCGGGTCAGCTCACCTCCCTTTGGCTTGGTTAGCTTTTCCATCAAGTTTAGTATCACTTCGGAGTAGACGGGATTACAGGCGATTCGCTCTATTTGCGCTTCCTACTGCTTTGACATCATACAAGTGAGAGCGTCGTTGTACCTTACCATACATTTATTTATTTCTCAGTCCGCCACAAAATTAAAATTGGCCACCCCAAATAGAAGTTTGCACATCGCGTTTATCACTACCTCTGTCGGTCGACGCGCTCCGCTGAGCCTCATTTAAGTTGCATCTTAGCATAGGCTATATGCTGTACAAAGCACAGATGACAACAGGTTTACTTGAGACAGCGCAAGCTAGCACGAAGGTAAAGCTAATCTTTTCCATTATAGCGATGACGATCAGTGATCTACAGTGTTTTGGTATCAGCTTGGGTTGCTTGGAACCCCAACCGAGGTGGCACTAAAAAAGTATGGGGTACCCACAAAAGTAAGCTGACCAAAAGCACCATAAGTAAAAGAAAATGTACTTTTTTATACTTTATAGCTTTTGACAAAGGCATTTTCTTCTTACATACATTCAGTTTTCCAGACACGATGGCGACGGCAGCCACCGCCTGAACTATTGCCTTAAAAAAGCTCTTTATAAACCTATGGGTGATGTCATGGACACTATGTCCATATTTTTACAGTCTATATCTATCGATAGGCAATTTGTCTGTCCATACTGAATGCGGAAAAGGGGTATGGTATGATGCAATCAATCACAAAACTGCCAATCAGAATAAATTTTCTCTGTTTGTGTGCCCTCTCACACGGCAGCTGAAGAGTGCATACACATACAGACAGTGTTGGGGGAAACGCATTACAAGTAACGCACATTATATGATAATATTACTTTTCTGAAGTAATGAGTAAAGTAACGCATTACTTTATAAATGTACACATTAATATTTGAGTTACTTTTTAAAAAAGTAATGCAAGTTACTTTTCAGTTTAATTAATTCAATTTAAAAATAAAATAATACTGCATTAAACTGAACATATTAACATAGAATTATGCACCTGAGACAGTTTGAGTCAGAAACGGAGATGGCAGGCCAGAGCTTGAAATTTTTGCGATCATATATACACCTGCATGGCCTGAAAGAGATCAAGCCACAGCCAAGTAAAAAAGTGACGCAAAAGTAACTTAAAAGTAAAGTGAGCATTACTTTCCATGAAAAGTAACTAAGTAACGCAATGAGTTACTTTTTTGGGGATTAACTTAATATTGTAATGCATTACTTTAAAAGTAACTTTCCCCAACACTGCATACAGAGACGCATCCCTCTGCTTTTAATGGCTTTACTTGTAAAACTTTTAAACGTCTAATCAGTCTCGTCTCGTCCATGTTTGATGATTAATATTCATAATGCACAGAACTGTCATTCACTGAGATTTCAGTGTAGGCGGAGCTATGATCCATGACATCGCAAAGATAAAACTGTTTCTAAAATATAATTCAATGTCGCTCGCCGCAACATCGTTTTGCGGCTGGTTGGTAAAAAAACTGATTAACAGCGCATATGGTTAGGACCGATGTAAAATAAATGTAACTATGGGATTTAAGTTATATGTTATTATCTGCAGTGTGATCGCCCCTTGCCTAGAATGTGCAAAATCTTACAAATGAACTAAAAGATTTTCATTCATGGTTGTTATCACAGAAATATACCCATCCAGGGATCACTCAGAAATACTGCTGGATGTACATCTATCATTTATCGTGGCACAATGCTGGCCAATCAAAATGAAGTATTCCAGAAAGCTGTGTAATAAAAAAATTACAATTAAGAAAACAAATGCAAATACTTGAAACTCACTGGTTGACCTTGCAAATCCACAAGAAATCCATCCTGGTCCCCTTTAGGAAGCATTACTAAAACAGCCAGAGTATTTATGAAACAAATGCATAAATAGCAGGCAAATGTGTAACACCTTGTAAAGGACGGGCATTTGAATTCTGCTACACACTTTCCATGCAGACCTACCGATGATTCATAGCTTGTGATAATATTGACACTTCATTGTTCATCTCTGTATGCTTAACAACGAACATCTTTTGTTTTAGTTTAGTAGGCCCCATGATGCAATATCCAGGTTCTCCTTCCTTTTCCATTATTCTATATTTGTCCTATTCCCTTTGTCCTCTATGGATATAACCTTACCTGTCTTTGTCCATTCACTAAAAGACATCATGGGTATGTGCGAACCACGGGACACATTCTCTCTATCTACAATCGCCAACATCTAAAATCTCTTTTTCATACCCCCTCTGTTTCTCTCTCCCTCGCCTCCTATTTCTGCAGCTTGTGTTCTTTATTCTGTCTGTTAGCTGAACTTGCCCTGTGACGGGTCTTGTCAGAGAATTCACAATCGTGACATAGCGTTAACTCGCAAAGCACCTGTAAGAACGGATGTGTGTGTGTGTGTGTGCGTCGTAGCGAAACTGTGTTTGAGCAGGTTTTGTGTTATGGATGTGTAACAGGCTACAGACAGCCATCACGGCTTGATTACAATGATCCTCAATCAGTGGAGGGCAGCGCGGCTTCAGACGCTGATGAATTCAGACTGAAGAGGAGATGCAACTAAAAAATGGCATAATTGTGCATTACGCAGAGTATGCTGCAGGGTTAAATGTGTGTTTGTGTCAGCCAGGAATGTGCATTCATCAATTCAACCTGAAATGGGGTGGCAAACAGGATTTTAGGGAAGTGGAATATAAATGGACTAAAATTCATATGTACTGTATAATTCATACAGACATTCATTTTAGAGCCCGACCGATAAAGGATTTTGAAGGACGATATAAATGGTTGTTGGTTTTAAAATCCGATATTCCGATATATCGGCCGATATTTTTCATTTTCAGTTATACACGAGTGTTGCCAACAGGGTGGTTGTAGAGTGCCCTCTGGTGGACAAACTATACAACGGCAACACTCATGACATGGTTGAAGGCGGTATCGTCCGTTTTTTTTATATTCATTTATCGCCCATTATGAATGCCGATCCCGAGTTTGGAAAATGCCTAACATCGTCCAGCCAATAATATCGTCCTGTCGATATATCGGTCGGGCTCTGACTCATGTATAAAAATATCAATATATTCATCATATTATACAATGCACCCCAAAAGTCATGGAACCGATATACAATCCATAGATTTCACATTTTGATGTCAATATTATACATATGAAGTTTGGTTCCAAAACGCAATAAATCCATTTTGAAGAAATACAAGAAAGTATAGAAAGTATAGTACCACATTTTTCTGTTACAAACTTTCACATAGCATCTTTAGGTTATAAAAACATAAAAAAATCTAATTAATAATTAGATTTTCAAAGATTTATTATAAAAACTGTTTATTTCTCCCACAAAATGCAATAAATCCATGACAAGTTTCATTTTCAAAATGCTATAAATATATAAATATGCATTCATCTTTGCCATGTTATATTCATTTAGTTGACTAGTGATATACCCTTATTAAACATGAATGGCATTAACCAAAACACTTACTTTGTCATATTAAGAACACTGTCAATGCTGCTGTTAACCTTGGTACGTCGCTGAACTTTTTTTACAGCGATCATCTATAAAATGTTTTGGTCGTGCTCGATTTTCGTTGGCTTCGAGTAAAATAATGAAACGTTTTTCATAAGATCACAATGTGTTAGCATGACAGAAGCTTGATGCTGTCGGGAGAACAAGCAACTGGCATTTTTCCGTCTCCCGAGTGCCTCTCGCGTAAATTATTAGAAGTTGATGGCTTACGTTTCTTTCCCATCACAGAAAACCACCTCAAGTTTACCAATGCCATCAAATTATTGTTTTGTTTTTATCTGTTTGTAGATCATGAAGTACAAGATGAGGAAAAATAGGATTCCTCTCTATTCAAAATGCCGCCATTGTTGTTTACAATGCATGGAATGGTGCGCTGTGATTTGTTGAGCAGATTTATTGCATTCTGCCGAGAAGGAGGACTGGCGTTTATTGCGTTTTGGGGAAAAAAGAAAGAAAAGATGACAGAATAACATGGCAAAAATTTACTTTTAAATACTGACCTGAAACAATACAGATTTTGGCAGTAACTCTTTTTTTTAAATGGCGTTCATCACGTTTTGGAACCAAACTGTTCATATCTAATGTTATATAAAAATATGGTGGTTGACAATCTGTAGTGTAATATGGCAAAAATATAATCATGGTTGATCCTGTCAATTTAATTTAACATCCTGTGAGTCGCCAGCAAAACGTTTCACATTTGGAGGCAATACTTAAATTCAGATTTTTGCCCAACCCTGTGTCTGTGTGAATTATTGCATAATGTGAATATGGCAAGTTTGTCTCTGTCAACGTATGAGAATAGGTGGCCCTTGTTTTCTAAGCACCTCTCAGTGTGTGTGTGTGTGTGTGTGTGTGTGTGTGTGTTTGTGTGCATGTGTGTGTGTGTGTGTGTGTGTGTGTGTGTGTGTGTGTGTGTGTGTGTGTGTGTGTGTCTTAAGGGAGAAAAGCTTGTGGTCTATGAAGAATCTCAACCGTCTGACACAACATTAATATTCTCACTGCCTGCGTTTTCACTTTCCTCCCCCCTTTCTCTCTCTCTCTGTTTGTCTGTCACTCCATCAATCTTTGTATCTATCTCCTCTCTGTCTTACTGCAACTCCTACTACCTTTATACACCTTTCTTATCCAGTGTATATCTTCTTTGTATTCTCTCTCTCTCTCTCTCTCTCTCTCCGTAAAGAGCTGTAAGTGCAAACTGATGCATTATATCCTTAAGCCCTTCACACAACCTCAATATGTGCAGAACTGCATGCTAGTATTTTACTATTACTTTTTATAGCAAGTCGTTATGCAATACGTGTGCTCCCAGATGTATCTGTACCATTTACTAGAATTTTCTGTATGCACACTGCCTTGCAATGAATTACAAGCAATATCAACTTTTTTGTAACTGTGACTTGACTTATTTAATTGGGTCATCAAATAATTTGGATGAATTAAAAATACCCGTAGTATGTTATTCCTGATAGGACTTGGTGAATTTAACATGCAGCAAAGACTAAGTGCAAACAACTGACCTTGTTGAAAAAAGCTATTTTCGATTAAATTTCCTCATCATTGCTCAGACAATTTATACCCTCAGCATAAAATCCATTTGACTTCTATTTACTCTCTAAATAAAGAGTGGGTTGTTTTTAACCCAGGGCTGGGTATATATTGGACAGAACACACCCCTGGGTAAATTACCCAATGTTGGGTTGTTTAAATCCATGGTCGAGTAACAACAACCCAGCAATGGGTCATTTATATTCTGTACAATATTTACTGAGCCCTAGGTTAAAAACAACCCAGCAACATTTTTAGAGTGTAACCTTTTTTGTGTGGATAGCACCTACAGCTATAAGCAAACAAGATGTTGGTGAAAACAGTGAGACCTACACTAAATGTTATAGTAAACAACTACTACCTTTATAAAAATAACATATAGGGCCCTATTTTAATGATCTAAGCGCATGGTCTAAATGGGCGTATCCGAATCCACTTTTGCTAATTTAACGACGGGAAAAATGGTTTGTGCGCCAGGCGCACGGTCGAAAAGCTCACATAATAAGTAATGGGTGTGTTTTGGGCGTAATGTGCAATAAACAAATGAGAGTCTCAGCTCTCATCCCCTTTAAAAACCAGTTGCGCTGGCGCTATGTCTAATCCCTATTTAGATGACGGACTTTGTAAACTAAAAAACTAAGCAGAGGAAGAAGACCACCAGTTTAAGATTAATGTTAAATAATTGTGTTGTTTTCATTTGTATTGAAATTGTTATTTTTTTGGATTGACACATTTAAAACCAGTTTTCTTTTAGTCATGGAAGTAAAAATAGCAGGCTTTTAATTGCTGTAAATCTATTGATATCATCAAAAAATTATTTACAAGTATGTAAGAAAAGTTTTGTACTATAAAAATTCTTTATTTGTAACAAACAAGAGATAATGAATTTACAAACGGCTCTCCGCACGTTTCAGCACTCGGACAGCGCCATGAGTTTTTTAAAGCATTACTTAAAAATGTTTCTCATCTCAGCATCCACAGGTACAGAGTCATATACCATAAATTCGTGGGGTAGCTTTTAAAAAAACATTTAAAAACAGATGCATTTGATTAAAGCAAAGCATTTATTTACTTACCAGGCTACAGGTGAAGCAGCTCTTTACGCCTTCTAAAGTCTCATAATCGGTCTTCATTTATGTCCAAGAGACTCAATAATAATCTTTTACATTTTAATTCTTAAATTTTTCATATTTAAAAGCTTTTTTGTGCTGCTGTGCATCCATATGTGTGATAAGCAAACCCGCGTTGTCGTCCCGTTTATAGGCGCATATTTTTTACGCGCTCATTAAATAACAAAAACAATATTGCGTTTTAGTTGGTCAATGGCGTAGTCTATTTTAGTTGCCTTAAAATATCAACGTGCCAACAATGCGCCAGAACACACCTTGTTTTCAGACCAGAACGCCCATGAGTGCAACATTGGGCGCAAATGCATTTGCTATTTAAACAATGTGACGCTAAACGTGAAAATTATAATTGCGCTGGGTTGAAACCAGCAAAAGACACTTGCGTCGCACATTGCGCTGCATTGCGCCAGGTGTATGATAGGGCCCATAGTGTACACCTTTAGTAGTAAATCGCCATCACCTGTGGGCAATTTCGCATTCATTATTGCGAACGTATCGCCTGCGATAATAAATGCGATATTGCCCAGCTTGTCAGTGAACTATGTCCCTCCATCTGAAAGTAGGTGATGGCGATTTACAACTAATCAAGGAACCGGCTTTACTGATGAGATGCACATGACAATCGCATGTGATTTATCATGCAACCCATGGCAAATAACATGATAAGCATGCAACAACAATGTAATCATATTATTGCGCAACATGTCAAACACTGCATGTGGGCAGCAGGTAGTATTTCACTCTGAACTTACATGTTGCAAATTTCTCAATACACAAACGCTCAGAAAACACAAACCTCCCACATCCAAGCTCTTTCCTCTGGGACTTTCCATTGACGCAGAGGTTGAGCACTACCATTCAAACAGACTGCAACTACTTCCTGTCTCTCTCAAACCCACACAGCCGAGTTGTTTATTAGGTGCCCCCCACATACAATATCAAGTGTGTATTTTAATGGGAAACACTAGCGCATGTTTGTGTGTGGGACACGGATGACTATACAAAGACCGAGAGCTGAATGACTCCCTGACATCGCGTACAAACTCACCCACATAGGCTACACACTCGATGCATCCACCTACTCGCACACCAACACGCGTCCTGCCCTGCAGCTCCTGCAATGCCTCTTTAAACTCACAACTAGCAATGAAACAATACAATCATGTATGTTTTAATAAACAATGACAATGCATATGCTGCCTTTGTGCGGGAACACTAAAAGATATGCACACATTCTCTCTCTCGTCCTTTCAGGGGCGAACGAGAAGAGAGCACAGCAGGACATTGATATTCAGCACACCCACACACAGTGTGGTTGGGATCTGAGATCTGGACTCTCCGAGAGTTTCCTAGTTAACGCACACCGCAGTCCTCCGCAGTATCACCATTAGGCAGACACGCTTACAATGTACACAAATTTACTCGCATTCCACAATACCATTCCAGACCAAATTGCTCTCGGCATTGTAAACAGCCCTATTAAACGAGAGAATAAACGCTACTCAATTATGCACAAGCACTGCACTATTTCTGCCACCACAAGACACGTGCAGGGAAAAATATGCGAAAAGCTGCAAACTAATTATCGGCAAGCATGTATAGAATGAGGCATGAATGGAAACGGCACAGATTAAACCTTGTGAATGTTTGTAAAGGCTAGGCAGATGATGCCTAAGCTCATGTATTAACCATAAAGAAATTTACACATCAAGGCAGCCGAATGGATTTCTGAAGCAGGCTTACACGAGACGAGAGTAAATGATGAGGCTGAAACGTGGACGAGCGCCAGCCGCAACAATCTCGAGATGCCCGTGTCAATGTTGTGGGGGGTTCGTATCGATCGCTGTTTGTGCTTTCTGCTCCAAGTTTAGCCGTGAAATGGGGCGGCGCTGACAGACTCGAGGCAACTTGAGCTTAATCAATGGAGATGAAGGTTTCGTTTCCCGTTTTCACTCGCTCGAGGATGACACATTGAGGATAATTGCAGTCTTGTTTTTCAATCAGCGAACAAATGCGAGGTGATAAGAACCGTGGAACGTGCGCTTTCACCTATGCAATGAAGTAGGCATTAGTTCCACTAACTTGTATTTGAAGGAGTTGGTTTTTAAGGCTGCATACTCTGTTGCCCTTCAGTAGAAACGTTGCATGCAATTTCCTCCGCGATGACGGCCTGTCTATACCGCTTAATCTGAATCGAACTCCATCGCCTGTGCTGCCGTAATTAAATGGATTTGCTCCGCTTGGAAGTTTCCACCGATTTAAACTTTCCCGGACGTTTGAAGTAGTCGAATTTAACTTCTGGTCGCCCCCGAGTGCCACTGAGTAGAGGTCAAATTACATTTTTGCCTGAGTGAATGTGCACAAAACTGGAGCGAGATTTCAATTTCCCTCTGATGTTCTCATTACTGTGCTGATGGCAGCCAAAGGCTCTGAGATCGTATAATTACTGCATCAATAGGCAAATTCTCAATTATAACAGAATAACTAATTATTACTTCCAGATTCAAAATAGCATTTCTCGATAAATTGTCTGAAGTGTCTCATTTTAACAGTGCTCAAGGGAGAGTCAGAGGTGGTTGTCTCTTTATTAAAATCAAAGGCTTTAAACTTCAACAGAAAATAAATCTCGGACATGGCACCCAGTGGTACAGTCGTTAATGTCAAGCTCAGACAATGCATGAAGATATTTAAGGAAATTAAAGCCCCAAATCTAGTACTGTCAGTGTCCACATGCATGTCCAATTACATATGCCATTACAGCTGATGTCTCACATGGGGTGGGTCATATAGTAAACATTTACAATCAATACGCTTCGATTTTGCTTGGGATATACAATTAAGCAACAACATAAATGTTGTGATTTATCTAAATGTCATTGGACTAATTTCTCTTCAAAGCATTTTAGATTAAACTATACAGAATATAGGGGCGGTTTCCCGGACAGGGATTAGACTATAGTGCTAAAATAAAAACAATGTAAGCGCTGTCCAAAAAAAAAAAAAAAAACTTGTACTGACATATCTTAAAATGCCCTATTTTTTGTTTTAAAATGCACACAAGTAATGTTTTTAGTAAGGCATGTTTGTTAAAAGTAGTAATATTTCCTAATTAAACCAAGACCTGGTCCTGGTTTAAGATAATCCCTGTCCGGAAAACTACCCCGTAGGCCTTGTCCCAAATGGCACACTCCGGACTTGTGGACTTCCTCAGAGTCCACACTTTGATGAAATCATGTAGTGCAGACTTTAGGGACCCTTGATGTGAGTCCACGCTGGTGCACCGGAGTCGTATTTTGGGACAGACTCGAGCATCACGGCGGAAATAGGAAGAGAAGTTGCTCATCAGTGTGAACTCCTCCCATCCATCGTCTGATTGCTCTTTCACAAGGACTTCTGGGTTGGTAAAGTGCGTGGAGCCTGCAACAGTGCGGGTTTTGCCAAAGACCGCATCAAGGGTGCAAAGGGGTGTAAAAATGACAGATGGGACACCCTACGGACTCATAGACTAAGCAAGCATGCGCCATTTAAGGCAACAAGACCGAAGGTTCACGTGAAGTGTGCTATTTGGGACAGGGCCATAGTCTGTTAAACACTATTGCTGTTCGGTAGTAGAATATATGTATTGTTATTTTGAGAATAATAAAAATGATCAAATATGTTAATTGAGTAAAAAAAGGAAAGACAAACATGGCAATATATACGTATTTCAGGAGGTGGGTAATTCGTATGAAATTATGTGACCACATTCATATGTTTTTGTATGATGTAATTTTGCCCCTGCGATTTTGGATTTAGGGGTGGAGTTTCATTATTGTTATGATAATCGTAAGTTTTCATACGATTCACTACGTACTATTTCATGCAAATAAGCCAACTCGTAATTCCCGTAAGATCTGGTAAAAACAATCAATAGTACTATTTGCACTGTATTAGTATTATCTGGGGACCTTGTGTGATTTAGAAAAATACCCCATACATCTGAATTTTGCATGGGGCGTGTTTGTTTGGGTGATTTCAAATATCAACATTGGCTTTCAAACATCATGGACTCCGCCTTTAAGGGACCCTTGATGTTAGTCCACGTTGGTGCACCGGAGTCGTATTTTGGGACTTACTCGAGCATCACGGCAGAAATAGGAAGAGAAGTTGCTCATCAGTGTTAACTCCTCCCATCCATCGTCTGATTGCTCTTTCACAAGGACTTCTGGGTTGGTAAAGTGCGTGGAGCCTGCAACAGTGCGGGTTTTGCCAAAGACCGCATCAAAGGTGCAAAGGGGGTGTAAAAATGACAGATGGGACACCCTACGGACTCATAGACTAAGCGAGCATGCGCCATTTAAGGCAACAAGACTGAAGGTTCCCATGAAGTGTGCCATTTGGGACAGGGCCATAGTCTGTTAAACACTATTGCTGTTCGGTAGTACAATATATGTATTGTTATTTTGAGAATAATAAAAATGATCAAATATGTTAATTGAGTAAAAAAAGGAAAGACAAACATGGCAATTTATACGTATTTCAGGAGGTGGGTAATTCGTATGAAATTATATGACCACATTCGTATGTTTTTGTATGATATAATTTCGCCCCTGCGATTTTGGTTTCATATGATTCATTACGTACTATTTCATGCGAATTAGCCAACTTGTAATTCCCGTAAGATATGGTAAAAACAATCAATAGTACTATTTGCACTGTATTAGTATTATCTGGGGACCTTGTGTGATTTAGAAAAAACCCCATACATCTGAATTTTGCATGGGATAAGCAAAGCCTGGGATTTTTCTTAAATTTACTGACTTATATCCCGGATATGATGTTGGGGCTTTGCATAACACCTTGTTCTATACACGCAATGCCAGGAGACTCAGTAAAAGGTACTTTTACTATGTTAATCAGAGTTTTTGTCCTAATCAGCAGCACGATTGCGAAGCCGCCGCGTTGAACATGGAAAAAATAGTAAGTGGATTCTATTTTACAAGCGGTTCTGCTGACAGCTCCGCCTAAACTCCAAAGATTTCAAATAATGACAATTCTGCACATTCTGAATACTAATCATCAAACATGAACGAGGAGAGACTGATTAGACATTTAAAATCAGAAATATATAACAAATCACTCAAGTTTCTCAAGTAAAGCCATAAGAAGCGGAGGGATGTGTCTTTGTATGTGTGCTCCTCAGCTGCAGTGCGAGAGGCGCAGAAACAGAGAAAAACTAAATAAAATATCCTAATATTATAACAGGACCTCAGTGTTCGCCTAAATATTTTCGGGGGAATTGTTACTTTACAAATTATAGACATGGCCGATTCGCACAGGATTACGATCACAGACAACCTCCGCAATTACCGTATTTCCAAAGTATAGGGCCCTATAATTTCTGCGATCACGGAATCTCGGACGGAATCGCTGAATTGGCTAATTAATGTAGCCTTCCCTTTGAAAAAAAACTGTTAACTGAAACATTAACTTAAAGCAACACTAAAGAGTTTTTGCTCCCCCTACAGGTTGGAAGTGGAATTGTCCATTACCACTGTCATAAATAACTTAGCCTACTGCAGCAAAGCTGGCTCTGATTGGATTGTAGGTCTGCCGTAAAGCAAGTTTTTGTAGTTTTCACTCGAACTACAGGACCGCGACTCGGCGGTTGGAAACTTTTTTAGTGGGGTTTTGGCTGATAGAAGGCTGCAAAGCGAAAGCGAAAGTGAAAGTGCCGTTCACCCTGTTTCGAGTGGATGAAAGACTGAAACTTTTTTGGAAACGTTATTTTAAGGGGGAAAAAAACTAGTGTTTGGTGTTGCTTTAAAGACAACGGAGAAAGACTTACAGTAACAAACAAAATGCCCCCAATAATAATTTTTTTAATAAATGCAACTTATAGTCCAGGGCAACTTATATATGTTTTTCCTCTTTATTACGCATTTTTTGACCGATGCGACTTAAACTCTGGAGCGACTTATAGTCTGGAAAATACGTTATTACAAATGACTAGAGGTCACCAGGTGACACTAATCCGGCTAATGACTGTAAAAAATGCTATTTAGTCAAAAAAAAATTCAAAATTGAGATGTATTTTAAATATTGACAACAGGTTGTACACTGAAAAAAATTATTTATTCAATGTACTCAATTTTTAGTAAGTGGTCGCAATTAGGAAAATTAAAACTTAATTAGAAAATAAATAAGAATAAATTAGAAAAACAAAAGCTTTTGTTTAAATGTAGCTTAAAAAATTTTAGTAAATTGAATGAATAATTTTTTTCAGTGTAGATTATTGAGGTCTAATTATTTTACCTACAATACATGGCCCAGCCCTTCACACCTGCTGTTTTTGTGCCTGCACAATAAACATCATAACTTGTGGAAACGTCACCATGTTTTCCTCATGCCAACCCAACTCATTAGGCTCCATGGATCGGTGACTTTCATTGCTTTCCGATGTGTTAAAATTTGCATCTTAACAACAAAAGCTATTTTTCAAGCTAGTGAAAATAATAGGTACCTCTTCGGCGTGTCAGGCATACAGTACATCAGTGCAACGAGAGGGGACTTGAATTCAGGGCGGCTCTTGACTTTAGTATTTGCATTCATTCAGTTTGGAATTGGCTTTACCTGTCTGGAGCAGAAATCCATCTCTACAGGATTTGGAGCTTCGGTTAAATGAACACTCCATAACCTTGGAACCGGTGGAATACTAATGGCTTGTGAATGCAAGTAAATGTGCACTTGCTTCTCGCCTTGTTTTAAGTAAGGTCTCCTATCTTTTTTTCATACAACAAACAGAGCACTGTGTAACACTGTTTATGTAACATACGTCCCATAAAACACCTGCAGTGAGTGAAAGGCATCTGGGTCAAAACAGATCTCTTTGAATGGTAGACAGGCATATTTAATCCGACATGAATGAGCCTGTGAAAGGTCAGTTTGTTCAATATGACATTGGTCATGTCCAGGCCCGCACAGAATCTGTGCTTTGACCTTTTCGTGTTTATTAAATATTTAGGCTAATATAATCTCAACAACATTTAAAGCATAAGCCTAGCCTCACATCTCCTTTTCAAATCCGCCTGTTTTCAGTGTGTTTGCTGAACCACCCAGGAACAGCAGAACATATTGAACAAACTGTTCTTGTATCCCTTAGAGCCTAGTTTTTGTTTGTGTCATAAAAACACTCCGACTATGGACTACAGCACATTTGTAAGGAGGTATACAGACATCTGGGCCACAAGCTTTGGCTACAATGAATTACAGCAGACAGAGAAATGTTACACTTGGTAAATGCAGGTTTAAAGCTCATGTGATATACTGAACAAACTCCACTTAGCTGGGTTTATAGCAACATAACATACATAGCTTTAGACAAAAGCACTTAACCACTACTACAGGTCTCACAGAAGCATTTTTCTGAAGCGAGCAGAGGCCAACACAACTATTTAAGTGTGTTGAATAAATTTGCAGGCTATATGAGAGGATTTACATGACAGAAGACTTCTAAACACATATGTAGGAAGAACCTAATCCAACTCTTCAACAGGTCAAAAGCTGTATTTTGTTACACTAGTTAAAAACCAAGTTGAGAATCACAGACGTTTCCACAGAAGATATTGGGTCTCATTCACTAATAATTGCTTTCGTTTTTAGTATTTATATGCACACTTGAACTTTACACCTAATTTACAACACGTGCGTGCACACGAGTTTGTTCTTAAAGTCTTACGTTAGTGAATTTGGAGTGCTCTACATGAGCGGCCGCGTGCACAAGTTTGGTAATTATTTGATATTTAAACACGCGTAACCAGCTCCATATAAGGGCTTTCTGCGGCGCTAGTCCACAGAAAATCTTTGAGCAGTTTGTCATAGAAGCCATGGTGTCCTGCAGCACTTTCATGTCGGGTGGCCCGCCTAAGGTGGGAAACCCTACCGCCTTAAATAGGCCTTTATAAAAACTGCTTAGTTTGCACACTTCGACCTTGGGCACAGTAATATTGACAGAAGTTTGAACAAAAGGGGAAGTTACTCATGTAACAGTCTTTAAATGGGGAAAACAAGGAAGTGTTTGGTCGCTCCTAAATACATCCCTGTTTGGATCCTGAATAATGAATGGGGCTAGGCTAAATGCTAACACATTCATGCTATACAAAGATTAACTGCATACATTGAAAAAGATAGGTATGTATTAATTAGTCTAAGTTGAGGTAAGAACATAGTAAAATATTGAAAAACGGTGGTGTTTTCCTTTAAACAAACAGAGACCAGAAGTTAAGTTCATCCTAGATGCAAAACGGCGACAATGCATGTGCATCCACTGAAACTGTCTATAAATGCAGCTTCACCCTCATAAAACCTTTTACAGTACTTTAAAAGACCCATCCCAAGGTCTACCTGTTCACTGTTGACTTTCATTTGACCATAATTTTCTACTTTCTACATCCTTCGCATTTTCACTGTCTGTTCCTTAGGTATCTGCGGGGGATAACCTGAGGGTGTTTTAGAGAAAGCTCATCTTTACATTCACTCTCAAATTCAAATCAATTTCTCCCCTCTCTGCTCTCAATTCTAATTGGTATTTCTCTCACACCATCACATTCAACAAAAAATGAATTTGCGCATTGATTATTACAAGGCCTGAAATCGACCGCTCTTCAGGCATCAAAGTTCTCGTATTTAATGGTTATATATTTATTTGGAGCCTGGAGGCCCTTCCTGCATTCAGCCTGAATCGATCACCTTCTCATTCCTCAATCCGGCTTTCTCGTGGGAACGCCAAGGAATTACACAGTGAGCCATTGGTTTTACTTTGCAGAGGATGTAGGAATGAGTCAGAGTGGCAGGGAATTCACAGGGTACTTATGGACTGTCATCCTGCAAGGCGAAAATAAAGAGGAGGAACAAGACAGACACACACCTCCATTCTGCATACGTTCTTCCAGAAAGCAGAGACAGTCTCTCTTTATGCATGCAGGAACGTTCAAGCATTGTTAGGTGCAACAGAAACAGGTTATCGTGCCTTCACTTCATTAAAGATTCGCTCAAGTAGATCACGTCAATTAAGGTTCTGATTGATTAGGTTGTTGGAAGCTCTAATAATGAGGAAAAGATAACACAGGTTGTAGACAGAAGTTTTTGCAAATTATTTAAAAAACATGGATTTTCTATTTACTCTGCATAAAATAGATATTGCTATCTAAAATAGATATAGATATATACCAATTATAGATCTCGGTCCGCGCGGACGTTGCCTTTTTTGAACCTCACCTGTAAGCGTAATTTGAATGCCACCGCGCAGCCTGTTCAGCCTGTTATTTTGGTAAGGTAGGTATGCGATATTGTTTTGAGATGGATTCATTCATATATTCTACTTTGTGTTGCTTACGAAATTTGTGTTTGTTTATGTATTAGCGTAACAATATAGTTACTACGTCTACACAACCGAAAGTATGCTTTAAAGGCGCTCTAAGCGAATTGAAGCGTTTTAGACCATAAAACATTTTTTGTTACATACCGGAAACATCTCCTCACTATCTGCTTGCTGCCTGTCCGCTGATCAAACTGTAAAAAAACGCGATCTCTGTAGACAGCCCAGGCTTCACAAACGGCAATATCAACAAGTGGCCAAACCTAGCATCACAAAACAAAACAAAGTATTCCAGCCAATAAACGACAAAAAGGATTTGGGGGTGGGGGTTGGGCGCGTTCATGAAAGCACGGAAGGGAGGGGGAGGGGGAGGAGTTAGCTACGCTCCGTCTGTTTGAAAACAGTTTCAAACGTCAACAATAACTAACGTCTCGCAGAACTTATTCTGATGTAAACCCGTTGTTTATGTTGGTAATTTTGGTAATGTTATTCACTTTGTACTGCAAAAGTTTTCTCAATGGTGAATGAGACATGAGATGTGGACGTCTGATCTGTGCGTGTTCATGTGTTTTGTGACTTTGGATGGCGATTTGAATGGAGGGTGGGATCGTAATTTCATTGCTAGTCGGCTACCGTTAGCATTTTTAAAAATTAGATACCCTGCCTTTAAACCCCTGCGGGCCTAACAACCGAGTCATGTGCATTACAAGTTCAGGTGCTGAAAGGAAGTCTATGCCTCACGCATTCAGGTTCCGTGCAAGAGTCCAAGACACGCGCATTACAAGTCTAGATGCGTGCGAGAAGAAATCTATGCATGTTACAAGCTATCTTGTGCAAAGTGAAGCCCACATACCCTTTCATGTGAGGAAAAGCAAGCAATGTTAGTGTGAAACTATGATGATAATAATAATAATAATTGTCATAAAAAAGCCCGCTATCGGCCATATGTCTGACTACCGTCAATAGAATCGTCTATCGGCACAGCCCTATGACAAATGGTTTAATGCTGGTAAATAAAGTACATTTGGTATGCAGATTCACCAAGATTTTTCCATCAGGCCAAGCCAGATGGACCGCCTTGCATGTAATCAGCTGGCAAATCCACTTGTCTTTCTCTTTCCATGAGAGTTTAGTCACAAGAAAACAGATCAGCACAGCACATTCTCCTTTGTCTCACAACATAATCCATGTGTTGCTATATTATTTCCCTATATTTAACCTTCTTGTCCAGTGAAAAAACATCTCTTAACTATTCAAACTACTCTCCATTTTCAATTAATTTTCTAATCTTCATTGTTGCTTCTCATTTCTCTGCTTTAATTAATTTGCCAGTCTCCAATTCATTTAACACCTTTTTAGTAATTCCTTGCTCTGCTAAAATTTTTAATTCCTTGTTCCCTTTCATCAATACCTGACTTTCCTCTTGTTCGCTGGTAAAAACACACTCAAAGACTGAAATAGATTTTATCCTGCTGCACAAATTAAGTCCCTTGGTATGAAGACAAACTTGGGGAACTAGAGTTTGAATGCATTACATTTATTTTTTTACATCCAAGTAAGACATTTCAGAGCATGAAGAAACACAAATTTTTTAACGTTCTCATAATGCAAATCTGTTCAATTCAGGATTAATATTCATTGTAATAGATGTGAACAAAATTACTTACATCTTTGGACTTGAATAACACATAATTGCATTTTTTTTTACTAGAAATTGAGTAAAAACCATGAAAACAGTAGCCTTTTTTCCAGATATGGTGATTGTTAGGGGTACTGATACGATATTGATTTTCTCCGCCAGTGATGCAATATTTGCTAATACATCAAACACTTCTTCGATGCAATTACGATTAGGTGCGATTCGATTACTTTATCAATATTTTTATATTATGTGCCTAGTTAAGCAGTTTTATTCTTAATCATTTACAAATGCAACCAAAATATATAACAGAAACATTTAATTAAACTTTGAAATATCTGCCCCAATTGGAACATTTACAAAAACCAACTAACACAAAATACACTTTTTTAAATAAAATAAATAAATAAATAAATAAAGAGGAAATAAATGTCACACAAACACAAGCTTATGATGGCAAGTCTTTCAGTATTTTGTGCCAAAATGTGCAATAATGACAATCGCTGAAATAGTTGTAGAAAAAATTTACTTACTAGCAGACGGAAATAAACAAAAATGTGTGCATTGATTTTATGTGTGGCATCGATGCAACCTGTCGTAAGAAATTTAATCAATGTATCGATCCATATCAATGTATTTTTACACCCCTAGTGATTGGTGTATAACCTACATACAGGATGTGTTTTTCCTTTCAAAAACAGCTAAAGAGGCAAATAAAAGCTGGAAACTGTACATATAACACTGTACATAGGTCATACAATGTTTCTAAAAGTTAACTACTAAAAATGTCATATACACAACCACTAATAATTTACATGCCAACATTTAAAAATGTATGCACTGATCTGAGAATCTCTGAAAGCAAAGCTATATTTAAAATAACAAGTCTTTATACATAGCCTGCCAGAGTAGACATTTTTTGCTGTCAGCAACTGTGCTCTGTGTGCGACCTTGTTTTGCTGTGTGAGTTTTGTCTGTTTTTTTATCATTAATAGGATATATGTGACTTTAATGAGCTGCAGGAGGAAGCCCTCCCCCCTGCACTTGGTAGGTCATTGATCACACCAACCAATGCCTTCGTTTTCCATGGAAGCCATTTGTCAAGATGATAATTTGCTCTGTAGCACAGGAGATTGTGCACTAAACATAAAAAAATGTTGCCACTGTTTTTCCCACCCGGTCTTGTTTTATCTAATAGCAGAGCTGAACACAAATGGTCGGGCCTAATATTAAAGAAACGGTCCATAATGGTCCATTGCGCTGTCACCTCTGTAATTTGATTTTCTGCTTAAAATCAAAACTTTACGTCTGAAAACACAGCACAGTCACATTTACATTCATAGGGCACTAATACCTGTAAATTGTACCAATTCTACACTTTATAATAGTTGTAAAGTCTACCCAAAGTCCCGGGAATAAAACTTGGTTCACTCAGTGGACATCTTGGCTATGCTCCCCAGACAGCTATATAACATCACAATTGGCATGCAATTACAGATCCTATCTATTTGAATGGGGAAAAACACAATCTCTAACTGCAGTCTAAGTGTACGTTTCAATAACATATGTCAAACCACCAATAAAATCTAACAACAATGGCATCGTAAATTCTGTTGCTCAAATTAGAACAACCTAATTTTCAGGTTGGCGCAGCATGCAACAAAAGACGGGAGTGGCTTTCCTAATAAAGCGATTAGCTTCCTTACTGATAGACAGGACTTATTTTTTTACAACCACGAAATGAAGGGTTGCATTTATCCAATTAGTGAATAATAGTAAATTAGTTTAATCACACAAACAATGGTGGTCTTGACACAAGAGTATATCAATTGCTTTCTTTTAATAAAGATGATTTACATTAACATTTACACATTTATTCAGAAGATGCTTTCATCCAAAGCGACTTACAAATAAGAGAGCATTTTCTCAATAAAGTTTAGTTTACAAAGCCATGTTTACAAGTATGACTAGAGGTTATAGCTAAGAAAGATGAACAATAGAGGCTTTTTGGTCAAAGGGTGACAGTTAGGGGTTACTCAGGTGAATGGTAAATAAACTTATAACGTGTACCATAAGGTCATGTACTGTAAATGCATACAATGGTCAAATGGTACAATGGCATAGAAAGGCCATAAACAGATCAGCACAGGTAGTTTTTTGCTCATTACCCTGATTTGTGTGCATGTAAACACCTGGCTTTACTAGCGTTCTTGAACTTTTGTTCATACCTTCCCATATAAAAAATAAATGTCACAAATAGAAGCATGGAGTAATGCATAAAAGTCTGTAGTAGGCCTATAGCTTTAACGTCGTGCAAATGAGCGGTAAAAACATGAGCGCACATTTCGTTTTTTGTCACGGGTGCCGTGTTTTGTCCATTTCCGCGTTCAGCGCTGATCGCCCAAAGTTGAAAAATTTAATCCAACTTTGGGTGGCGCTCAGCACAATGTTACTTTTCACTCAGCCATCCAATCACAGTGGAGGAGGGGCAGGACACATACCACAAAAACTGGCGCATCGTAGCACGAATCAGAAGTATCATAGCACCAAACACCCCATAAATACGCAATTGCACACTTGTGGGCTCGTGATATACTCATCTTTCAACATGAAATAGAACTCATTTGCAGGTCGCACATGTGCAAGAACTTCCCAAAAATTTGATGAAAAATGTGACCATTCAGTCGCAGTCGCAGTCTGGAGCCCTGTATAATAAGCAGATTGTGAACGCATAATGTGAATGCATTCATTGTCCAAAATGCCCTGGATTACAATTCAGCTGGTCATCAAACATCACCACCAAGGTTCTCCAGATGGTTGACCACAAAAAGAAAATTATGCTTCAGTGGCTAATAACTTAGATGAACTGGCATGAAGAAATAACTAGCTTACTGTAAACCACAAGTGAACAAAAATTGACAAAAAGTGAGTTTAAAATCATTTCAAAAGCGGCACATTGTGTGGCAGCCAAGGGTGCCGCACAAGCCCTGAAAAGTGAACCCAAAATGTCTCGATCACCCCCCAGTATAGGTCATAAACCCCGCCTCCCCCATGTTATTCAATGGGACTTGAGACCAACTAAACAATTTAATTACACTTCAATTATAATTTTCCTGAAGTAGGTTTCTGTCATTTACCATAGTTTTTATCACGCTGATGTAAATTCAAGTGTTTGTTTTTTTAAATAAGTTGTTTTAAATAAAAACCGTGGTGTCATGTCACGATTGAGAGCTGTGATATGCACATTCTTCGAGAGCGAGGGCGGGGCCTTAATTTTGCGGCTTTACTTCCTGCTCACTACTGCGCAGGACTGGTCCCGAAATCGCTACTGCACAGACTCAAGACCCAAGAGAGCAGTGCCGTATCGGGACACTGCCGGCTTCACTTTTCACCAATGGAAGAGAGCGAACGGGCGTCGGCCATCTTTTTTTACAGTCTATGGTTGCAGCTTGTATGTTTCTTTTAACACACATTCTTGTGAAGACACTCAATTTTATTGACCCTCTCCTAACATAACTCTCCTCTAACATAAGCAATACTTCTGCCCTTGACCGCTGCCTAGAGCTCCTTGTGTGTTTGCAGCTTTGCGTTCTGAGAGCAGGGCTCTCGTTTGTTATCATCACACCGACAGAGGTTGACTAATTAAAGAGCCCTGCTCTGATACCTGGACATGACACCAACCTGGTGCCAAGTTTAAAGGTCATGCAGCCACTGAAAATGTACCCTAGGGCCACCTTGCATTGCTACACATGTAGCACATCAAACTTCTCTAATTAGCAGAGAGCCTGAGAGCAGCGATGATTTAGTGTGCGTGTTTGTGTGTACCTGTGTGTTCTTCTTGTCATTTTGCGGGCACAAGTGTACTTCTCAGCTGCCGGCTTGTCAATTCGATACGCATTTAGTACATTAGCATGCACACTTGTGTTTGCATGTGCGTGCGGATAGAACGTATCTAAATGACTTTGTGTGCAATTGTGTGTACCATTAGACGGGACAGCTGTAATGAGCTTGGGTTGCTGGCATTGCCACTGCTAAAGCTGAGAGCGTTGCCTGCTAATGGGGCTGTGCAGATGCAATCAAAGCCCAACCGTGTGTTACTGAGTCATTCTCACCATTTGTATCCACACGCTTCATACTTATTCTGTTTGCTTGTTTATACCTATCTGAGCCACTCAGAAGACTCCCTACAAATTCAGGATTCATCTTCTTCCAGATTTGGCATTTTCCCCAGAAACATCATCTCACGTGATTGACTTGACTTTCCAGTGAAATTTCAAACAGATTTCGTGAGCAAGGTTTCTCACCGCATCCACGAAACCTCTTTTATCACTCAACACTTTTATCTGCCTCGGCATTGCGAGAGCAAGCTTTGGGCCTGTTACGCTTTGTGCCTGCATTAGCCCACGCAAAAAGCTCAACCGGCTTCACTGTCAACTTCTCTTTGAACGTCCTGGTCTGGACCAAATGTTACACTTATAGATATAGCAAAGCAGGGTGTCAACTTGGTCTGTGACGACCCGCTGGGCCATTTCCCTGGCCACAAACATTCCCGTGCCCTTGAGGGGCTCATGGGAACCAGTCGGTAAGGAGATTGTTGCTCCAGTTTGTACCATGCCTGCATGCGCTTTTGAGCAGCGTGTGGCCCGGAGCTTTAAGCCTCTCAGGACTGATCTGGGATCAGTATTCATGCCGTAAGGCCTCAGCGGGTTCCACAGCTACCTGCAATCTGGGTCAGTTTACGCATTATTTTACAGATCTTTTCCCAGTGTGGGAGTAGAAATAGGCTCAATATTAACAGAAATATGCAGGTACCGATGTTCTTGCACAGGGTTCTGAAGACGCACACAACTAACAGAAGTATTCATCAACTGTAGAGGCAAAACATGCACCACAGAAACACAAAAACACATCACCTGTTCTCACAAATAGGTTTTTTCACTACCACATTCTGTCTCACACCTGCCAGGACTAATACAAGTTAACTCAAGTATATTTTGCAATTCTCTTTTCATTCACACACACACACACACACTTGTCATTTTGCCTACTGCACACTGTAAAGTGAATCAAGCACCTAGCATATTGTTATTATAACTATCAATGTAAGGTACGATAAAAAACATTTTAGAGCCCACTTTTTATTTCTACATACAGATAAACAGACATCTGTAGACATCCACCCAAAACTTGTGTTCAAAGACAAAGCATAATTAAAGGTAAAGCATATAAGCATCAACAGAATGTGACACACAGGAAAACGTGTGACTGCTGTGCACTTTGAAGATGTTGCGGTTAAAATAATGAGGCACTGGGTATTAATGAGGCTCTCACACAAACACATACACACTAACTCGATGACACACTTAATTGCCACTGCAGCTGGTGCTTGTAGGGCTAGTAGTGTGCACCAGAGGTTTGAGAGTAATGCCAAAGCCATGTTTGGAGGCACAGTGCACCCTGGCATCCATGCCATGTATTTTGACTCCTCATTTAAACTGGGTTATTTCCATACTATTTCTATTAGAGATAAAGTGATGCATTTCAATCACAAGATGAAAGTGGGAATAATATAGCGAAAAAGGAGTGAAAGTGATCAGAATCACAAGAGGAGCGGGTGAGCAGAATACAGTCAGGAGAAAAGTGGATGAGATGAATGCAAATAGACATGGCGAAGGTGGAGGAGCTGCTGGCTCTCCTTTTTATCAAAGAAGAGATAACTGTGATTAATCTTAAGATAATAACACTTAAGGCACAAGACTTCTCATTCATCACCATAACGCCTTGTAATTACAGACAAAAGAAACTAAAATGATGAAAGGCTGCAGTACAGAAGCCATATAGACAAGGGGACGGGGAAACATTCAAAGAAAGAAACATCTAGGATTTCCTTTTTAAATAGAGGAAAGAAAGCCATGAGCACCATATCCTCACAGACTATTTAGCCATCCAGTCTGTCAGGAAATGTGAATTATCACCTGTCACCACACAAACCACAGAATCCAGTTGTGTGACAGCAAGAGAAATAAATCGGTTTGGAGGTAGAAGTAAACATGACTCTATCACGACACTTTATCAACAACGTTCTCAAAATGCGTGGCACGTGACCAGACAATCGTCAGTTAAATCAAAACTCTTGTCAGTTTTATGTGTGCGCGCGTGACCTGTCAAAAGACGATCTCCGGGTAATACATTACGCCAAAATCAAACGTAAGAAGCTGTTTTTTTTTTTCAGTAAAACATAAATATGACTTATTTTACAGTAGCCTACTTGTGATATTAAAAAGATCATCAAAATAATAATTACAGTATCAACAAATGGGCAATTAAAAATGTTATTTGAAATAACTACATTTAAATGCATTAAATGATTCAAGAATTTGGGTGATAATCATAAAATGACAAACATAAATATGTCCCTAAAAGCAAAAAAATAGATTATTTGTAAATTGAACCATTAACATGACCTGAACACATCCAGGACAGGTTCTGTGAGTCACCTGTTTCCTTTTCTCTACGTATCACCCGACGTACGGCCGATCAATCTCTCCACGTCCGCCGTCCACAGATCAAACAAAACTTACAAACGCACTTACTGTATGTTTGAGCTGTTCCAGTACACGGCGTGTCGGTTGTTTCCGTGGACCTGGCGCGAGTTCATCCACGCGAGCGCGAGGAGGTTGAGGCACACCGCCGCGAGAGCCATTATTATATCCCTCTGTTCCCTCGCACCCTCTGTATCTTCACCGTATTCGACTCTTAGTCCACCAGTCCCGCGCAAAACTAACGTTTTTATAACATTCCTGCGACTCTGCAAGCGGTCGGTCGGTCGCAAAGCGTTTATATCTCTTTGCCGTGCCGCAGTGTGGTTTAGTTTGTTAGTCAGATCCTCGCGCTTTCCCCAATATAACTCCACGGCAGTGAAGCGCTTATCCAAGGCATCCTGGACAGCTCTGTCGGAATTCACCGAAGGAAGTTACAAAATAATTCTTCATTGAATAAAAACATCTAAAAGGAAACAAAAGTGGTACGATTAAACGATATATAAGAAGCGCACGCTGCCACTGGCTTCTGTCCGTTTGCTTAGATGAATTGGATACCGTTGACTGACTGAGGTAAAATCTAAACGACTCTGACAGTGTAAAGATACCCAGAACTTACAAAGCCGGTTACAGAATGTAAATTAGGGTCTTTAACATCTCTTATTTCTTCTGACTATACGCGGACACACTGGTAAACAGTAATATAAAAGTAAGGCGATCGTTGGTGTCCTTAAACTTAAGATGCGCTTTCTCCTCAGCCTGCATCCGCGCTGTGTGATTGACGGGAGGCTGTGTTAACGGCCACACCCCCGCCTCTCACCTACGCTATTTGGTAAATGTAAATAATTGCATTTTTTTAACTGCTTATTAGAGTGAAAGAGTTGTTTTGCATCGGTAATCGATTTTTTTCTCCCTCAGTAATAACTTTGTTTTTTGTCAGAGTTTGAATTTGATATGCATCAAGGGGCTATACACTATAGTGGCGTGTAGCTGTTTAATAATCTGAAACAAGATGCTGAACCAGAGCACATCAAAGCAGCACGTCTAGATCTTTAAAACCCATTGAAGTCTAAAAACAGTTTGCTGAAGTGGTACTGTCATACAGCTGCCTTAAATGTGTCTCACTGTCATGGGTGGCTTTTGATTTAGCATGCATGTTTAGTTGCATGGCCAAACACACTAATAATAAGTTTGCGATTTGGACAGAAAGTTGTTGTCATGTCAAGTAATTTTTGCAATTTCAATTTCAGTGCACTTCGTGAGGTCTGGTTTATATATACACATTTGAAAACAAAGCAGTGATGTATGACTAATGGGTCTATCCATATCTCCTGCTCAGGAGCATATTGTCATTCTCTGCATCACTCTTTCCCTCTCTGCCATTTTTTCAGTTCTTGCACCTCTCCTCTGTTGTTTTTGTCAGGGATGGTGCCTCTCTTGTGTCCCCTCCAGGCATGTTGCTGTGGTGACAGCGGCAAAAGAGATGAGAGAGATGGAGAACTATTACTTCTTTAACTCCATGTATCTGCCATCCTTGCACTTGTCAATGCATGCAATGCCACGTCAATGGCCTCTGTTGTCAATCACATCCATTTTTTCTCTCTCTCTCTTTCTCTCTAGCGTCTGTTTCTCATCCAAAATTACACTGTTTCACTTGTGGTACCCCAGGTCTTTGGGTTACAATATTCTCACTTTATCTTCCTGTTGGAAAAAATCTTTTATTTCTGAAACTCAGCAATACTGTAAAAAATAGTGAAAGTAACAGCTATGCTAGCGTTGGGGAAAATATAAATGTTTCATGATATTTTTTTCTTCATCAATACGGTTTCACTAGTTCACCTGCGCATTCAGTCTTAATGATTAATGGTAAACGAACTGGGCTTGGTGTCCTCGAAGGGAGCTCTGAACCTGAGCTCTGAACCTTCAGAGAGAGCGAACTTGAAGCCGGGGCTCAAGCCCCAAGTTCAACCCCCTCTGCAGCAGAACTGCACAGAGGAATAAAGAAAGAGAGCAGTGAAGGAGGAGATAGAGAGAATGAGGATGCCGGAAGAATTGCAGCTGGACGGAGAGGCCTGGAGACTGCCTTATATACGCTCATAATGATTGACAGGCCTGAATGTTTAAGCTCCTCCCGAACCTACGTTTAGAACTATCATGCCAAGAATAAATATGTTTTGCTTAATTACATTAATTATTTTGTTAGAACAGAGAGAAACAAAGAGTAAGAGATCACTTATACAGTATCATAGTTTTAAATAACTAGATGCTAACTGTCTTGTTAAACCATGACTGAGATTTGATATAATATTGTGTCCCTGCAGACCCTTACCCCCTGGTGTGTGATGGACACCCATCCTGTCCTGTCAAAGACTTCTGAATCTTTTTTTTAGGTAAGGTTGCATCTCTGCATGTTTACATACCGCACAAGTTGCATGGCTTTTATTTCGTTGTCTATAATCAGATACAGTTTTGAATGATGGCGCGATGCTGATGTGCACATTGTGGCTCAGGCGTTGCTAGGCAGCGGGAGACATTAGTAAAACTAGGTTGTTTCTGTTTGCTTTCGTATGTTGGTTGTGATTAATTCATGAGTAGTCCTGCTATGGGCACATTGATTATCCAGATAATCCATTATCATCAATCTGACTCGCTGCAGTCATGTATCCTTGTTTGGTGTTTAATTGCTTTTCCCAAGGTTTTTATTCTCGGGGCATACAAGATCACACGAAGATGGGTGCGTTCTGCTCTCTGTTCTCCGCCTCCTCTGTTAGCTGTCCCTCATTCATCTTTTTCCAGTGAAGTAATTCATTAATCTTCCCATATTCTTCCCTGTGTCTGCTGTCACGCCATTTATCTGAACATTTCAATCTCGAGCATGTTTTATTTACTTAATATTATTGCTGTAATGCATTTATTGTCACAATCAAGTATTTTTTTTATATTCCACAGAGCTTAATAGAGTAAAATTAATTAAAACGTTTATTTGCCCAGTGCAGGAGATCAAATCGAGCTTTATACTTTTGTGTTTGCTGTCGTTTTTTCCATGTTTTTACGTTGACATCAGCCACAGACACCTTGACTTAAGGCTACATGCTTACATTTACATCTTACATCTTGGGTTATATCTTTTAGCTGTGGATTATGGACATAATCGAATTTGTGAAGCCAGCAATACATTTTAGCTCAATGAAAAGCATTTTCCCTTTAACTTGTTAGCTTACCAACCATACATGACAGTACTTACACTTACAGAACCTTCAGTGAGTAAAGAATTAGTGTCATGATAACAAAATGCGAATTCTTGTTATGGTAAATCAGTTTGTGTCAATCGTAAATATTCAATTTCTTAAAGGGGCCATGGCATGAAAATCTGACTTTTTCCATGTTGTGCTATGATTGGGTCCAGTGCTTCTATCAACCTAGAGAATGTGAAAAAGATCAACCCAGTAACTTAGTTTTGCTAAACCATTCTCTACAAGCACATGAAAAAATAGGTTGTTGAAATTTGGCCTCCTTATGATGTCATAAGGAGCTCTTATTATAATAATACCATCATTTAATCTGCTTTAATTATCAGAGAAAAAGAGAGAGAGGGAAAATAATCCACAGCACAACTTAGTTTCAATTGCAATAAACCACCATCCTTGTGATCAGTGTTTGAATTTCAGCAGCTCATTTGGATTTTAAAGGACACACCCAAAACGGCACATTTTTGCACACACCTACAAAGTGGCAATTTTAACATCCTATAATCAATTATTTATATGGTATTTCGAGCTAAAACTTCATATATGTGCTCTGGGGACACCAAATATTTATTTGACATCTTAAAAAAGTATTGTGCCATGGCCCCTTTAAATGTACCCCTATCAAAGCGCAAGCATCTTCTGATTCATTTGCTTTTAGCTGGTCTGTGTGTGTGTGTTTGTGCCATCGTTAATGCAATTGATGCTGTTAAGATGCTTGTGCAAGTATTGTGGATTACGTGTTTGACCGCAATGGCCCATGATTCTGTCCATGAATTTAACTGCATCTGTACTATTTACGTCCCTATAAATAAATTGTTGAAATGATGTACACACATTTTAAAGTAAGGAGCAAGTAAATGTGCACTCTCTCTCTGCAAATGTCCACATGTGTGTGTTTGTGTGTATCTGACTGTAAGTATATCAGTAAAGCGGGCGGGTCTGAACTCCAGGTGGGCCTCTACTGTTTGTACCCTTGAGCAGCTACTTAACCTGATTCGCTTTAGTGCCGCCCCAGCTGTACTAATGGCTAATGTGATTGTGGAAACAGAGGCCTTGAATAAAGGCATCTGCCAGGCAAATCGCTGGTAATATTCTGCAGTGTCACGACTTAAATGCTGATTTAGATTGAGGAATGAAGGAATAAAAGAGACGAAGAAAATGAGAAAAAGAAAGATGTACCGAGACATAAAAATTTTATTAGAGAGATGGATGACAAAAGAAAAGGGGACAGAGGAAAGAGACAAGTCAAGAAATAGGCCGCAATAAAAAATGTGGTAAGAAATGGCCAGAACAAAGAAGATGAAGTTGATGAAATGACATTGACAGTTGAAAACAGAATAACAAAACAGAAATTAAAGATATGAAAACAGTTGTCATCGCTCTTTACGGTTTCAAATACTGTTGTCTTTACATTCAGTTTTTTTATAGCCCGCGATAATGAATACGATATCGCAAAGCTCGTCAGTGATCTAGTATGGCTTTGTGTAGTAAATGCCAGTCATGTGTGATTTATTGTGCAGGCCTAATATATATTTAGAAATTTTGTGTTTTTTCATGTAAAGCTGCTTTGAGACAATGCAACATTGTAAAAGTGCAAATTAAATTAATCTGAATGAAACCTTCATTTTAATTAAGTTATAATGTGTTAATTGTATAAAACTTTCTGTGTTATAAAATCACCATTCTTTATATTCGCTTTAGTTGTTTCGAGTGTTATCCAAAGCAACCCCAAGAATAAAAATGTAGGTTTTGATGACTTCATGCAGACAATACAGTCAAATGTATTAAAATGGTATCAACCCCAATCAATGACTGTGTGAGCGCAGCCAAACGAAACTCAGTATTCGACAGGTGGGATAGTTTATTCAATACTGTAGGCCCATCCGAGATGACTGAGCAAGGTTTGCAAAATGCTGACTCAAAGCGGATCATGCAGTCCAATAGGAAATCATGCTTTGACAGACATAAGGTGCCAAGGCATAGGACATCAAGGCCAGGGATAAACTTGCATTTAGTGACTTGATCTTGAGGATATTAAAAGAAAACAGAGATACCAAGTGGACAAATGTGTGTGATTGGTGTGTCAAAGGCTGAAAATGTGTGTGGAGTTTATTTTTATAGTTTTAAAGAAATAAGAGGAAGCAATAGATTGAAGCGGGGATAGTTGACATGTTTGAGATTGTCTTTTTTATAAACTCATTTATTAAGAGCTCAATTTGTGTAAAGGCTGTTCTACTTAATATGCCATGGTCTCGCTCTTAAAACTAATTAAAAACTAAAAGCCAGAAAAGAGACCAAGAAGAAAATTACATTATCTAAAATACGATTTAAGTCAAATTGACAGGGAAACACATATAAGCCAAATTTGATCCGATTGCAATAACAATATTCTGAGTTTGATGTAAAATAACAAGTAATTGCTTTGTTCCTACCAAAGCTGCCAATTCAAAACTGGTGATACTTTAAGCGTAATTTCACCCCCGAATTAAATTTTGTCATTAATTACTCACCCACATGTCGTTCCACACCCGTAAGATCTTCATCCATCTTCGAAACACAAATGAAGTTATTTTAAAATGAAAATACTTTCGAAGCCCCCATAGACAGCAATGCAGCTCACAACTTTTAAGGCCTAGAAATGCAGTATTAAAGACATAATTAAAATCTTTATTTCCAATATTTAGTTCATGAAGCAATGACAATACTTTTGGTGCTCAGAAAAGTGTCCGATGCATATTAGCAAAACCAGCACACGCATGTGCTTTAAATGACAGCCAGAGACATATTATACACAGATGCCACATTAACGGTTCACATCTACTGAGTGGTCAAATGAGGCCACTATATATAAATACACTCACCTAAAGGATTATTAGGAACACCATACTAATACTGTGTTTGACCCCCTTTTCCCCTTTAGAATTCTACGTGGCATTGATTCAACAAGGTGCTGAAAGCATTCTTTAGAAACGTTGGCCCATATTGATAGGATAGCATCTTGCAGTTGATGGAGATTTGTGGGATGCACATCCTGGGCACGAAGCCCCCGTTCCACCACATCCCAAAGATGCTCTATTGGGTTGAGATCTGGTGACTGTGGGGGCCATTTAAGTACAGTGAACTCATTGTCATGTTCAAGAAACCAATTTGAAATGATTCGAGCTTTGTGACACGGTGCATTATCCTGCTGGAAAGTAGCTATCAGATGATGGGTACATGGTGGTCATAAAGGGATTGACATGGTCAGAAACAATGCTCAGGTAGGCTGTGTTATTTAAACGATGCCCAATTGGCACTAAGGGGCCTAAAGTGTGCCAAGAAAACATCCCCTCACCATACACTACCACCAGCCTGCACAGTGGTAACAAGGCATGATGGATCCATGTTCTCATACTGTTTACGCCAAATTCTGACTCTACCATCTGAATGTCTCAACAGAAATCGAGACTGATCAGACCAGGCAACATTTTTCCAGTCTTCAACTGTCCAATTTTGGTGAGATCGTGCAAACTGTAGCCTCTTTTTCCTATTTGTAGTGGAGATGAGTGGTACCCGGTGGGGTCTTCTGCTGTTGTAGCCCATCCGCCTCAAGGTTGTGCATGTTGTGGCTTCACAAATGCTTTGCTGCATACCTCGGTTGTAACGAGTGGTTATTTCAGTCAAAGGCATTTTTGCCCACAGGACTGCCTCATACTGGATGTTTATCCCTTTTCACACCATTCTTTGTAAACCCTAGAAATGGTTTTGCGTGAAAATCCCAGTAACTGAGCAGATTGTGGAAAACTCAGACCGGCCCCTCTAGCATCAATAACCATGCCACGTTCAAAATTCCTTAAATCACCTTTCTTTCCCATTCTGACATTCAGTTTGGAGTTCAGGAGATTGTCTTGACCAGGACCACACCATTAAATGCATGGAAGCAACTGCCATGTTGTTGGTTGATTAAATGATTGCATAAATGAGAAATTGAACAGGTGTTCCTAATAATCCTTTAGGTGGGTCTATGTGGCTGACTCACAATGCATGTGTTTAACGTATGCATGTACTGCTTTCGTGAATAACCAATACTTTAAATCAGCTGTATTACTGATACCCAGGGCTACATCTTTAGTTCCTCTTTAAACTACCAAAGATTTAGTTGTGTACAGCAAACCAAATGCACAATCCACATACTGGTCAATAACTGGCCTCGTACCAACCATCTTCTCTGACCAAGCAGCAATCAGGCCAATCGATTAAGGAAGTAATTAAGTAGGATGCCCAATGAATCCATGGGTGGTCATCGCTTGTTTTGTTTCTCTCTGAACATTTTCGTCTTTCTCCACACCTCTCTTATTATCTCTTACACTGCGTTGCCTGCTCTGATAAGATAAGCAGTGTTGTCCTTAAGGATTTAAAGACATTTGAGTTTGGCCTCGCCTAAGCCACTGGTCTAGGAATGACTTTGCTGAGCTCGACTCGCTGTTTAGTCTGAGATTAGTTTGAGAGTGACTGATGACTCTTACTGACTGATGAGGCCATGCTAATGTACCACCATGCACTAATGTTGATTTGTCTGCTCAGAAAGATCTAAGGGAAAATGTCCTCATCTGACGTTGGACACAACACAGATCTGCCATCTTTTTATGTGGTTTAACTTTGCATTTTAAAAGAAAACATTTAAAGTTATAACAAAATCCTTTAAGGAAGTTATGTCACTCCGCAGCCATATTTGCAATCTTTCCAGGTCTTGTTAAGAACAAGACAAACAAGACTTGTCGATTCTGGGCATGCACAAAGTTTTTCTCCTAGAGGATTCCAATTGATGATCTTTTTACTGTGAGGCGAGACTAGAGCAGCCATTCTGACTGTTGCAATCCCCCCCATTTATATCAATACCAGTGACGCATAAATATCTTTGGTAATAAGCACTGTTATAGACGGTTTCATCGGACGCACGTGATACACGTCTGGATCCGAACCTTACTTCTGGTTTCGTTTTTTTAATGGTCTGACTAGTTGCTAAACTGATCTCCTGAACAAATGCCTCGTCGAAAATAACAAATGTTTTGGTTTCCTAGCTAATCTATCTGTTGTTTTTTTGCTTGTTATATAAATAAACTACGTTTAAAGAACTTTGTTGTTATTTATTCTTAGCGGAGTTTACCGGAAGTTGCGTGCGGACCGCGACAGCCGCTTGTTTATGTTGTTACTGCTGAAACGGTCTATAGTTAACCGAGTAAACCAATTTTGCTTTTGATTTGCTGTATAAAGTTCTTAAGTGCTAAATTTATAACCTATAGACGGTTTTAACAGACGCACGTGCGGTGACGCGATTATGCGTCTAAATGTAACTTTACTTCCGGTCAGGAATAAATGATATAGTGACTGTATTAATACATATTAATTCCTTTTACATTTAAAATACACTAGTCAACATTTGAAGTGGATCAAAACTTTTCCTAAAAGTTTTCTTAAAAACAATATCCAATACCCGTTCTTGTTTTAGGACAAATTTGATGAATGTTTGTGATCCACTTCAAATGTTGACTAGTATATTTGACAGTGATTAATAAACACAAATGGAATTGTTTAAGTTCTGTGCAAACTTTTTCATATTTTCTATTATATGGAACCGGAACCGGGAATCATTAGGCAGAACTGGAACCGGAATCAGAACTAGAAAATTTCTTAGGATAACCAACCCTAGTTGCTAAACTGAACTCTTGAAGAAATACTTCGTCGAAAATAACACATTTTTAGTTGCCTAAAGACGAGGGAAGACAGCAATCATAGATCCCACTAGACAGTCTCTCGTTGATTCAACGCATAATCAGCCAAAGTCTGCATAATTATGCGGGGGGGGGGGCACATTTTTTAAATATGCCGCACTTTTGCTGCATAAATTGCAGATTTCTACTCGCAAAATATGTGGGGCTTGCATGATTTCATAATCCCAGCATTTCTTAGCAGAAAGTTGAAAAATTCGGAAGTGACGTAATTTCGCGACGTGAACATCAATGAAAAGCTGCAAACAGTTTTTGCAAGTTCCCCCTATTTTGGCAAGTTTCCGCAATTTAATTGCAAAAAAATTGCATAAATATCCCGCATATTTCATTGCAAGATAAAGGATTTTTGCCCGCAACAATCACAAAAAAAAGATTCTGGAAGGACTGGCTAGATTACCCGTTTGGCAGCCAATCTGTAGTTAAAATTACATACATTATATAGTACACATTTTACACAGTAACGTTAGCTAAGTGCAGTTTTTTTATGCTTTAGCTATGATTTGAACTAAGGTAATATACGTGTTGTTTATTAAGCTTTTTATCAGCAAAAAACTATTGTTAAAGAAATAATAAATAATAAATATTGATTCTTTGTGGAGTTTCCAGAAGTTACGTTTGTTCAACGAAAGCTGTTTGTTTATGTTGAGATGGCTGAAACAGTCTATAGTCGAGTTGTTTTCAACAGTCTTCAACCTTCATGTATTACACTTCTTTTAGTGACTTAGAAAATAATTTTGGAGACACTAAGATGATTTTAGTATGCATTTTACTGGGCAAAGTAAAATGTCTACCAATCTTTGCAGGGTAAGTGCCAGGAAAGACGACTGGTACTGTATGAGTCATTATAATTATTGTACAACAGAGGTTAATTCAATGAGATACGAGAACAAAAAGCTATTAAAGTAATGGCTTCTTTGTGATGTCATAGACGGGTGATAGTGATTTAAGACCAGATAAAATGCTGCTTCAAGTTGTTAAACTCTGATTAGATTTTATACTGACAATATTTAACTTTATAGTCACCTACAGTAAAGTTGACCTTTAAATGTGTGATGAAATGGAAAAAGTCAATATAAAAGTTCAAAATTTTGAGTTTATGTGCAATTTGTAATTACAAAGGCTAAAATATTTGCCAGCACAATGAAAAATCTATAGACAATCAGCTACAAAGTTTAAGTGTGCATTAACCAATATTATTCTCCGATGTTTGCCTTTGACCTGTATATATTTTAGTTTGCTATATTTTTTAACTTCAGTATAAACGTGATTCCAAAGGTTCAAGATAATATAATGGTGCTGTTGACCTTTTTTCTCGGGTATGGGGAGATGAACGCAGATGGGAGGTAGCGAAAGGCTCCCACACAAGATTTAGAGGTAACACAGGGGATCAACAGAACCCTGAGGGAGAATAGATGAAATGTCACATTGGCTATCAGCGAGAGGGCTCACTTTGTGTTGGTGAGTGTCTGTGTGTGTAGAAAATGTGCTCCTTGAGACATAATACTTCATTTGGCTTTTTTATAGGTAAGTGATGATATTAACGTCTGTGTCTGGAAGAGCAAGAAACTCTTTTTTTACCTGGGACATATGGTCATCTGCGTGTGTTTTCAAAGATTACATTCATTTGCACCAACACAGTGTGCAGAGGGCAACTCATCGGCCCTTGCCAAAGAAGAAAGGAGAATTCAATGGGTGTTGATTACGGTGGGCATAACAGGTTGCCCCCTTCTGACTTCATCAGTGTGTGTATATGTGTGTGTTCGTATACATGCGCCCTAAAGGTGACCTGCCTCTTTCATCCCTCATAACCGTGTAAAACCTCATTATCATCAAGCTACGGCAGGCTTTTATGATTTATTGTGGTTTAAAGTTGACATGAAACGATATTCATAACCTGTTGACATTGACATATTTCTTAGTGAAACGACTAATGAAAATGCATGGATGTGCATTTAACATATACTACTTGAGCAGTTCTTGACTGATGTTTTATATCATAAGGAGAGTGTATATGTAAAATAATTGAAATAATAATGTTAAATTAACTTGGGTAGACTTTACTAGTTAAGAAAGCTCCTGATTTTTCTTAATCTGTATTAAAATTGAAAATATGGCATATTACTGAATATTTAAGTTGGGTAAACCAGGGGTTTTCAAATGTATGATTACAAGGACCCCTATATATGATGAACCATTTTGTGAGGGACCCATTTATCAAGCTATATTTTTTTGTGTATAACAAATATAATTGGCTACACTTAGAACAGCGGCAGGCAACGTTGGTCCTGAAGTGCCAATGTCCTGCAGATTTGATCTCCAACCCTAATAAAACCTTGCCTACCTGTAGTTTTCAGGTGACTCTTCTGACCTTGATTAGCTATTTCAGGTGTGCTTGATTAAAGCTGGAGCTAAACTCTGCAGGACATCGGCACTCCAGGACCGACGTTGCCTACTGCTGAGTTAGAATAATGCTACATTTTCAATTCAAATTTATTTGTACTGCAGCAACTTTGACAAAAAATATTATTTCATAGCAGCTTTACAAGGAATTCTGCTTTACAAACCCCAGGGAGTTACAAACCCCAGGGAGGTAAACACACTAGAAAGATAAAAAACAAATTTAGTATAAACTATTTATAAATGTATCTGGTACGAAATGAAATATAAACATAATTTTGAAACCTAAAATAAAAAGCTTAAGTTTGCCTTTTTGTCTTTTTTTATTCTCCTATAGAACCTCCTGGGAGTCCCGGGACCTCAGTTTGAAAACCCCTGGTGTACAACTACTTGGCCGAAAGGTTGAGTTGACAAGATAAAACTAGGGGGAATTATTTTTGTTGTTGTTTTTGTTGCACAGGTTTAACTTTTTTTGCAACGTGGGTAATATTGATTGGATTTTATAAAGTGGGTGTTTTACCAAAACAAGAGGTTGTTAGAGAGGAGGAGTTACAAATACAATTTTTTGGTTAAAAATAAACTTTATTTATTTGGAATATGCACTGACAGTTTGTACGCAATAATAAACCAGGTACTGTACTGCATTAAACATTTCTAACTTTGACTTTCTAACCTCCTTGGGCTCACCTATCAGATATTTAAGTGCACTGTATGAGTTTCAGTCGGTTCCATAAGCTGTCCGGTATTTATAGCGAACTCTGGAGACCGGCGACCACCTCAGGAGTGTTCAGTTGCCGGTACATGAACCGGTGAGGTGAGCTGTGAACCAATTGCTGATTTTGTTGTTAAAAGCCCTGGGGCAAGAGGTTCAGTGGGTCAGTCTGTGGCGTCTCATGTCTCCGCGCTGTCGGGGCCTAAATGAGGCGAATTACCTAATTAGCTGTCTGAATAATTGCCCAAAGCCTGTTTGAGGTCTGTTGGGGTCAGTTCTGTGTGTGCATGTGTGGCCAGTCAAAAAGATAAGTTTTTATTTCTTCAGGAGATGAAAACATGAATGAGAGAGCTCATATTCAAATTATTTGTTGAATAATTTGTCATAACATACATCTGTCTAGTGATGGGGGCGAGACGGCCTAGGTCAAGACCGAGTCTGTTGGTTTTCAAATACATTCGAGTAGAATCTTTTAGGAGCCAAGTATGAGTCAAGACCAAGTCCTTTAGGAGTCGAGACGGAGTCGAGACCAAGACCATAAAAACATGTCAGTTTTCATATTCATGATTTAATATCACCCCAGTTAATAATCAACAATTACGCCTACAGACTAAGCTAGATTGGGAATTGTTTAACGTCTTAATATGGACTATGCTTTTACTATCATTAAAAAAATCCCTACCACATGCATCATCATCTTCTGCCTATTTTTAAATGGCTCTGATGGCAGTATCTTTGCATTGCACCATGGCATATCATTTTCAAATGATGCCCGTTATTTACAATTATTATTGTTAGAATGCGTTGGTCTCAAGGACTCAGTCTTAAATTACGAGTCCTTCTCCTCCCACTGTGGTCCGAGACCGAGTCAAGACCGAGTCTTTGAAGGAACAAGTCCGAGACGAGTCTAGAGAAAGCAGAAATCGGTCTCAAGACCGGACTTACCTACATCTGTCTAGGACAAACCCATGGGCTGTGTTCCTAAACCTAAGGCTGCCTTGCTGTATACAGCTTGGCTTACTTGCTTCTTTCATAGGCTGGGACTCATGGGGATTTCACTTACAATTGAGTTGTGTCTGGTATGTTGTTAATCTAATGGTATAATCCTTTAATAACCATGACAAATAATGAGAAAAGCAGTTAACTGTAAATGAGACTTATGTTTTACTTTGATTTGTAAGCTCCATGACCATGTGATTGTCCCTTAGATAATACGAATATCTTAGAAGATAAACGACACAATTATGTATACATCTACGATCTATAAGTACTCTCATACCTTAAAATGAAACCTACGTAGGCACCTTTCTAGGTTTTGGAACAAAGCCATCATGTTTTCCTCCACTTACAGTACATCGTATAACAATCTGTCAGCGTAGCAGTGAGCTGTGTTCAAGAAGGAAAGATCTCCCAACCGTCCAGACCTAAGAAGTCATGTCAGGGTACCGTGAACTACAGTCATGTTTATTTCAGAACCTGATACCAGCGCAGAAACAAATGGCAGCTTTAGGCTGTGGGGCTGATCAATTGCTAGCACGGTTGAATCACAGAGATTTTATGGTGTAACATTTCATGTTTTTTATTCTTAACACTGTTCGGTTATTGCATCAGAAAAGTTAGTTCAGCTTCCTTGGCCTGGTGCCTCATGAGAGTTTTGCAGAATTTTTAGAATAAAATTGTGACTTCGGCTGAGTCTGAAAACCTTGCACCTGTCTAAAACAATTTTTGCATGGATCTTTTCTGAAAAGTGCCATTCTCAGTAGTAGATTTCCACCGTAATGGACAAATTTCAATATAAATCTTCTTTAAAGGATAATTCCGGTATTTAACACTTTGAGTCTCATTTCTGGTTTGTTTTGGATGAACTACAGTGATGGACACAGAAATTTTGACAATGGGTCGTGTCTTGCCTTTTTGACTCGTTTAGAAGCGTCTCTTGACTGCTTCAGAATGGAAGTCAATGACCATGCACAAACATGTCATTAAAACAACACTTAACGTTCATTTTCAAAACTGTACTACTCACCGAGTGGTTCGTGGTGTTCGTTGATGATTAAAAACAAATATATTGGCGCAATGTATGATTTCAATCCGTGTTATTTGCTATATTGGAACCAATTTTTTCAGATACTTCACAACCGCGTATATACTTCCGCTATATTTGAGTCTGAAGCATTAGCACACTCCCGACCACTTGTTGGCGACAACCACTTTGCCATACAAGTACGCTCGGTATCTAGCATATATACAGTCACAATCAAGCTCAACTTCAAACCTAAAGCTGGTCACTGAGCCATCAAATATGGAAAATTTCTTCTGAAAGAAACCGAGCGAAAAAACTTCAACCACACGTAAACAGACCCTTTTCTGTTTCCCGGCGGCGGAGTGGTATATCAGCGAGCAATGAGTCTTCCAAGAGAAGTCAATGGAATTTTACAAAAAAACAAATAAAACACGACAGAAACTGTATTTCGCTACACAACTTGTTTTTAATCACCAACGAACACCACGAACCACTCGGTGAGTAGTACAGTTTTGAAAATGAATGTTAAGTGTTGTTTTAATGACATGTTTGTGCATGGCCATTGACTTCCATTCTGAAGCAGTCAAGAGACGCTTCTAAACGAGTCAAAAAGTCAAGACACGACCCATTGTCAAAATTTCAGTGTCCATCACTGTAGTTCATCCAAAACAAACCAGAAATGAGACTCAAAGTGTTAAATACAGGAATTATCCTTTAAATATAGTGATTTTCCTAACCAGCTCTACAGAAGAAAGAAAGGCAAATGTATCTATTTTAAAGTGTAATGGTTACTCCATGTTTACGTGTATTTATCAACACCATAGCTTAGCTAAAAAAACACAAAGAAAGTTCCTAAACTAGCAAGGTAAAAGTAACACGGATTGGCATTGGCATTGGTGTGAGTAAATGATGACAAAAATTTTTTTTTGCCAGAACTAATCCATTAAGACCCTTCCGCCACCCACAGCTTCAACACTTCCTGGCCCATGTGTGACTTTATTGTTGCTTTCATTGCATTTCCTCTATTGCTTACGCTGCTTATTAGCAGAGCTCTGATCTGTAGGAGTGTGACGCTAGTCCTATGGGAAATCAATGGCTAATCAGGACGAGGGTCATCCAAATCCTCCGTACTGATTCTGCCACAGGCTCTGTAGTGGCTCTGGAACCGAATGAGAAAAAACACAAAGTAAAGACATCGGACTTTAATCGCGTAACCAGTTAGGGATAAAGAGAGTAGCTACTAAGCAAAGCAAAGAAGTAATGTGATAGAAATTGGCCCGGAAGAGAAACCTGAAACACTCCCTGTGAGGATTCAGTGTTTGTTTGGGTTTAATGAGTTTTTCAGCGTGGTGTGAAACAGGAAATCTGCTTGTGTTTATACTGTTAACCTCGGCTTTATCTAACAGAGTTAGTAAAAAGTGAGGGTGAGTAAGCCTTCAACGCATTTAATAACCTGAACAGGTACGATTACCTAATCGTCATTTATTGTAAGAAACACCACAAACGGCTTTGAAATTAAATGAGAAAACACTGGGTTGCAACACTTGAGACACTAGGAAAAACAAAAATCTGTTTGATTTAGCCAAGTGGGATTTACAAAGATATCAAAAACCTCACGAATGCTGCTTATTACTACAAAGAGTGCTCGATGACACGGAGGAGGGCGACGTTTTCCAGAGCTGTGCTGTATCGCGCTATTGATCGGCTCGTGAAGAGGTCCTCGTGCGATGAGAGCCGCCGCTCGGTCCTCCATTACGATAATTGCGTTGTGCATCACATCTGTCACATCAGCTCTGGCATAACCAATGAATGCACGGTGACAGTAATGATTCTCTTTTGTTTAAAACCGCCTTCCGTCCCTTTTTAATGCTGGTGATGGTGCATTGCAAAAAAGATCTTGATGGTGGCCTCAAGGCAGACAAACTGAATTCATTACTGGGAATAAAAATGCAAATGTTGACAATTCATTTTTAGGAAGACTTGTGATGCATGTGTTGTCTTTTCGCATGGGAAAATTAAATTGACTATTTACTCAACCTCATGTTTTTGTTGCTTATTTTGTTTATTTTGAAGTTAAGTGGACTTTTCAACTTAAAGTATTAGTTCATTTTCTTAAAAAAAAAAATCCAGATAATTTTCTCACCACCATGTCATCTAACATGTTGATGTCTTTCTTTGTTCAGTCTAGAAGAAATTATGTTTTTTGAGGAAAACATTCCTGTTTTTTCTTATTTAAATGGACTTTAATGGACCCCAACACTTAACAGTTATAATGCAGTTTAAAATTGCTGTTTCAAAGGACTTTAAACGATCTCAAATGAGGCATAAGGGTCTTATCTAGTGAAATGATTGTCATTTTTGGCAAGAAAAGTAAAAAATATGCAGTTTTAAACCACTTCTCCAGCTGTGTGACAAGCCAGGGCGACCTCGCGTAATTGTGTAATGACGTCAATTGTTACATATATGAAATGCACATTTGCGGACCATTTTAAACAATAAACTGACACAAAGAAATTAATAAGTATCATTCCACATACAACAACGTCGGAACGTCCTCTTTTTCCACACTTGTAAACACTTGGCGTAGTTTCGCATATGTCATCCGTGACCTCTTGACGTGACGACGTATTACGTGAGGTCGCGCTGGCACGTCACACAACCGGATGAAGACGAGAAGTTGTGGTTTAAAAGTGCATTTTTTTTCCTTGTCAAAAATGACAATCGTTTCGCTAGATAAGACCCTTATGCCTCGTTTGGGATTGTTTAGAGTCCTTTGAAACTGCATTTTGAAACTGCATTAAAACTTAAAATTAAGTATTGGGGTCCATTAAAACAAGAAAAATCCTGGAATGTTTTCCTCAAAAAACATAATTTCTTCTCTACTGAACAAAGAAAGACATCATCATTTTGGATGACATGGTGGTGAGTAAATTATCTGGATTTTTTTCAGAGGAATTTCAGAGGTTGGAAAAATATGGTTTACAAAGGCAAATTGTAAAAAAAATTATGAATGTGGTTGTACAAATTAATAAAAATTAGCCACCTCGTAAAATACGTAGGAATTGCGTCATGGGAATTCATGCGTATTTTTTACAAGGTGGCCAATTTGTATTAATTTGTTCGACCACATTTGGACATTTTTGTACGATTTGACCTTGCCCTTGTGACGTTGAGGTTAGAAGCAGGGTTAGGAGTGGGGTTTTGTTATTGATTTTTATGATAACCGTACGTTTTTGCACGATTAACTTGTATGAATTCATAGATTTAGCAAACTCAAAAAAGATGTACAAATTTTCGCAAGGGTCTGATTCTCACAAACCAGACTTATGCAAAATTCTGAATTTAAGAATGGACTGTCTTTCAATTCATGAGTGTGAATATAAATTCATTTGACCACACGGGGATTTAAAAGGTCAAATACACACTGCTGAATTTTTTTAAAGAGACAAGCATGTAAAAATGTTCAGAGGAACGCAAGGGCCGATCAGATATCTGACCCCACTTACCACGGGGGCTTTACCCCTGTTTCTGTTTGACATGCTGTGTATGTCCCAAAGAAACCTGCTGTTTTAAGGCAAGTGTTTGAAATTAGCATTTTGCAAAAGGGCAGTGCGGCTCTCCTGTGATAAATGTTTAAAGGTCAACAGGTTTCCTGCTGAATCGAGACTCCCGTAATGCTGTGATGTCACTCACCCCTACAGTAAAGTGAGGGCGTCATAAATTTAAATTTAGAGATGACTCGTCTCTATCTCCGGCTACATTACAAGGGTCATATTTGGATATGAGAGATCTGACACTAAAATATGGGCAGTGTCTCCAAATCCAGAAAGCACC